>NW_027526407.1:63636764-63806764 GCF_048455015.1 Haemaphysalis longicornis | reverse complement strand
CCACCATGGCGGGTGAAGGAAAATAAATTATGAATCTTGTAAAAAGCAGGGTATTAAAAGCAAAGCAAAAAGGAAAGTTTTCGCTCCCCGCTGAGGAATGTGGCCTCGCAACTGTGCCGGAGGATTGGCAAGATTTTTGGGGAGGAAAGAATTCCGTTATTTGGGGTGGGAGTGAGGTGCCTTTTTTCCCAAAACATATTCGTTAACGCAGGATTGCGGATCCAGGAGCAGCATTATGGCACCGTGCTTCTCTGAAGGCTGCAATTGGAGGCTATTGAAGGCTTTCGGAGGCTATTCGCACACACATTAAACTCTTTTGCAACTACCGCGGTATTGCTTTTACCGATAAAAATGTGTTAAACGCTCCTTTGGAGAAATTGGTAATAGCCGACTACGTGAACACTGGCTATCTGATGATGAGTGCAGATGGGGCTTTATTCAACGCGATATTTTGTGAATAGTAACGCATAGTCGTGCATTTATATGTACAGAACCATCCAAATAGAACATCATCGCATACAGCGAGCAAATTCAAACTTGGGAAATCGCCAATGTTTTGAACGTCAAACCAAGCAGCAAAGCGTGTAAACTGCCGTTAAGAAAAGGAGAAAATCACCCACAGCCGCAGCACCGCATACCCAAAGAATCATTTGAACTCGAAATTCCTTCTATAATCAATTAATCAATTAACGGAAGTAGAATTTCACAGTTGTACCAATCACTGCAGCGTTTGAGAAGCTACAGGCAGGAAGTAATGTCGAGGCTGCGCACCGAACTGGTCGTTTGTGCTTCGAGTAGCAGTGCTCTAACGGATCGTCGCACCAACAACACCCACAGTGGAAGCCACTGCGTATAAGCCACGGAGAAAAACAGTTTTGCACGCCTTCAACTCTATGCGTTGCCCTGCACAGCACGTGCGCAAGCACGCGACACTGGAACGTCCGCGTTCCACTAAACCGGAATGAACCCATGCAGTAAAGACGTGCACGTCCGTGCCGCGCACGAAATGACACCATCACCCTAGCGATTAAAAGGCCCCATAAGTGTGTACTGAGCTAACGGGTGTGCCCTAGAAGCCTTTGCGCTTGCCGTTGTCCTACGCCAGGATGCATAACCAAAAAAACATTGAGCTGACAAACTATCCCATCAGAAAAATATGGTGCACGCAATTGAGGCACACTTATGGGCCTAATCTCTGGGAGGTGTTCCCCGGACTTTGGCCGGGACGTGCCAGCCGCGTCCTGACAGCGCGCGCACACGTTGACACGCACACGTGTCTCAGGAGGGAGGAACGCGCCTGACACTTTGACAGGTGACGAGGGTGTTCGCAAGGCCCGCCAATCGTGGCTTTGTACCCCACGGAATGTCTGATGACCTCAGTGATGGCGTGGGATTAGGTAGACTTGTTCGTGACGGGCCGTCTGTAGTTATACATGTCAGTCAACTTGTAAAGATGCGTCAACTAAGTGTTTTCGTAAGTAGCGTCAGCTTTGGTGGTTAAAGAAACAGCCAGTAGAGGGAGGTCAAATAACGTGAGCAGTGGTCTCGTCGGCCTACAGCAAAGATATGGTCGATAACTTCGGTTACGAATACATGTCCTAATAGGGCTTTGTTTTTACGTTAGGTATCGGGTTGGTTTGAGCTCCCGAAATTGTCGCGCTAACGTGGCGTAAACCTTGCGTCTCGGTACTTCGTGTTCATAGCAAGTACACAATTCCACCTCAGCAGAGCCGATATATTTCTGTTTTGCCTCCTCTCTCGCATGGCTCCAACTGATGCTCCAATAAAGTTTGTTCTCTCTCCCTTACTTTCTGACGTTCTCTTGTATCTGATTCGCAAAGCTTTTAGCGACCAACAACCGGTTTTTTAGGGAGTCCACGGATTAATGCCCCTTGTCACACCCGGCGTTCGATACCAATGCGTTGCTACGCAAAAAAATTTCCCCGCATTTCCCCGAGGGGAAGAATGTGAAAGTGCGAATGCATGAGTTGAATTTGCGCGGTTCGGTAATGTTCGCGAAAGAGAGATCACACACACACACACACACAACTACAAAGAAAGAAAGATGCATTTATTCACAGACACCTATTTGTGTTGTCGTTGTACTTGATTGCTAGAGCGGATCTCAGCTTTGAAATTTCGTGTCAGTACTCCTTTAAGCGGGTGCATTAGCCCTTCTCACGCCCGATTCCTGGCCAATCCCCCACGTGGGTATGTGCCATGCACAGACACCTATTTGTGTTGTCGTTGTACTTGATTGCTAGAGCGGATCTCAGCTTTGAAATTTCGTGTCAGTACTCCTTTAATTTAAGCGGGTGCATTAGCCCTTCTCACGCCCGATTCCTGGCCAATCCCCCACGTGGGTATGTGCCATGTCAGCGGCCAGGCAGCGCGCGCCCATCTCCCCCGGTTGCCAATGAAGACGAAGAGCGCGCGCACCCGCAGCTGTTGCTATGTGGACGGACGGCGGTCACCGGAATTCAGGGTCGCTTATAAAGTGCATTCGCACTTAAAACTTTGCGTGTGGAAGGGGTATTTTAAAACAAGTTCGCTACTCACATACCCGTGGCGTGGGCGTGGTGCCAGCGGGGCACCGTCGGCGCCGTGGCTTAGTTGGTTAAAGCGCCTGTCTAGTAAACAGGAGATCGTGAGTTCGAATCTCGCCGGTGCCTTCCCTTTTTAGTGTTTGGCACCTTTTTTTCCTTTCAATCCTTCTATCACACAGAGTAACAGGCGGGAGCCACGCCTCCATCCGCGATAATAGTCGTGTGATGCCAGTAGTCTCAAGACGTGTCTATGTATCTCCGTTTGACGGAGTCTAGTCTACTTTTACGCCAATATCATCTGATGTATAAAGTCAAGGACTGCTTTTTTACTATGTACTGTCAGTCACAAAATAAATCGGACCAAGGTAGGTGTGCGCGATACATATCGGCGCAACGCCTTCCGTCCGAGCGCCCGCTGTCGGGATAGCTGAGGGCGCATGCGCGTTCTAGTATTGTAAATGCATGTCAGTTTTGTCGTAATCGGCCGCAGCGCTTCGTTTCTCTCGAATTGGGCACTCGGCGGCGCCTTGCGCGGCGCTCCGAGCGAGCGGCACGTTTTGTGGCAGCGCCCGAAAGCGTGTAACGGGCGCTTACCTCGCAGAACGGCGCCGTTCATCCTGATGTGTCGTCTGGCGATCTTTTTATTTTCATCTTATTGCCAGTAAATCAAATTGGCATTTAGGCAATTGACGAACGTGCAGTTGATATCAAGCACTGAAAACAACCGCGATAGTTTGTTCGCTTCTTAAAGAAATATAGGCTATACAGCGAGTGATTTACTGCAAGCTGACTAGGTGTGATTAATTGGCGTGTTCATGGGAGGTTGTGGCCGTTACTGCACCAGGGTGGCCAATCCTGCTCTGGTGAGGGAGTGCATTACCGGCAATGGTCGCCGGGGTCAGGCCGCACCCCAAGCCCCTTTGTGAAATTCCATCAATACGCGGATTTTTTTTTTTAATCCGGTGGGAATTGTCCGGCACCGGGATTCGAACCACGGTCCTTCTGCACGCGAGGCGGGTGTTCTACCTCTACGCCATCGCTACGGGACTTGTACGAGGTACAAGCTCAAGGTGGTGCAGGGCTACGCGCCCACATCCAGCCACGACGACCAAGCAGTGGAACGCTTCTATGAAGATGTGGAATCGGCAATGGCTAAAGTAAAAACGCAGTATACCGTAGTTATGGGGGACTTCAATGCTAAAGTAGGCAAGAATCAGGCTGGAGACAAGGCAGTTGGGAACTATGGTCTGGGCTGTAGAAATAGCAGGGGGGACCTACTAGTTGAGTTTGCCGAACGGAATAACCTACGCATAATGAATACCTTCTTCTGTAAACGGGAGAGTCGGAAGTGGACCTGGAGGAGCCCGAATGGGGAGCACAAAAATAAAATAGACTTTATATTATGCGATAACCCTGGCGTCGTGCAGGATGTGGAACTGCTCGGAAGGGTAAGGTGTAGTGACCACCGTATGGTAAGATCTCGAATTAGGCTAGATTTGAGGCGGGACCGCAACAAGCTAGTACGAAAGAAGCCGATAAATGAGCTAACAGTAAGACGTAAAGTAGAAGAATTCAGGATCGCGCTGCAGAACCGATATTCCGCCCTTAACGAGGAAGCCGAGCCTACGACACAGGAAGCCAGCGACAACCTTACACGCATCCTCACGGAGTGTGCAGTAGAAGTCGGGGGCACTATCCCAGGCGGCACAGAAAGTGTGCCCCAAGACCGGCCCGTCTATGGCCGCTTTCTGGCATGTCCGGCCAGCATCCAGGTGCTGACAGCCACTGATCATGCGTTGAACGGCCAACATTCGGCAACCAGCGCTTCGGTATTTTTCCGTCCGCCCGTGTCCGGACGCACAACGGCAGCTACCCGGCTGCCAGATATTCAGTTCTCTTACGGCTGCCGATGTTGAGAAAGAGAACGGCCGAAGTACGGCCTTAGGGCATCCGTTTTTTCTTCGGTAAGCGGTAATCGGCCGAAGCACGGCAAGCGACCGGCCACAGAATATGCGTATTCTTGCGGCAGTTGGTGTTCGAAAGGAGACCGGCCGGAGCGCGGCTGCCGTGCATTCGTTGTTTCAACGGCGAACCGCGCGTCCGGCGGTAGAATATTCGTTTTCTTCGGGCAACCAGTGTTATGAAGGACACCGGCCGACGTACGGCCCCAGAATATACGTTTTTCATTCGGTTAGCTGTCCTCGGCCGAATTACGGCCAGCGAATGGCAACAGAATATTTGGCAACCGCTGTTCAAGAGGAGACCGGCCTACGTGAGGTATCTGGTTATACGTCATTTTTTCGGCAAACGGCATACAGCCGAACAACGGCACGCGCCTGGGCGCCGAGAATTCATGCACAGACGTGTTTGGAAGGAGGCCGACCGGTTTTTTCCTGGGGGGAGAAAAAGCCGTTAGGGAGCCGAACGACGTGGACGCGTTTTTCATCCGCTCCGTGTTTCTACGTTTTAAATGAAAGAACATCGTTTGTCAAACAGTAATGAGTGTTCTGGGTGAACGGGCAAGGTGCAAGGACTCACTGGACATTAGCAGGGAACCTTTTAGGCCATCGAAATGTCATTTATTCCCACAAGAAGACTGTGCCACACCGACGGGTGAGCTAAGCCTCGCCAGTCATCGCCGCTACCACGCCTCTGCCGCCGGCTTCGTCGACGCATCAGCTCGAGGCTATTCGCCCCTCAAGAAATGGAGAGCATTGGCGACATCGACCCGGCAGAGATGTCCGGTCCGAGATGGAGATGGTTCACCAAAATAACTGGCCCCCAAAGGGCGTCGAGCAAGCGGCCACCGCGCAGGAGCTAAACCGCCACCATGTCAAGGACTCCCCACCAAAGAAAGGCAAGTGCGAGCAAAAGCGCAAGTTATTCTGCTTACAATTAAACTGCGACAAGCAATGTTGCACTAAGTTGTTGGTGATGAACGTAGAAGAGACTCGCTCGTGCATTGGTAGGATCAACTTCATGCCCTGCACTATGTTACTTCATGGGATTTTACGACTGCCTATTTAGAAAAAAAATTATTTTAAATTTGCGATAACACAGCCTTGTCACTGACGAAGGCTAGCTGTTAATTTAGTTCCGATGTTTGAAGGTGAGCTTAGCTACTCTTGGGATATGACTCATTTGGTTAAACATAATCGCCAGCATCCTAGCAAACACAGATTTAGTCAGGATTTTCTTGCTCAACGCAGATTGTTGAGTTCACGCACGATTTGGCTCTTGCAATAGATAAGCTTAAAGTGGTTGGCTGTATATTCTTGGACTGCAAAAAAGCAAATGATGGTGTTCCATATCACCTTCTGCGTAGTACATTTCATCCTATCAACTGAATGAATCGGTTTTTGCATTGTTATTACTATTGGCCCCATAGCTTTGTTCAAAAGTACTGTGTAGTTTCCCGGACTATAGCGAATGAACGTGATTCCATATACCTGCAGCTTTATCCGAATTTAATAACATCCTGTTGTGCTGATTCAGAAAAGTTTTTAGATGTTAAACAGTGTGTTAACGGCACCTTTACAAGAAAACCTTCATTCCAATTGAATACGTATACCGTACATTAGGCTGCTGTGACAAGGGCGGAGGAATATAAATACCTAGGAGTTTATTTAGGGAGTGGTTAGAGGTTAAATAGGCAGGTTCACACCATAAAAGTTACGGCTGCACATGTTCTTGGCTTTCCGAGACGAAATTTCAGTGAACCTCCATCTAACTGAAAAGAACAACCGTATTTCACTCATGTGCGCTCAATCTTGGACTACGCATGAGTTTTCGTGGATCCCTACACCAAAGAGGTGGTTGATACGCTCGAAAACATACAGAATATGTCAGTGCGATTCGTATTAGGTAATTGGCACGCTCAACTTAGCATGAGAGAAAGTAAAAGTAAACTGAAATAGCAGGACGTGAAAGATCACAGACGAAACCACAGGTTGAACTTTTTTCGTTATATCTATCATTCGAAAACTGGAGTAGAAGGGGTGAAGTATGTCCAAGCGCCATTCTACATATCGCAATGTGGGACCGCTAGCTTAACGCAAATCATTAACTTTCTTTTAAAGGTGACGCCTTGCGCGATTCATTTTATTTTACATCAATACTGCAGTGTAATTATCTTCCACGTATGATTGCATTACCTGTTTATATTGACGATTTTCAGCGCGCTTTGTAGAATTATTTTGTTATTTTGTCTCATATTCAGTGCTTAGTGTTATGCATCTCGCTTCTGTAATGCATGTAGGCATCAAATAAAAAAAATAAATGAATAAATAAATAAATAAATAAATAAATAAATAAATAAATAAATAAATAAATAAATAAATAAATAAATAAATAAAACAATGAATAAATAAATGAATAACAATAAATAAATAAATAAATAAATAAATAAGTAAATAAAGTTCCAGAGGCGCAAGTTTGCCTCCGACGGGTTGAGAACTATACGCATTCAACCTTGACCAATAAAATATTTATTGCCCTATGCGTTGCAGTATGCAAGGTTTCCTGTATGCATGCTACCATTGCTATGTTATTGGTTTGAAACAAATTATTTAACTCTAATTTTACGCCTTTCCTTGCGTGAACACAGAGGGATACAACTGTAGCCACCTGAAGCAGGGAGTCTTTCGCAACGCGTCTAGAATTTTTTGAACGTAGTATGACATTAGAATAAAATTAAGTTCTTTTGGACTATTAAGTGGTGTGGACGTATACTCATGAAAACAACATTAAAATAGATTGCAAATGAAAGTACCTCTTCGCTCCTTCTTAGGATCAGCCCTGCGCAAGATCATCAGAAAAGTTGATCGAGTAGAAAATGTCTTTGCAAGAAAAATGGGCAAAAACTGGACATACTGTTTTTGTGAAGGAGTTATATTAAATGCTCCTGAGTGTTTTGTTGAGAACCAAAACGCTTCGTAAAGGCATTCACGCCGGTTTTATATACAACAAAATTGGTCAAGCAACTGCTATAAAAATAGTTTATGTAGTCATAGCATGAAAGTGTTCCGGAATATTGCCCTAAGAGAAATTGGCTAAAAGCCGCGCAATTTATCTCTCTGAAATTCAACCTACTAAAGTATGCGCCCTCCGCCGCCCCCCCCCCCCCCCTCCTCTTTCCCCGTTTATTACAGGTAAGCAGCCCCACAGAGGATATCAGGACGTGGACAATACATCTATTCAAGCTCTACAAAGAACTGAATATTTTCGGTTTTCGGCACTAAAAGAGGCACAGCAATTAAAGGAACGACAATTTGTGAGCACTGTTTAATAAATGAATTTTGCTGTCAACTGAGGCTGGTAATTAAGCAAGGCTGCGCTGAAAGCTTGACGGCTGGTGGTTGCGCGCGAGCTCACTTTGATGTGGCTGCATTGGACCCAAAATGCTGGGTTTGTGCTGCTTCTGCACTGCGCGAACGAGTCATCTGCTTGCGCGACATGCAATGACTGGCCTCAGTACAGTTAACGTACTGTGGCTGAACTCCAATGCCCGTAGCACGGCCGTATTTCCGGTAGCTTTAGTCCGGCTGGAGTCCGACGACCGCATCTCGGCTGTCCTCCGGCTGCCGTACTTCGGCCGTACACGGGTGGCTTTGGAATGGCCGGAGCCCTATGGCTGGAATCTGGCCGTATGACCGTAAGCCGGTCGACTGGCCGACGGACACTGGCCGTTGGACAGCCATGGGAGTACGGCCGTATACGGCCAAAAGGCCCACATTTGGACATGGGCCGAGCATGGCTGCCGGAAAACGGCCGGACAGAAAATCACCGGACAAAGTATACCGGCCTGTTTTAGGCCGAACAGTCCTGTGCTGCCTGGGATGGCTAGACAGGATACTGGTAAACTTTCTCAGGAGACGAAAGATCTAATCAGGAAACGGCAAACCATGAGAATCTCTACCGCAGTTGACAGAATAGAACTAGCCGAGCTCTCGAAGTTAATCAATAAGCGTAAGACAGCTGACATACGGAAGTATAATATGGAGAGGATCGAATACGCTGTAAAGAACGGAGGTAGCCTGAAAGCAGTGAAGAGACGTCTTGGCGTGGGGAAAAATCATATGTATGCACTTAAGGATAAGCAAGGCAACGTCATCACAAATAGGGATAAAATAGTCACAGTGGCCGAGGAGTTCTATAGGGATCTGTACAGTAGCCGGGACATACAGGATAATGCCGAACGAGACAGTAGTTCAGAGGAGATAGACATCCCACCAGTAACAACCGAAGAAGTAAGGAAGGCTTTGAAAGAAATGAAAGGGGGCAAAGCACCTGGTGAGGATTAGATAACAGCAGACCTCTTGAAGGATGGCGGAGAAATTGTACTTGAAAAACTGGCAAACCTGTATACGCAATGCCTAATGACCGCAATGGTACCGGAATCTTGGAAGAACGCTAACATCATCCTAATCCATAAGAAAGGCGACATGAAGGACTTGAAAAATTACAGGCCGATCAGCTTACTGTCAGTCGTCTACAAGGTATTTACCAAGGTAATCGCTAACCGAATCTCTGCAACCTTAGATTTCAGTCAACCTAAAGAACAAGCAGGGTTCCGTAAAGGTTATTCAACAATGGACCATATTCACACGATCAATCAGGTGATAGAGAAGTGCGCTGAGTATACTGAACCCCTATATATAGCCTTCATAGATTATGAGAAAGCATTTGACTCGGTCGAAACCCTAGCCGTCATTCAGGCATTACGGAACCAGGGGGTAGATGAGCATTATGTAAAAATACTAGAGGATATCTATAATGGGTCTACAGCTACCATCATCCTCCATAGGGAGAGCAGTAAAATACCTATAAGGAAGGGTGTCAGACAAGCAGACACAATCTCTCCAATGTTATTCACAGCATGCTTACAAGAAGTATTCAGAACGTTGGATTGGGAACAGGTGGGAGTAAGGGTTAATGGAGAATACCTCAGTAACCTCAGATTTGCTGATGACGTTGCCTTGCTAAGTAACTCGGGGGACGAATTGCAAAGCATGCTTTCCGCACTGGGTGAACAGAGTAGAACCGTGGGCCTGAAAATTAATATGCAGAAAACTAAAGTAATGATCAATAACCTCGGGACAGCACAGCAGTTTGAGATAGATGGCGAGGCAGTGGAAGTGGTAAGCGAATATATATACTTAGGCCAAGTAGTGACCCCAGATCCCAACCATGAGGCAGAGATAATTAGAAGGATCAGAATGGGGTGGGGTGCATATGGCAGACATTCTCAGATAATGAATAGCAGCCTACCATTGTCGCTGAAGAAGAAAGTGTATGACAGCTGCATCTTACCGGTACTCACCTACGGGGCAGAAACTTGGAGGCTCACTAAGAGGGTTCAACTTAAATTGAGAACGACTCAGCGGGCAATGGAGCGGAAAATGATAGGTGTAACAATAAGGGACAAGAAGAGAGCGGAGTGGGTAAGGGAGCAAACTAGTGTTAAAGACTTATTAGTAGAAATTAAGAAGAAGAAATGAACGTGGGCAGGGCATGTAATGCGAAGGCAAGATAACCGCTGGTCATTAAGGGTAACAGAGTGGATCCCTAGAGAAGGCAAGCGTTGCAGGGGGCGGCAGAAAGTTAGATGGGCAGATGAGATCAAGAAGTTTGCGGGGATAAATTGGTCACAGTTGGCACAGGACCGAGGTAATTGGAGAATAATGGGAGAGGCCTTTGCCCTGCAGTGGGCGTAGATAGGCTGGTGATGATGATGATGATGATGATGATGATGATGATGACTAGGTGTGTGCAATGTTGCCGTCGTTTTCCATTATTTCACCAATGCGTCGGGGGAGCGACTCGTAAAGAGACTTTACCTTTTCTGGGCGGGAGCGAAGACGTTCTCATACCTATCTGCCTACACTCCCCAACTCGTCAGCCGTGCGGCCGCAGTCATTTCTTTTGGTGAGGTGCATTTTTATTATTCCCCATATCAGTGGGGTTCAGGTCAGCCCCGCAAGGAGGCCACCGCAGCTGACACACCGCGTGGTCTTCCATGAGAGCGCTCGCTGCTCGCACTGTGTGTGGACAGCACTTTCAATTGAAAGTACTGAAACATCTCATGGCTTTTCAATAGCACTTTACTTATTTTCAGCATAACTGTGTATTTTGTTCTGTTCGCCCCAAGCAAAATAATCGCTCCGGTTGTTTTCAGTGCTTGATATCAACAGCACGCTCGTCACATTTGATGACAATGAAAGGAGCACCGGACAACATGCCGCGAAGATGCATGAACGGCACCGTTGCGCGCGTTAAACGCATGCCACGTGCTTCGGCCGCTGCCAAAAATCCTTCCGCTCGCTCGGAGCACCGCGAAAGGCGCCGCCGGGTGCCACATTCGAGAGAAACGAACCGCCGTGGGCGAAATCAAGAAAACTGACATGCATTCATGAGACTAGAACGCGCATGCGGCCTCAGTTATCTCGATAGCAGGTGCACGGCCGGAAGGGGTCGCGCCGATAGTTATCGCTCACCGCTCCCTTGGTCCGTTTTATTTTATGACCGACAGTACATAGCATACGATTTAAAATGAATGAAAAAAAGTTGCAGGCCACAGCCTATATGATCACGTCGACTTATCTGTGTTTCCGCTCTAAAATTGCTCTATCTCTGTCTCTCTTATCAGTTCAAGTTTTCTTTTGATTGTGTTGCGTTGAAGTGTGGTGCACGATGAATTTTTCGGTCCTTACGGGGAGAAAAGCGGTGCATCTGTTGGCTTCAAGTGGCGACGGGCCGCCTTGTACCGGTTTCGTTTCGTATTTTTAGAACAGGACTGGCTCTTGTCCCGTATTTTTCCGGTATAAGCCGCTCTCCCGTCGGCGCCGTGGCTTAGGTGGTTAAAGCGCCTGTCTAGTAAACAGGAGATCGTTAGTTCGAATCTCACCGGTGCCTTTCCGATCTTAGCTTTTTTTTTTTCTTTTTGCTACGTAGTAGTTCTAAAATATGAGCGCGGCGGAGACGAAGAACCCCACGATGAACTACCGTATTTTCGCGATTCTAAGCCCCCCTACTTTCAGAAAAAAAAGATTGGAAAAAGTTTGCATGCCAGTCTAAGCACCCCATTTTCTGCGAGGAACCGCGCCATGCCCAGGCTATAGTTTTACCGGCCTAGGCCGCCAACCGCGCTTTCTCAGTCTGTTCTGTCGCCTTTCACTGCACTTCAGTCATTCAAAAGAAATGTCTGACTGAACAAAAGACAGCACGCTGTGGGATATTGAGAGCAGCGGCTCAAGCGGTGCTAGGAGTCGAGGGGTAGTGAGAGTGACTGAGTATCAGACGTAAGCGGTGAATTTACCGTCTGTGAATACTTTATTAACGTTTGCTGTATAAAACATTGATCCTTGCGCCTGTCTCATCTACGTACTGCCGCGAAAAGTGTGTGTAGGGGGGTTGGGGTGGAAGTGGGGTCATTTTTGGTTTTTCGAATCTAAGCACCCCCCCTGACTTTGGGCATCGCGATCTTGGAAAAAAGGGGGTGATTAGAATCGAGTGAATACGGTATGTTGATCCGTGTCACAGCGTGAAACAATTTGCAGTTGCAGCTAAAATGGCCCACAGTCTTATTCAATGCCCGCGTTTGTGCCGTCTGTCTTTTACGCTGATGCGTGTCATATTGCAAAGCAATTTGATTGATCGATTATGAAGTTTAACACGCCGACGCTACACAGGCGAGGAGGCGCGACGAAGTGGAGTGCTCCGGATTAATTTTGACCACCTGGGGTTCTCTAACGTGCGCCGAAATCTCCACACTCGGGTGCTTTCGCTGTTCGTCTGTCAAGCAATTTTCGCTTGCAATTAAAAGTAACCCATAAATGCCTTTTGTATGTCTGGCTTCTCAGCATGGCTGCGGTATTGCGCAAAAAGCCAACGTTAAAACATGTTCTGCACGAAGAAATTGAAGAAATTAAACCTAAAAGACACGCAGCGAAGACACGTATTTGCTTTGCCTGCAGGGTTTGGCAAACAATGAGAAAATAATTAAGGTGGAGAGGGGGGGATGAGGCAGGAGAGAGGTAAGAGCTTTAGGATGGCTTCGGGGACCCCTGAAATAGGGTGCCTGTATGTTCCTCCTCGCCCGCCCCTCCGTGAAGGGTGGAGACATTCTTTGCAGGGTCCCTCGCCGCCTCGACCGGTTTTCGAAACCACCGACCGCCATTACAAGCCCCGCTACTGCGGCGGAACCGCCGAATTGTGCAGCGGCCAACATGCTGTAACTGTCTGGCCGCGATTAGCGGCTCAAAATGCCTGGTTGCTGCGTGCCTCTGTGCACAAACCACTGCAGGAATGGTTGGCGAATGTTTCTGTGGTTGTATCTTGTGCAATATTTTTAATTGATCAAGTGAAGGTGCTGAACCAGACACGCACTTTTGGGATTTCATTGCATCATTTTGAGTATTATAACGAGATGTGGCTGTGTGTAGCAAACTGGGAGACTTTCTGTTGTAATCAGTTCCCCTTGAATTATATTTCATGACTTCTCGCTTTGTTTGGTTGTGTTTGTTTGTTTTTAACTTTTTACCAAATGATCCCCAATTCTTTTAATTTTAATTATGAATCGATTGTGAATCGATTTTTCTTTTTTCTGATAGTTTTCTTGCAAGTTCCCCTCCTCCATTTTTGGAGGTAGGTCCACTAGAGCTGTGCACGGGCCCGGGCCGGCCCGAAAGCCCGAGCTCGGCTCGACCCGCGGGCCGGGCTCGGGCCGGGTAGCACGCAATATTTCGGGCCCGGGCCAGACTCGGGCTTGAACCAATTTTGTCGGGCCGGGCCGGTCCGATCCGGCCCGGGGAGTTCCTGAGACACGGCTATCCTGTGCAGCAAATTCTAAATTGTTGGCAAGAGAAAGTTTTTTTGTTGATATTTCAGGTAAAGGGAAAACAAAAAAAAAAGGAAGTGCTGATTCACTACCGCGCCGTTAAACGATATGATAAAAAAACGATTGCACTTAGAAAGCCTTCACATCAATAAAAGAAACGTCTGGGTCCCACCAGCTTAGTTCTTGCTGCTGAGCACGAGGTCGCGGGTTCGATTCCCGGCCGCGGCGGCCGCTTTTCTGATGGAAGCGAAAAGCAGCAACGCCCGTGTGTACGAGATTTCGGCGCGCGTTAGATCCCCAGGTGGTCAAAATTAATCCGGAGCCCTCCAATACGGCGCGCCTCATAGCCTGCGTTGCGTCGGCGCGTTAAACCCTACAATCAATCAAACCATCAGCTTAGTGGGAGAGAGCGGGCCAGGAAACGAGGACACTCCAGCCACCGACTACAACATGATTGTATTTGCTCTCTCGTTTTCAAACTAAAACAAACAGAACAAACGTGGCCTGGATTTCGCAGTGTGTGCAGAGTTTGAAGAACCAATTTTCTAAGAAGAGCCCATAATTATTTCGGGCAAGAATTTCTTTAGAGCCATGACTAAAGGCAAGAAAGAACTGAAGCGCAGATAAAATCATGCTGCCAACGTAACTAGAGGGAAAGACAAAAATTAAACGGTGAAACCGGACGCATCGTCTGATCAAATTTCAGCAAGTAATGGAAGAACACAAGGTGCAATATCTGTTGAAGAATTACAATAATAAAAAAAATCCCCTTACTCGGAATCATTTAAGGTATCCTCGGGTGTGCCTTAATTTCGAAGGCTGGCAAATGAAGTTACACGGCTACCAAAAAAAAAAAAAAAAGCTGCTAAGTGAGGATAAGTTGTACAAAGTTCGGTCCAAGTTTAAAGGAAATTTAAATCTTAGACAGTCGTATTCGCTTTGTGCTTACGCTTTTTAGGTTAACAACAAACATCTTCAAGTTCATGTTAATATCCTGTCGGACTAGGGATGATATTTAACAACACTCTGGCGGGCTCGGGCCGGGCTCGCGCTCAGATTTTAAATATTCGTCGGGCTCGGGCTCAATTTTTATAAATTTCTCGGGCCCGGGCCGGGCCCGGGCCGTGTCTCTATCGGGGAGGGTCGGGCCGGGCCTAGAAATTTCGGCCCGTGCACAGCTCTAAGGTCCACCCCTTACCCAAAATGAACTTCCGCTTGCTGCGCCACTATTTACTGTACCTATTAAATGGTTTCGCCGATTAGGCATTTTTGTTCATTTACAAAGCGTTTACATTTGGTGCTTCTTGGCAGATTTTTCTTTTTTTTTTCTTTATGTGTTAACCACGGTGCTTTAGATAAGCCTCTGCTATTTCGTCCAGTCACTTTTAGCTTTTGTTTTCCCCTTGGAGAAACAACTACATACACTGCTACAACAACTGAGTCCTCGCTTCGCCATTTGCGCATTATCTTAATTGCATATACAAGGTATGCTTTTTGCGGCTATGATTTTCGGCAAAGAAGGCTCTTGATTAATATCATTTAACTGCGAAATCAGACAGACTTAGTGGAAGAACAGGGCGATTCATGTAACATAGCTCTCCCGCGAAGTCTTTTCACAATACATTGCCGGTCGAACGCACTTATATAAGACGCAACTTTTTCGCAGATGAGATTTAACACCAAAACTAACGATCAAGAAGCGAGCCTCATAGATGCATTATTATGCGTGTTACATTTAAAAGTGTAGAGACATTGCGCTGACTTAAGTTTACAAAACAAAAAGTAGGAGACGCACGTATAGGCGGTAGGCACGGATGAGCCTCTGTGTGCCGTGTTTCTCCCCCTATTTCGTCTTGTCGACTTAGCTAGCGCAGTGTTTTCACTGTTAAGACGTACAAACAAGCCCACAAATAAGTTCGCCTTCCCTCTGGAAGCGGTTTGTGGCCACAGAATGCGTGTGCATATAAGAATCCGATAGGACATCTCCGTGCTTGCAGCGCGCTGCCCCAGCGGCGGGATTCAACATGGCGGCTTCCGTAGCAGACGACGCAGTTGTCTCCACCCGTCACGGAGGGGCGGCGAGGAGGAACATCCAGGCACCCTACCCTGAAATGCTTTGCAGCACCCCCTGGGAACCGCGCAGCCGCATTTGAGAACCACTGATGCAACGCAATCAATAACAGATTTATTATCCTGGCAGCGCTCATCCCGAGAGGACGCACGCACCGTACCGTCGGTGCTGTGTCGTAGTTGGTTAAAGCTCGGCGACCGCGCCAGGTACCAATCTCAGCAGTTATATAGACATTACAGTGCAGTACCGACTAGGCATAAGAAGGCACGCTACCATACAGCTCAAATTCAGCAGCGAACGAGTGGTCCTGTTCCGGAAACTGCGAACGAGCACGTTCCCGCATGGTGCCTTAGTTATACATGCGAAGAACACAGAAAGCTACCACTTGGAGTGCAAGAACTGCTCGGTTCCGAGTGCCACATGGTGTGGGAGTGTGCGGGCACCGACATACCACATCACAGCTCTCCTGAAATGCTCTGCATATACGGAATTATGAGAATATGAAATTGTTACCTTTCCTGACACACAGCCGGAATAAGAACAGATATATGTGTCCCCAACACATGATAATACATTACGTATTACCTCAAAAAATTTTGACGCCTTCCTTACATAGGAGGGCTAATCGTTCTGCCGGCATTTTTAATAAAGTTGCTTCACTCGCACCCCGGTTTTAGCTATATACAACCGCAGGAAACGCCATATTGCGACCAACATGAATTCCGTATGTACGGAGTGTAGGGAAAAAATACGAAAGACCTATGTTTGAGGTATATCGCGCTTTAATTGAGACACGAAACCTGTGTCAGACGTTTCTGACATATCATTTCATTATTTTGCTTTTGAAAACATTGGATTATCTGCATTAGTCACGCCTTGGTGCGTAATACTCCGTGGGAATTCTGTATTCCCATAATTCCGTAACGTTTCACTTCGAAACGTTTCACTAGGGTGGCATTGTAGTGTCAGTCCTGTTCACTGAAATTGTTTGTCTTTTATTCAATTTTTTCCGCCATCTTTAGGACTTGAAAGGAATGGGGTTTCAGGGCACCACGCTTTTCCACTATGACTACTTTATCGTGTGAAATCCCCTGATTAGGGGTTAGTTCACCCCAAAGCCGCGAAGACGGCCGGGGCTGCTCAATCATTCCAAATTTAAACTTCGCGGGCTTCTATGAGAAACAAAGAAAGGGGCTCTGGTGTTTGCGTACCCAAAGATAAATTACGTCGTGTCTGTCCAGAAGGACAACCCTATACAACCGTGTTGATTTTCAGGTAATCACAATTAATCAGTTCTCAACGTAGTTCTGAGAAGTTCTGGGACTTCCAGGGTCTGTATCTCTTTTCAAATACACGGGATTCTAAAGGGATTATTCGTTTGCGTAAGGAAGGTTGCAGCCATAATTCGGGCACACTAGATATAACATAAATCATGCCGTGGCTTTCCTGTGAGGCGCCTCCATATCAAAGTCAAAGTTTTATCTTCTTTATTGCCATACCGTAAACCAATAAAAACCGAACCTGTAAAGTCACTGATAAGACGCTGCCTCATCAACACCCGCCCTGCTCTAAAAAAAGTCTACGCTAATTACAGCGGCTTCATGAGCAATGATTTAAAACTTACCACATCTTTATCGTCAGTTTTCGTTAATCTAAAACGTAAATGCGTCAGAAATATTCTGAACAATATTGAAACCTCTGTGAGTTTGTATCTTGCCTTCCGATGACGCCTTTTAAGGCACTCGTGGACAGTCGAAGCAAGCTCGCAGCGGCAACACGGGCGAAATAGGGCGTTGTGAAGAATTCGTCGATGATCACTTCTTGACTCTTTCTCTTTGCTTGCCTTCTGAAATCGACGGTACCCCGGTGACCTTGACGGTGGTATACATCACTCCCATTCGATAGAGGTCGCCCACGCCTAGGCAAATCACGCCGGCTTCGTCAGCAAGGGTACAGAAATTGTGTGTGTTAAATAATCGTTTGGCTGCCCTAAATAACTGAAAATCTACTGAAAATTGAGAACCGTCCACACGTTTCGCTGCCCACATTGACGGCAAACTCGTTATATTGTAGGCGGTGTGATTGCACAACATATGCGTTCGAGGCTGCCTACAGAAATATCACACCGGCTTTATCAGCGAGGATGTAACAAGTCGTAGTGTTACATGATCAAGTTTGACTGCCTTAAATAACTAATAAATGTACTTAAAATTAAAACACTTCAACACGTTTGGCTGCCCACATTGACGGAAAACTCGTCATCTTGCATGCGGTGTAATTATACAACAGTTCTATGTTGTCGAGGCTGCCTACAGAAATATCACAGCGCCTTGGTCAGCGAGAACGTAACAATTCGTAGCGTTATATGATGAAGTTTCATTACCCTACATAAGCCAGAAGTATCGTGAGAAGTTTAGAGACGGCTGTGGCTTTGTATTTCCTTCACGTTTTGCCGCCGTCTTAACATCGACGGCACCCCAATCACATTGACGGCGTTTTGCAACAGACCGATGCAGTCGAATTCGTGCGGACACATTCGCCTTACAGTCTATTTTGTTGTCTGTCCAGTGACCTCGATACTCACAACAACGCGGTTCACTAAACAAACCGGCGGCAGCATGCAACAGGGGCTTCAACCGTAACAGGCTATATACAAGGCTAGCCCAGGCTTTTTGCACAAGAATAAGTCAGGAAATTCAATAAGTGAGGAAAACTATCGAAATTCTTCCACACAAGCTGGGGTTGCCCTTTCATATGGCCCTCAGCACAAGCACTCTCGAGCCATGGGAGGCAGTTTAGAAGGATTTGTTGTTGGGCGAGTTGGTGCATTTTCTCAGAAGGGGTAGACTGCGCTAAGGAAGAAGTAAACTGCGCCTGTCTTCGTGTACCTCTCTCTGTGTAGCGTCTTCCTTAGCGGAGTTTACCCCTCCTGAGAACATGGGAGGCCGCCCTGACCCCCTCCAACCCTGGGGTTCAAAGGAACTTGGTTCTTCGACCATTGAGATTAGGGAAAGAGACCGGGGCCCTGGACGGAGGTACCCACCCGTAGTCAAATCTCAGCCACTGGTTCCAGAATCTCTCTCTCTCTCTCTCTCTCTCTCTCTCTCTCTCTCTCTCTCTCTCTCTCTCTCTCTCTCTCTCTCTCTCTCTCTCTCTCTCTCTCTCTCTCTCTCTCTCTCTCTCTCTCTCTCTCTCTCTCTCTCTCTCTCTCTCTCTCTCTCTCTCTCTCTCTCTCTTCCCTAAGCAAGAAAGCGCGAGTTCAACGCGATATTTTTTTACGATACCATATTTTTTGCTCACACTGCACACAGCCAATTAAAAAAGCTATTTCGGCAATCCGCGTAGCTTTTGCGTCAAGAGGTGAGGTCGGTCTTCGCACCACCAACAACCTGGCATAGTAGCTTCGAAGTGTCTATTTACTTATAGCTAGTGTCACTAGATAAGGTATCAGAGTACCGCCCATGAGGCACGCAAGTCATCAACGGCGGCTATTTTGGCGTTTTAACTCGAAAGATCAAACTGACGTCATATCCGCCACAGAAATGACATCGCCAGAAAATCTTCGATTGACGGTCTGCGCCGGGATTCGAGCCACGAACTCTTTCGCCGCAAGGGAGGTACGAAACGCGCTCCCGACTGCGCTAAAACAGACGCGCGAGTAGAACGACAAACGCGCCTTATATCCTTTTTTTCAGATGGTGCTGCCATCTAGGAGAGGCTAATCGAAGTAGTGCATCATGACGCTAATGAGCGCCGACAGTTGGCGCCTCGATGCCAGCGCCTACGTGTACGGGTGACGCCACCGTAAGCTGCTGAGAAGCCGACTTGCGGATATCGCGCTCGTGACACGGTCCGCTGCTCCTTTCACTGCAGCGGACCGTGTGTTCACCAAACGATTCGGTGACAACCCGTTTAATTTCGTTCGCTGGGTCGGTTTGCAAGCGCCTGTGGTTTTAGTCGGATTCACGCAATGCTCCGGTGCGCGCAATCCAGTTTCTAACGTTGATGCGCATAACGGTGCCATACCGGCGAAATATAAACAGCGATGTCCAAGATCATATCGATGCACAGTAAACATTCAACTGCTCGTGTGAAGGCACATTTCACTTTCGTGTTTTACCGGTTCCTATGGAAGAGGGTACAACCACATTTTTTTTCAGTCTTGCGCGATCACCGCCTTTACGGCCTTGCCGCTAACTTCGAACTTTACAACTAACTTCACAGTGTTCGTTAACAACACTGCCGAAGATGTAGCTAAAGGGAATCTTCGTACACACTTCTGCTGCTGAAATGCTGTTACAGGTGTTGTCTTTGATTCGCGTTCGGAAAGACGTCAATCGCGCTCACCCGCAGAGCAGGGAGGACAAGCTATAGCAGAGTTGACCGACTAAAACGCGGAAAAAACAAAATGGCGGCGTCTGTGAACCTTCGCAGTGTAAGTAAACGTCACGTAATGGGAATTGACCAATGGGTATGGCGTTGGCACGCAACAACAGAGAAAAGAATGCTGATACTCTGAAACCGCGTATCTAGTGACACTACTTATATTTACTTATAGTAGCAAGGCGTTGCGCTGCTGAGCACGAGGTCGCGGGTTCGATTCCCGGCCGCGGCGGCCGCTTTTCTGATGGAGGCGAAAAGCAAAAACGCCCGTGTGTACGAGATCTCGGCGCACGTTAAAGATCCCCAGGTGGTCAAAATTAATCCGGAGCCCTCCACTACGGCGCGCCTCATCGCCTGCGTTGCGTCGGCGCGTTAAACCCTACAATCAATCAACTTATAGTAGCAGATGACACGGCGTCATAATTATAGTTAAGTAAATGCCGCGGCCAAGCAACGGAGTGGCTGGTGCAGGCTAGGGGACGGCAACATTTTGAGCAGTAGGATGGGGTTGTACGCAACCGACTCGGCAGGATCCGCACGACCAACCCGGACGGCCGATCTGCGCTGCCCAGGCGGCGCGACAGGGAAGGTGGCCTTGAGTAGTATACATGCCTCCGCGTTTCCCATACGTTGGTATTGACGATCAACGCTCATCAGCGCAGCGCTTTCGATTTTCTCGCAGCACGGGTTCCAACCCACCACCAAAGCAAAATATATTATTGGGCCCTTCATTTGGCACAAAAAAAAAATGATTTTATGCTCAAACTGGTTTGCAGCGTCGAGGAAACTGCAGCAGGTGAGTTACGAAGCTCTCCCTCAAGCAAGCAAAGGGCTCCGTGCAGCGCCGATCGAAGAATGCTGCCCTGGCCGCGCAGACTGCGCTGTATGTGATTTCGCTCGTTTTCAATCGATCGGTTGATTGTAGGGTTTAACGCGCCGACGCAGCGCAGGCGATGAGGCGGGCCGTAGTGAGAAGCTCCGGATTAATTTCGACCACCTGGGGATCTCAACGTGCGCAAAAATCTCGTACACACGGGCGTTCTTGCTTTTCGGCTGCACCAGAAAAGCGGCCACCGCTCGTTTTCTATAGTTAGCAGCAATTTAAAAGTGCAACGTGATGTAACCTGAATTAGCCTTTCGTACATGTCAGTGGTACATATGCTGCGGCGAGCGGTGGCTGCGTATAAGTGATGAGGAAGTTGAACAGACACAGGGCGATTCGCGATTGCGTGACAGGCGATGTCAAGTCAGTGCCGATTTTTAGTCGCTGTAGTGCATTCATTTCTTCTGTTTAGACCCTTCACGGCGCCTAGCTTCTGTAAACATGAATCAGGCCTCCTTTGTGACCTTTCTCGAGGTGTGAGCAAAAATTTTGTCAAGAGCGCGCTTTAGTTGTTGCTCAGTCACTCATTATTGTCCTGGTCACTAACATGCATTTTCAGAGAGGTAATATGGACGTGGCGCCATCAAGAATGCATCTGCGTATTGTCTGACCGCCGGTCCCGTTGCGTTTGCTAAGTTGCTGAATCTTATAACAGATTATGAGATTACAAACTGAAAGGGTAATTGGATGCGGGAAGCGCGAGATGTAACTGTTTTGGGACGACGCTGTTTAATTGGGACGACGCGCAGAAAAATAGCAAGGCTGCAATTTTTGTATCAACTATATAATAACAAATTCAACTTGTATTCCAGGCTACACTTGCACCCCCCAGGGCGAGTGTCGCCACGAACAGGTCACTCTCATGCTGTGACGCCATACGTGCCACGCGTTGATGTCTTTAAATTTTCTTTTCTTGTAAAAACTATACTTGAGTGGAACAACCTTGGTGCAGATCTATTTATTGACACACCCACAGCTGAATCGTTTGAGCGTAAGCTGTCATTGTGTGTTTTCTGAAAGCATTGTTTGTCTATCGCGGAACTGGTGTTACATGTTTGTGGAAAATTATTTTCCTCCAACCCCTGTAACAGCCCGCAAGGGCTAACAGTGTTGGAAATAAATAAATAAATAAATAAATAAATAAATAAATAAATAAATAAATAAATAAATAAATAAATAAATAAATAAATAAATAAATAAATAAATAAATAAATAAATAAATAAATAAATAAATAAATAAAAATAAATAAACAAATAAATAAATTTGTCGACAACAGTAGTCCACCTTCGGAAGGAGTAGCAGGAGGAGCAGAGTAGCAAGTTAGACTAGCCAGGGAAAGTCAATCTTCAAAAACAAAGCGATGCAGAAAGAGACGAAACAGCACAACGAGCAGAAAGGATGAACGTTGGGCAATATGAGATAGCGGGCCTGCCTTTTCGCACGTGTTATCTACTTTAGTGCTGTTTTAACGCGCAGGATTCTTTGCCGAGTACACCCACAGTCAAGACCGTTATAACGCCTTGCATTTCCACAAAAATGCAGATATCACGGAAGTTTCACCTGTAATCGTTATAATAACGCAAATGTAGATAATTGGTCGGACAGTATTTTGAAAAACACAAAAAATTTTGGATAGAGAAGACTCACACTCAGGATGGTGGCATAAGAATGCTACGCGTTAGTAGATAATTCTGTGAGTTTCTGCAGAATATTTGTCTTCCAGACAAAACACGTAGTGCCTGAAAAGTTAGGCGATGCACGTTCTAACAAAAGGACAAAGTGCGTACCGTACGCTGAGAGTTTTCTCTGTAATACCTGGTATCATCGTTTGAATCCGTTACAAAAATGCGAAGTTGAACGCCCTACCCTAACAGAAACAATGAAGATTATATTAGGCGCCGCAGCGCCAGCTGCTTTCGCAGTGATGAAAAGTTTGGTTGTGAAAGGTAGGACAAAGGAAGTGACGTCTGAGCGAAATCTACCTTTTGGTGTTTGCTTATTAGAATGCTGGAGGCAGCAAATAAGAGCAGACATTATTCGGGCTGGAACTCAGCGCGGAATAAATTTCTGGGTCCCGGCTTTTTTTAACGGCGAAGCTGTTTAGCAAATCGTAATTTTCCTTTTCCCCTTTCCCCCTTCCCCCGCCGAGTAGCATGTCGGTGTCGAAATTCCGCCAAACTCTCGGCTTTCTCCTCTAATAAAGAGCCCTCTCTCTCTCTCTATCATTTTCGTTCTTGTAGGCAAAGCGCGAGGGGTAGCGCTCCTCCTCGTCCCATCTCTTGTTTCGTCCTGGGTCTGCCTCACGCTTTGCCTACAAGAATGCATCACCAACAAGTCCAACTTTACACTCTCATCTTTTTCGTGTCCACAGTGAAAAATACCAAGAAATTGGCGAGCGCGCGCACGTGAGCGCGAGCCTCGCGGCGACCTCCCGGCAAGTAACAAAACCAAGAAAATGCTTAGCGCTCGTGTATGCGTGCCTCGCGGCGACCGTCCAGCGTCCCCGGCACATGTTTATCACGCCAAGCATACCCACTTAGGGAGATTGGCAAAGATTGGCCAAAAGTCCAAACACCAGAGTTCGCGGTGATCGGGGCAACACTTGCTCGGAACGAGAAAGACACATACATCATTGCGTACGTCCCTCCAAGGTGATGTCCGAGGAGCATCACTTCAAAAAATGAAGCAAGCTCACACTTATAGCAACAATGATGAAATAAAGGTCGTGGCGCAAGCGAAGAAGAAGCAAATCGGCTGCAATGATGGACTTAAACCTTCGTGATGGTCGTGAAAGTTGCGCACAGCTTCGCTACCTTCAAGTCTTATGCATTAGTGTAAGCTTCATTTCTGTGTTTTCTCGTAGAAACACACTTACCAAAAATGCTGTCGTATTTGATGCCCCGAAGCTGTACTTCTGTGCAATGAGCCACACCGTATATTGAAAGCCGGCAGAGCACAGCACCACACGTGGGGATCTTTAACGCGCGCCGAAATCTCGACACATGGAAGTTTTTGTTTTGTGTCTACATAATTGAACAACAACAAAAAATGGCAGCCGGGTGCGGTGATCGAACCCACATCTTTGTTGTCGGCAGCCGCGGATCTGACACGAAGCAGCTCTTGGGGGTTACACTTGTAGAGTATTTACCCTTTCCAGGTGTGCTACCTTTTTTAAAGAAATTTGTGAAATGCAACGAAAATGCACATTTCGGGTGTTGGCCTTCGCTGTTGCGCAGAGCAGCAATCTTGCGACCCAATTTTCTTTACACAGTCGCAGCGAGAAAAGGGAAAAGCATGCAGGGTTTCATATGGCACGCGGACTGCCAAGGATTGGACGTTTCGCTTTCTCAGCCTTGCACTCTGTTTCTTCCTTCGGTTCAGTTCCGGTTCGGGTTCGCCGTGCTAAAAAAATAACGGTTCGGGTTCGGGTTCAGTTCCAGCAAAAATACCGGTTCGGTTCCAGTTTTCGGTTCGGTTCGCGGTTCCGGTTCGACACCCTGATTTGCCAGCGCGGACAGTGTCGTCTCCAAAGGTCATGGACGCTTAATTAGTTACACGATGGCGTCATGCAAGTCAGCTACTCCTTGCCTGGACCCACCTAAGACTTGAAAAGGCTGCCAACTTGTGCGAAGTCTGTAAAAACCACCGGTCTTGGTTAAACCTAAAACATGCCAAGATGATGCTTGGCAGTGCAGGAAATTGTCACGAAGGGACATGAATAATTCGCAAAAAAGCGTAGTTGGAGCAGTGGATAAGTCGTTTGAGCTGTGCAGCGAGAAATCACAAATATCGAAAGATTTGACAAATGTCATCAGGGCTGCAACCCATTTAAAACTACAAGCCTCGTTCCGCTCTAAATTCTCAAAGCGTGGTCACCCTCGCAGGACCCGTCGGCGCCGTGGCTTAGTTGGGGAACTCAGTGTTCAATTTGTAAACAACCAGAAACGATAGAGCACGTTTTTCTGCATTGTTGGGCTGCGGTATTTTTGTGGGATGTCCTCCAGAGGACCCTGCATAAAGATTTCCCGCTGAGCCCCCATGGCATACGCTATCTAGCGGTCGAAAACGAGGAGGGGGCGCCCTTGGACCTCGTTATGTTGGTGGCCTTGCATAGCATATGGCGCTCGCGCATGGCCTGGCTCCACGGTGATGTGGACGCCCGCCCTACGCGGCAATGGTTTCGTGAGTCTATATCCCAGTACGTAGAAGTCCAGAAGCGCAAGGCATACACTCCTGAGTGGCTGTCAAGGATAGAACCATTGACTATGCTTAGGGAATTTTAGAGAGACATCAGCCTTCATATAGGTTGGTGGCTTGTCGCTCGAGTTGCTCATGTGAATAAGTTTGTTTTGTGTTTCTGTGTTGTGTCGAAGACCGGCATTAAAGAAAAAAAAAAAAAAAAAAAAAAAAGCGCCGTGGCTTAGTTGGTTAAAGCGCCTGTCTAGTAAACAGGAGATCGTGAGTTCGAATCTCACCGGTGCCTGGCCGAGATTTTTTTTTTTTTTGTCAATGCCGCTTCTTTGTTTTCACCATTCCTTTGAGGGCGCGCAGGTCATCGCGCATCTGTTGTTTCATGGAAACTAACATTCGTAATCAACTCGCATTTTTGAGCAGGTCCCAGAATTCTCGCGTGGCGACGACATCATTCGCCATTCCATATTGTTTCCATCCCAAGGGGTGCCCTAAAAGAGAAGGTCCCGTACGTGTCAGTTATTCATATGTGCAGGTGCAGATCCCAAATATTGCAGTTCAGGAAGTCAAGAGGTAACGCAAGCAGCTATTAAAGATGCTAGCCGAAGTTTCTTCTGCTACGTACATATTCAGGCTTTCCAGCGCGACTGCATGCTTTACAAATGAACACCTCAGTCTCCGAGACGGCATGCCAGCTTTTGTTTGACACCGGCGACGTCTTGGCGTCATAAGGCGCCAGGTGGCTGACAGCGTAGTCAGGCTACGACGGTTTAAGTGTTCACTGTCATATGCGAGCAGAAAACGCAAACGAAAGTACGCCTCTTGCGCTGCGCCGGAGCCGATGCAAGTAGGACCCGCCACCTGACGGACGTCGGAGTAACGATTTTCCTCCCATGTTCCAGACGGCCGGCGCCTGCGCGAGTGGCGCCGCACTCAAACCCAGCAATGAAAGCTAGCAACGCGGCCTCGGGATAAATGAGTACTGAAGAGCTGGCCCCCTCGACAGGTTTGAATTCACTCTCTCTTAACCGTCGAGTGGCGGATGGGGCATACGAGAGTACACCAAGGCGCTCGGGTAGTCACGACAAGCTGTGTAGACCCACCCCTCCGCCCGGAGTTTATCTGGACACCCTCCCTTGAATCGCTAAATTTTGCTCATGTCAATTCTTGTATTAAACGCCTGGGTAGTTTGGTCAAGGTCCAACAAAAGGACCAGTGAAATACCACGAGACAGAAGCACCTACGTCTACATCTACATTTAAATTCCTGCCCAGTTCTTTCTTGGGCCTTTTTTTTCCCCATCCCCAACCCACAGCAGAGAAGCACGTAGGCGACTGTAAATGCCGGCAAACCTCTCTGCTTTACCAATAAAGAGCCTTCTCTCTCGCTCTCTGTACATTTAAAATTGGCAATTTGGCGAGGCGAAGGGCTACGGAAGCTAATCCTTGCGTTTTAATAAATTGTGAGCATCAAAATACAATCACTGCCCGCTTTATTAGTGCATAATACCGTGTGCTTCCTCAGCATAGTTTCAAAAACCAAAATCTCCTCATTGGCTCCGGTAACAAGTTTGAAAATGTCCTTGTACGTTAAAATATGGTCAGACATTTAAAAACTGAATGCTGACCTTTTTCGGTAAAAACTGAATTTTCTAAAAAAAAAGTGTTTTTTCAGACCTAGTAGAAAACATTGCCTCCCAGGTGTATATAGAGCAAAAGGTAAATTACGTTACGGGGGTGAGCATTTGCTTAGTAGACGTCTAATAGATGTCTAGTAGAGTACTAGGCGCTTAGACGTCTTACAGGGGACTAAAAAACAGTTTGTATAGTTTATCTAGCCTCCCGCTTTCCCTGCACCCCCTCCAGCCATTGGAACCCCCCCTGGAATTGATTCCTGGGGAAACCCCTGACGAGAAGCGCCCGCGTCAGAGTGGTCACTGCGGCGCTTGTTTATAGAACACTAAATGCAGCCGTGTGGTTGCGTTTGGGTGGAGAGAAATTTCGCCCGTGGCCGAAATAAAACGATGGCGTACAATTTCCATGTGCGTTTCTGTTCGATGCGGTGAGGCGAGGTAAACCAGGCTTGCGTTAGGATCGCCCATGCCTCTCCCCGGACGTGTTGCACGCACATACCAGACAAATCTGGATCCGTCCGCCTCTTGTAGCGTTCGGTTCGTAGGTTCTTTCGTCGACGCTTCGTCGCGTCACTTTCGGCGCTTCGACGCCAGTCCTGACGGTCGCGAATACAACGCACGACACCGAGGCATCGGGGAGAAGAGAGCTTTACAAGAGAGGAGAGGAAGCGGCCTTCCTGTACTGATTTGCTCGGCGCGCTGCATTATATGCCCACAAACTAACTACGCAGACGATGCAGCTAGTCAGCGCTTATCCGTTGGCCACGAGGCCGATACGTGCTTTGGGATAGGGCACCTAATATTGCATAACCAAGCCGAAATAGCGGTGTCATTAGTCAGAAGCAACCCTCGAAGAAAATGGCGCAAAAAAAAAAAAAAAAAAAAACAGCCTGAGAGTTTAAAAAATTCGAGAGAAATTGGAATTCGCACTGAGAAGTGGCCGAATAATGAAGCGTCCGGCAATAAAAGCAGCAGTAAGCCAAAGTGGGAGATGGATCCAATGAATTCAAGAGAACCCAATCAGCAAGTGTCACGACCATACCTGCCAGGTTTCCCGATTGTCCGGGAGACCCGAATGATGGTTTTGTACGATTGTAATTTCTACGGCCCAAACAAAAATCTCCCAACCAGCGCCTCTTTCTTAGCAGGTCAGGATAAATAAAATTTTTACCACCACCCCCATCACCACCTCCTAAATACGAACCTGTGTTTGGCGAAACCTTTCTTCCAGTCTGGGCACATTGAGCCCGAGCTAGCTGAGAATCCAATCCAATCCTACGCCAATTGATATCGTCATCAGTGAAGAGCTTAAAAAGCATAGTAGTCCTTCCTGAATTATATTATTCCCTGTGCTCTAAGCCGGCAAATGCCTTTGTGTATGCTTTTTTGGACCCCCCCCTCCCTCTTTATGAAATGCTTCGTTAGGAGCCTTTCAGGGTAAAAAAAAGAACTTACTATGACGATGAAGTACGGTCCCTGAGCACGTTCCTCAACCCTTCCTCCCTCTTTTCTTGTGAGAGAGACATAGGTACACCAGACTTTGGTTAGAACACAGTGAAACTATCAGTACAGTCATCGATGCATGATAGAAGAGTTGTTTTCTGGAGTTCTGGACTATGTTGTCACCGATGAGACGATGGATTTTGGCGGT
The DNA here is from genome assembly GCF_048455015.1 of Haemaphysalis longicornis. Lineage (NCBI taxonomy): Eukaryota > Metazoa > Arthropoda > Arachnida > Ixodida > Ixodidae > Haemaphysalis > Haemaphysalis longicornis. The sequence continues at coordinate 63,778,568 of NW_027526407.1, read as the reverse complement.
TAAGAGTTGATAGGATAGGCTTTATTGCCACGAACTGGTGATGTTATAAGCAGCGTCCGACAGCTTTCCGAGACCGAACGACGTCGTCTTCCTCCGGTCGTGAGTCGATGATGATTGCCGATGGCGGTCTGATGATGATTAAGAGAGATGAGCTCGGTTGATAGAGGGGTTGACCGTTCGCCGCGCCAGTGAATACTAATGCTTGCGGCAATATATTCTAGACCCCGACCTCTTCAATACGTCGAGTACTTAAAGTGAAGAAGGTTTGAAGGGAAATTTTCCTTCCCGTCTCAAGAGGAGAGCGGAAGTGACGTCAATAAAAAGCCGAAACCAAGTAGTTTGAAACCGAAACCAAGTAGCAAAGCGGCGCCAAACATAGTAGGCGGGCATTGACCGCTCTTGGTGGTGGACTACATTGCCGGAGCATTGCTGCGTGCCGCAGTGCACGCAACGCGGAAATACCGGTCCCAATGCAGAAAAGGTACGTGAAGTTCCACGCTCTTGAACGAACTTTCTGACGCGAACTATGCCGGCACGAGCAACCTTTGTGACACGCTGGGCGCGGTGCGCTGGGAGCGAATATTTGTCGTTGGTTCGCTAAGCGCGGGATTTCGTAGTCGCTGTCCGGAGGAAAAATACAGCTGCGTTCGAGTTCCGTGGTCCAGCCTTTGCATTCTAAATGAAGCCTGAGAGTACGCCACCTATTTATGTGACTGACAGCGGCGCTCGAGCGGAAAAAGTTACACACGCTGTCAAAATTAGGCTTTGTTTCTTCACTCGTCCCTGTGGCTCTGCGCCCGCTTCATCTCATTGTTAAATGGTACCGCTTAGCCCCTAGACGAGCCTTTATCTTACCTAGGGCTGTAAACAAACTTTTTTTTGCCGCACTACGCCCTCACTGCGCGGTTGAAAATTTCCTCTGTGGCGGGCGAGCACGGTACGGGAGTGTGTTGTTGGTTTCTTTTACGTTGCATTTAGCCGCGTGTCGTTGCGGAAGTGGCGTACACTGTTTTATGATAATCTAACGTTGGAAAATTCGAGCTTTTGCACTTGGTTCCCGATTTGCCGGGCTGACAGGTTTGTTGTTACGTCAAGTTAACTTGTTGCCCATTGTCATTTCAGCCACGATGCATTTACTGTCGAATATTTTGCGACTAAAATACACACTCACTCCCCTAGTTTGTCACATGCTGCATGCATGCCTCCGAAGTAATGATAGTGGCCATTGCTGTAGGTAGCTGAGGCAATTTTCAAGTTTTCTTCAAAAAAACAAAAACAAAAAAAACGGCCAGAGTTGCGTCAGCCCGCCGCGCATCAGCTTGAGTGCTTTTGCTTTTTTTGTATCTACAGTGAAAAGCCCAGTAAATTAAACTACTTCGCTGATTTACAGCGCGTGCAGTATAGCAAACTGTGGATATAAATGAAACAAAGGGAAGCATTCGCGCACCCCTGCATGCCGCGGTCTAGTGAACACAACGTTGCCCAGCCTCTGCGTGATCGTGAGATGACCACGGCGTAATGTGACTTGAATGCTTGCTGGTAGCTCATAGGTGATCCTTCAGGTGCCATGCCAGTCTTTGTTTCCGCCACTGTGGGGGGTGAGGCCAGCAAAAGTGAGGCAAAAAACCCATTTCCAAGGCTACCAAGTTTTCTCCCAAGCGCCTCCACGGCACTTTGTTGCTGCTCGCATTGCTCCTGTACTCGACCTGCATCGAACAGACGCATTGGCAAGGAAAGGTAGGGGTCATTTTCTCGTGGGCTTCTCTAGTCAATGTCTTGGACACTCGCTGGCTTGATGCCCTGCTGTCTCGGACGTCCCCACTGTTGTGGCAGCTCAGTGCACGCAAGCTCTGGTGGCGCCTCTTTAAAACCTTGAGCTTGCAAGATGACGAGTAGGTGCACAGCTACCAGGATGTGACTACATGCTCCACTGCAACCAGCCGGGCAATCGCAAGCTGCCTCACAATCGCCCCACTGTCCGTCTCAAACGTGAGGCACACAACATAGGGCCGGCCCCTTTTCTTCTGGGAGCGAAAGCAGCCGCTGAGCACATGTATGAGGCCCAACCTGCAAGAACAGAGAGAGTAACAGTAAATAGCGCTCAGGGAAGAACAGGACTAGTCCGCTACAGTTTATTGTAAAGGGACAGAGCGGAAAGCAGTGGCCGCAAGGAACAGACTCAAAATGACCAGGTTTTGTGTCTTGCTTAACAATGTTGCAAGGGCAATAATCTGTACCTCAAACAGCAATGATGTCAAAATTGTCTTTCAAGTTCGAGCGTGCAAGTATCGCTGCATGCTTTGTTAATGTATTTTCAAGAGAAGGAAGTTTAAAATTTATAAACCTCACCGTGGGTAATGATACCAGTACCCGCATAATCGTGTTTGTCATAACTTAAGCAAGCAATATATGATTTCCTGGAACTCACTTCCAGAACTTCTCGAGATAAACAGGTAAACAATCGGGCTATACCGATGACCCATCGAATTAAAAAAAAATCCCTTAATTCAGTGAGTTCAAGCTAACGAGGTTTTACTGTATTATCCGGGCGCACTGAAGACATGCGCTTTAGAAACAAATGCAACCACTCCACTGCAAAAAAGGAGAAGCCAGGCACACAAACAGATTTTTGCCAAGAACATGCGCAATAAATAAAGAAAACGCACACAAAAAATACAAGGCATTTGTGCACTTTTATAGTTGACTTCGCCGCAAAGCGCGATTGCCTTGCGGTAAACGCGCGGGCGGACGACCGTCACCGAAAACGGCCGCAACTTTCACCCTGAGGAGACCCAACTGGCGGCAGCTGGAGGGCGACCATCGAAAGGGCGTCCGTGCCTGCCTGGTCCTGCCCCGAAACTCGCAGTGCGACAGGACGCTGGCTGAGGCAGGGGTGTGGACGCTGGAGATGACGGCCGAGCAGCGGGCCCTTGGCCACATCGACCGGCTGCGCCGAGCCGAGGGGGGAGGACCCCTGCTGCAGCGGCTGCGCACCCACCGGCACTCACGCATGGGGCGCATGCTGGTCCGGTACGAGCGGGTGGTAGACACCATAGACATGGGGCCCTCCAGCCACCCTCCGGACCTGGCGGCCGAGTTGCACCTGGAGATTCCGGGCCTGCGCAGCAAGCGGCACACGCCCCAATGCGGGCTGCTGCAGCTGGCCCGGGCCGTCGTCTGGAAAGACCTGGAGGGCCACACCCTGGCCTATTCGGATGGCTCTGTGCGGCAGCGGCAGGGCTCGGCTACAGCGGCCGCCGTGCTGGGAGAGGCCACCCGGCAGGCACGGCTGCACTACGCCGCATCCTCGGCCACGGCAGATCTTGTGGGGGTCCAGCTGGGCCTGGACCTGCTGCTGGAGCTGGAGCCCGCACCCGAGCGCTGCGCCCTGCTGTGCGACTCCCGGGTGGCTCTGCTGCGCATCCGGGAGGGCGACCCGCACTCCCCTCTGGTTCGGGGCGTGCGCGAGAAGGCGGAGCGGCTGGCAGACAGGGGTGCCCGGCTGCGGCTGCAGTGGGTGCCCGGCCACATCGGGCTCGAGGGCAACGAGCGGGCGGACGAGCTGGCCGCCGAGGCCCACGAGCTGACGCCCGCGGCCACGGATGCCCAGGCAGCGGTGGACGACGCCCGCCTGCTTATACAGCGGCACGTGCGGGCACAGCACCCGGACCCACGGCTGGCCGCTGGAGAGGTCCCACCACCGGTGCGGGCTGCCCGGCTGGCCCGACAGCAGCGTTCGGCCATCCTGCGCCTCCGCGTGGGGGCTGTCTGGACGGCTGAACGGAAACACCGCTTGGGGCTGGCCGACAGCCCTGCCTGCCAGCACTGCCGCGCACCTGTTCAGTCCCTGCCGCACCTGCTCTTCGAGTGCCCTGAGTATAGGGCAGGGAGGCCGGAACTGCTGGCAGCCCTGGGGGGAAGGGCTCGGCCGCTAGACGAGCTCCTATGGCCACCGGGCAACACCAGGGAGAGGGACAGCGTCCATGGAGCGCTGGGCGGATACCTGGACGCCTCTGGGCTCCGCCTGGCGCTACACTCCCTGTGACTGTGGACCCAGTGACTGTGTGTCTAGACTTTCCCTTTTTTTTCCCTCTTGTGGACCAGACATTGTGTGTGCGTGTGTGAGTGTGCGTTAACTTGTAAATATGCCCCTCTCTCCCCTGTCTTCTGTAAATAAGTCACTGCTATCCTCTGTCTCTCCTCTCTATGAATATCTCACCCCTGCCCCAACTCCCACACCAGCAGGCGTTCCGGTGTCCACCCCTAGGTGTGACAATTTACGCCTGCTGGTGGTCTTTCCTTTCCTTTTCCTTGTCAATAAATTCATTCATTCATTCATTCCGTTAACATCTTCGCCAAAAATAATCCAGTAAATTCGATATACAGCATTTGAAAATAACTAATCCACCCACTATCGGCACGGTCTAGCGATTGTTGCTTTCCTCTTTCAGGGTTAATGCAACACGGTCCCCGCTACGCATTCGCATGGTAAACAACGGTGAACTGCAGAGTGCTAAACAAAGTCTCGTACCGGTTAACTCGCGTCAAGGAAAAAACAAACAAGGATTTACTTACTGCGAGTCGCAGGTGTTGGTCCGCACGGATAAAGGCGAGCAATAGGCCTCGGTGGCTAGGAGGTATGCCCTGCTCCGCTACCGCTCGGATGGGTATTTGGCGCGGCACCACGAGTGGTATGAGTCCTCAGACACAGTCAGAAGCGCAGACAAGTCCTTCGTCCACAATCCGTGGTCGGGACCCGGAAAACACCGTCTAGTTTGGGCCATACCGCGCTACCGTCACCTACTCTTCCACAGTACACAATACTCCCCGATCGTCGCCCGTACCAATATGGCGGACGGTCTTGTTTACATTAGTGTTGCTAGACCACCAAGAAATTTCGCATAAGGTCTATTGAACACCAGATTAAAAAGTAAAAGAACACTCAGCCGAGCATGGGTCCCAAGAGCTTGCAACGCCAGGTAGTTCAACGCTATAAAATACGTAGTGCTGCGTAGAAAGCACTGGCGACTTTATTGGTGCTATGCAGTGGACAACAGCTCTCGAAGAAAAATATGCAATAAAGCTGCCTCTGTAAATGTGTGCTTTCAAGCGATGTCTTTTCTAAAACTTGGTAACTCTGGGAAATCGTGGTACTGGAGATCAGTCTTGGGAGCGCATATTAACGCAGCGCCGTTCCGGTCGTCTTCTAGAAGCTTGACGACTCCTCGCGCCACCAAAGTAGGCCTGGGCAGAAAACAAAAGGCGTGCATGTGTCAGCGATGGTATTTCTATATTTTAGCACCCCCCCACCCTAAATAAAAAAGCATGTGCAAGAAAATCAAAGCCAGCTTGCACAACAGCGAAGGCCTTATGGCGCAGCACAGCTGTGTTGGTCTCACTCAGCTAATCTCGACGAGCGCCATATCACTCAGAACCATTTACGCTTTGTATTTATATGGCGCTCGTCAGCAGAAAACCAAGTCAAACACGAAGTAGCGTACGTAAGTGCTTCATTTGTACAGTGCCCCCTTCAGTCTTCGTATACCTCATCATCCGCCGCCGCAGTCTTCGTAGACTGCTCCCTCGCCGTTGAAGACCTGCTCTACTTCTTGTTTTTCTGGGCGGTTGCATTCTCCCATGGTATACCGCGAAGCGTTTCCTGATAAGCCACCTCTCCTTCTGGCGCCCGGATCTTCTTTGGTCGCCCAACCCCTCATTGGCGCGGCACAGAGTAGGAAGAGAGTTCTGCCGCCGCCGCCGCCGCCGCCGCGGCGTTCCAAGTTTTATGAGCGCAGTTTGGTGTAACGGGAGCATTAGCCCTCCTTACGTCCTATTCCTGGCCAATCCCCCAAGTCGGTACGTGTTGCCGGGCGCTCTCACGAGACGCGCGCTCACGTCAGCTCGGCATTTTCTTAGTATTCTTGCTTTTCACTGATGGTGCAACCAAGAGCTTAAACAAGTTCTGCTGCTTAAATATAACCCTTATGCACAGCTCATTACAGACACTGATGTGATCAAGTGCGCCGTAAATTCAGCGCTGGATGTCTGTTTAAACACCGAACGAAATACGTGTGTCGATAACATAACGTTACTGAGGGCCGAATGCAAGGGTAGGGCGCAGTATTATATGAAACAGGGACGACAACCAACATTTTAAGTCGATACTAACGCCAGTTGCTCACTTATTCGTGCAGTTTAATTAGCCTCGTCGCTTTGAAGCCTTTAAAATATTACACGTTTAGTTTCGTTTCTTCCAGAAAAAAACAACACTTAATGCGCCTATTACAAAACTACGCCAGTTTAGGCCTATAGGTTCTAGAGAAGCGACAAAAAGCAATTTGCTGCGATGCCTGGCATGACGTCACACAAGGCTAATGCCAGCAAGTTTACGTTCAACTATCGTTCTACTACTATTGTGTAAGGACAAAAGCTTCCCGGGCGACATTTTAGAAACAGAATCTCATGCAATAGAATAGAACTCTTGCTCGCCGTTGTAGCCTGGCTGTTTTAAGTGTCGATAAGAGTTCCGGAGTGCTTTCACGCTATGTGAGACCCTAGCGGTGTGTCGCAGGCAGGTTGCAAACAATTCGTGCGTTTATAGATGCAACCACAACAACTGCCACTCCTTGGCTGGGCGTCAGCGTCGTGCGCCTGCCTGCTCGGCGAAAGCTGGTTGAAGGGGCCAGGAAGACGACACACATTTCTGTTCAGTTTGAAAGAACTAGTCTTTGGTACCACTTTAAGCTCCGTTCCAGCTCCCAAAAGACGTTTCTTATTCGAAAAACGCAAGAAATTTTGACACTTTCAAATTTCGCGCTACAGTGAGGCAAAATATCTGCAGGAGTGAGTAACGATACCGTATTCTCGCGCGTGTAACCCGCGCGAGAAGAGTAAAAAAAAATATATCCGCGTATTGCCCGCATATTTTATGCATAAGAGTATGAACCAAATCTGCTACTCGAGCAACATTATACATTTGTTCATGCAAAATAATTTGCCTAGCTGAATATGTAACTTGATGACTTGCCGCATACGTTTTTTACAGGTTGGTGTACTGTTGAGCTGTGTGTGTAAAATAAGCACTGTCAATGGATTAACGGTGGCTTAGCCGCTATTACTGCTGTAGGGGCATCCCGGCCTAACGCGCTTTGCGGTGGAGCTGCACCAAAGGAAACACCTCGTATATAATCCGCACCTGTACTTCATCCCTAAAATTGGGCGTTTTTGGTGCGGGTTATACGCGCAGAAATACGGTGTATCGGCTCGCACTAAAGCGTTGTTATCATTTTGTTAACTGCACATTAACGTTCAATCGATACGATCGATCGGAACTATTGAAGCGCCACTACAATCGCCCAGTCAAGTTTCTTACGGTATAGACGGCCGCAAATCGCGCGAACAAGATTCGGTGACGTAGAACAATCGTCAAGAAGTGGTTACGAAATCGCACCTGTTTCACATGTAATGAATAGAATTTCGAATATTTGGTTGCAGCTGGCCGTACCATCGGTATAGTTGGGATAATAATTAAGCAGTCTTTTAGCAGTCCTTTTTTTGTGCGAATGTCACCCTGATTCCCTTCGGTGAATAGATGAAACGGAGTTGTAACCCTATCGAAGCTGGAAAAACGATCTTTTTTAGCTATAAAGAGACGCCGTCCGTAAGCGTGAACTTAAGCTTGCCAGCAATACTGTACAGGTGACCGGTAAAAAGCGCAAAGGGTCAGGCGTACGTCGTCTGCTCCCGCCACTTCCGGTTCGAGATCTCGCCTGGCTTCCCGAACGCCGGCGGCTTTCAGGCGCGTGTGTGCGTGTTGTTTATTTGCCCCAGAGTGCTTACCTTTCAGAGAAGTCCCTAGTAGGATTCACCGTTATTATTCATTGAATGCGCGATGCATGAGCTTTTTTTTCTCGCTTGAAACGGATAACAAGCACACGCGCGCGTGAAAGCCGCCGGCGTACGGGGGCCCAGGAGGGCTCTTGATTGATTGATTGATTGATTGATTTATTGATTGATTGATTTATTGATTGATTGATTGATTGATTGATTGATTGATTGATTGATTGATTGATTGATTGATTGATTGATTGATTGATTGATTGATTGATTGATTGATTGATTGATTGATTGATTGATTGATTGAAGGGTTTAACGCGCCGACTCAACGCAGGCGATGAGGCGCGCCGTAGTGGTGGGCTCTGGCTTAATTTTGACCACCTGGGGATCTTTAACGTGCGCCGAAATCTCGTACACATGGGCGTTTTTGCTTTTCGCCTCCATCATAAAAACGGCCGCCGCGGCCGGGAATCGAACCCGCGACCTCGTGCTCAGCAGCACAACGCCCTAGCCACTGATCCACCGCGAGGGCTCTTGAACTGGAAGTGGCGGGAATCCGCGGAGCAGACAATATACCCACGAGCCTTTTCGCTTTTTAACGGTCACCTATTGTGCACATTGGCCATGCCGACAAACCGCTCTGCTTAGGGCAAGTACTGAGAGCAAGCAGGTAATGCTTTCGTCACATCTGTAATCCAGCACGTCAGAATAGTTGAAGCATGAAATAATAGCAAGCACTTCACCAGTACCTTACAGTGTGGTAAAGTAGTTTCAAAATAAATAGTGGCTAACGCCATCCTCTTAGCGGTTGGATCTGTCGCCACATTATATATCCAATTGATATCATCTCCGTGGTCTCGGCTGGCATCCTCCTTACGGGTAGGGGCTCTATGCGGACATAATTTGGCATATAAACGGCAATTACATAATGAGGGAGGGCGAGTTCTATACTAAAACCAAAAAGCAGTTCAACGACATGTTTGGCCGCGGTAGAACACCTTGGAAGATACTGCTTTCTAGCCTAAATGAAGTACCTCATCTGGCAACAAACCGACACGCTCTGGGCATGTCGTCAATGTTTTCGTAATGCGACCGAGTATAAACAGGTTCACTCACGCTCCTTTAAAACTGTTGTGTCTGTTTTCTCTCTCACGTAAATTTCAATGCTTACAAACTGGTCGCCGCGAATTCCAATTGGCACAAACTCGTTTTAGATTGTCTGGAATGCGTCGGGCTTCACGATTTCAGGCTTCAGGATTTACCGCCGCGCAGCCGCTGTTGTTCGATACGGCCGGCTGAGCCGATGCCACGCTTATGTGAATTGGAGTACAGCTTAGCGTTTATGTAACTCTTTAAATGGACACTACTGCTTAGAATGCAAGATTTCCGAGGATGTACCGCTTTGTCTTTGTGGAACCTGTGCCAAGGCCATTTGTAGAAGAAAAACTCCCACCTCCCCTCGCGGGAACCCCTGTGTAGATGCGACGCATAGGCGGAGCGCCGAAGGGACCGCGTTTTATAGCGCGCATAAGATTGAGGGGACTGCGTAAGCCGGTTACAGTCGATGAAGACGTTGGCGTATTTGTAAAGCGGCGTGGACTCTAGGTGTTTGAGCCAAGCGTGGATGTTGCTTCGCCGGAGAACGGCACACCGGTTATATGCGCAGCGCGCCCGAAGGAGAGGAAACCGCGGAAGAGAGAGTACTGCACAAGCGCCGGCCCCAGCGCGTCTTCCGCGGCTATGACGTAACGTGCCGCGGCTATGACGTAACGTGCCGCGGCAATGACGCAACACAATCCAACACTATCCACTTTAATCCAATCCAATCCAAATCCAATCCAATCGAATCCAATCCAATCCAATGCCCCTCGCGAGAGAGTGTTCGCTATCGGAGAGGAGAGGGGGTGAGCGGCGGAGAGCGCAGCTGGTGCGGCGAGGAGAATGGGGGAGGGGTGGACAACGCCGACGACAACGACGGCGACGACGCCGGAGGGACAAGGCGAGTGAATCAGATGCTCTGCATCTAAAACACAGCCTCGCTCTGTTCATCTCCCTCGGGATGTATAATCCGGAGCTCCGAGGTTTCGGACCAGGTGCTAGTCACCTCCCGAGGAGGTCACATCCGGCCCTGTGGGCAGCCGCCACCGCCCCATAAATGAGATCTCTTTCAATAAATCTTATTTCTCTCTCTCTCTCAGGATGTATAAACGGATTCCCCACTCTTCCCTTCACGGCTGGAAGCATTGTGAAATCGCCGCGAGATCGACATCTAGGTGGAAACACCGTCACTGTGGGCGCGCTTCGTGCCTTTCGCGAGCCGTATGTGCGCACGAAAGGCGCAGACAAGAGTGGCATGGTGTAGTTCGGTTCCTCAACGTTCAATGTATAGCATGGAAGCGGCAATAAGTTTGCATTTCTACGACAAAAAAGCGGCGACCCATCGGGAACCTCACAACGGCCGCAATCATGCCAATGAACTTGTACGCCGTGGATCGTAGCAAGCTCGATCTTTGCAGACGATATTGTAGTGTCAAGTTTTCACACTAAGAACTGCCACCGTTCCCATTCCTGAAAGTTTGCAGCAAAAGTAAAATTATTTCCGCCAACTTGTTTACAAGTTGCTTTTGGTTACCGGGCTACATAAAATGCTGGCTTTCATATGAGCTAGAGAACATATACGCGACAAAAATCGGTTGTCCGTCCCTTTAAAGAAGATGTACAAGTGCGGGAATCGAACTAACAACCACCGCATACTTATATAAGGTGCTGTCTCAGCCAGTTTAAGACAGTGCTCTGGAATGCCGTGGCCGCGAACTAAAAGGGCGGAAGGGGAAAAATTTGTCTTCGTGGGGAAGATTCTGCGTAAGACAACTCCGTCGTACCCATAGGCCTCCGTACGATAGAATGCTTTGAAATAAGTAAATGTGCGTGAGCTCTATCCGGACATGGCACTACTTACTCAATGCTACACTTGTCGTACAATGCAGCCAGCCCCAGAGTGTCTTCGGATTCCCGGAGAGTCTTTAGCAGGTCGTCAAGCATTTTCGTCTTTACCGCACTCGGGCACACACAATTCACGCGAACGCCGTGGCGATTGAAGTGAAGATCGCTCTGTGGAACGAAACAAGGTGCTTCGTCAGATATTTAGCATCCGCCATATTCCGCGCTCCTTTGTATGGTGTGGTTGCACTCCGTCTAACCATTTGTTCTACGCCTTGCGGTTTTCCTTGTAGTTTCACATACACCGACACCACCCCATTTCTTCAATTACTTCGTGCGAACGAGAAAGTAGTCTCGTCAACACGACGTCATACTTTCTAAAAAAGATTGAGCGTAATGACATGCTAACTAGCAGGCTTCGCATCTGCTTAATGAGCCCTGCAAGCTTACCTTTTTGATCATTCCAACCTTCCCACCCAATCGGCCTGCCTCGCTCAGCAGAAGTATTTGCAATACCCTCTCCTGAACGGATGAGGGGGATGACCCTGCTTCAAACTAGGTTTTGTATAAATACACTTGTGAACAAATTAAACGCCGCCCTGCAGAAGGAGTTTTTTTTTTTACTCCAAAACTGCTGTCAGAAAGGAAGGATGACTTCCTTTCAGAAGAAAGGAAGTCCTCTTCCTGAAACGTCAGTAAACTTTTATTTGTATTTTTTAAATGTTTTTCTCGTGTCCCTCTGTCTCTGTGTACCTTATTTTTTCGCGTTCTATGAGTTTTTATGTTTCCAGACTACACACACACACACACACACACACACACACACATATATATATATATAGAGAGAGAGAGAGGTTTTTCTTCAGCGTTTCGTCAGGAGTTCAACCTTCGTAACGAGTAGAGGTACACCCTGTATATGGTCGTTTTAGCCATGAAGAAAGCCGTGCTCTGGCCGCAACGTCGATTAAACCCTTCCGTACGACCGATACCATCTACCTTTACTCATGGCGAAGGCCTGACCCCGGCGCCGAAACGATGAATAAACCCTTCCCTCGTTGCTGTTACCGAAGGTCGTCTACTTTCTATTCCCCCATCCTCAGGCCCCATTACCACTGCGAATGTCTCATGTGCATTTGGAGGCCAATTCATTTAAAGGGTACCGTTGATAGGGATGGGAATTCTATTTAAAAAACGTTACTTTTAAGCTTCACGGCCCGACTTACTCCGAAGTTTCTCGTCATACCAACGACAGCGTGTTTCGAAGCTCCGTACGCCGGCGAGTCAGGCATCGGGTAAAGCCCTGAAATGAAGAACAAAACCGTACACATTGCACCGGCACTTACATTTACCACACATTCATTTTTTTCCTTTACATGCTCATATTTAGCCTAGCAATGCGGATAAATGTTCAAGCTAGAAAGCTCAAGAATGTTTACCGTGCCGGATGTTCGCACAAAAAGTTCCGGCATGTTTTTGTACATCAGGAATAATGAGCGTTTGATCTTTGACTGGCACAAGCGAATAATTCTCTTTTCTAAGCGAGCGATATGATTTTTATGTTCGCTCTTGCATTATTGAGAAGATCGGCGTCATCTACAAAACAACACCTATAAAACATTTGCTCGACTAATCACCCTGCGCAGCCTGCTTTTGGAGAAGGATTCAGCATTGCAATAAATTTAAGCATCGTCCAGTCTATTTCTTTTGTGCGTGTATTTTTAGCGTAGCGGCACTACTAGCCTAGAAAACTGCATTTTTCCTGTTCTGATGGGGTCGGAAACAAATCTGGTTGAAAAGCCGATGCCTTACCCACTATGCCACGCCGGCTAGTTCTCTCCCAGCGAACCGTTGGACATGATGTCTATCCACCGAAAGTACGGCCACATGGGGCGCACCTACGCTGCAGCCTTCTTTGGGCACGACTACCGCGTGCATATGTGCCAATAAGAAACCGGAAGATAATCGGGATCGCCGTCCGAAACGCCTACAGAAGAAATTAGTCGTGCCAGACCTTCCACCACACAGAGACAGATATCGACAGGGAGCTTGACTGAGAAGGGCACAGCAGGTTTCTGTAAGGACATTTGAACTCACATTCACACCCCCCGATGCACATGTGGCATATTCCCACGCTCAAAACACATCGCGGCTGCAAATTCTTTAACTGGCAGCCGACCAAACAACTGCCTAGCGATGCTTAACTCGGTGCATAAAAATAGCAAAAAATTTCAGAAAAAAGACCTCTTAGATGCGTTGTTAGATGTTGGTAAAAACGCACAATGAGGGGATGGTATTCAGAACAATTGTGACGGAGGTGGATTCATGGCAAGAAACCCTCTCAACATTTTTAGATGCGACCACATCTCTTGCTCTGAGGCATGTCCCTCCTGCGTCGGCGGCGTCCGCACGCCACCTGCGCATGCGCAATTCTCCTCCGCTCTTCTCTCCGACAGCTGTGCGCAACACTCTAACTCCGTCTCATTATCATAAACAGCGGCGTGCGCGCGCTTCCCGTTGCGCAAGTGGGCGCATGCGCGACTCTCCTCCGCTGTCTCCTCTCCTTCAGGCGCTGTGAATATAAAGCGGGTAGCGCGCTGCGGTGGTTCAGTCAGCGCTCGCTCTCGTTCGACTCCGCGTGACTTCGATTGATGACTTCGTGCTTCGCTTGATTCTTCCGATGAAGACGTGATAGAAGCGACAGTCCCTTCAGCGAGTGGACTGACGCAATACAATACCAGCGTCAGTCCAAACGCTCCCCCCTGATGCGTCGCATCACATCAGGGTTCCCTCGCGGGAAGATGGGCGTAATTTTTTTCAAAGGCATCTTAAGTTGCTTAAGGCGAATGACCCTTACCTTGTGCCTAACTCGGAAAGTGTTTTGAGCACTATTACTGAGTACGAATATCCTCAGAAGCCGCTGCATGCATTTTCTATTGACGTTGTAGACCTTATCTACTAGATTCCACAAGGTGAACTTTTTTGTGCCGTCCGAGAAAGCATAGACGACTTTGGTCGTGTTGCTTTTCAAAAGTCTAGTGGTTTTAATATTGACAATTTTATGAAATTTTTAGGATTTTACGTGTCACCTACAACAGTTACTTTTAATGATGCACCCGTTCTTCAAAGGGGGGGATTTGTATAAGATCATGTGTTGCCCCAATTTTTAGCGACGTATTTTTATCCATTTGTGACAAGAGTATTCACACGTGCCTTGACAGAATCTGTGGTGCTAAGATTCTAGAAGTCTTTCGATATGTAGATGGCTACCTGGTTCTTTTGAATAATGTGCGGGCTGATGATTCAGTTGAACTCGTGAACCTTCTAGGCGTTTTTTATTCATGTGGCAAATGGCTCAAATTCACCTTCGAGTTACCTGAAGAGGGATGCCTTCAGTTCCTCCATATAAGCACCCTTTCCATGAGGGTAAGGCGTGCTGGAAATACCATCCTCGGTCCCAAAAAAACAGTCCTTAACTACGATTCGGCTCATTCCAAGATTGTGAAAAGGGGTACCACCAAAAACGGCATGCGCGCTGCTCTCAAAAAGTGCTGAGACCACCAACTTGCGTATAGCCTTCAGCTCCAATCCCGACGGCTGCGCAATGCTGGTTTTCCTGCAGTATTGTTGGCTTCGATATCAGAAAGCCTGATCGAAGACGAAAATTCAGGGAGCCAGGCAAGCCTGAATCAACCTGAATGCAAGGAGGCGCAGCCTGTGGTCGTACCATACGTACACAACCTGTTCCACCTACTCGAAAAAGTGGCGGGAAGATGCGGCACCCAGGTTGTTTTTTAGGCGCCAGGCGAGCTTGCATTATGTGCATGTGACAAGCGTGTGGCGCCCCCGACCCTAATCTTCGTTGGCCGCTAAGTTCGGTGGCCTAACCAGGCTCGGTGGGCAACATTGTGCACGGCTGGCGAATAAACACCGACGAGCACAGCAGCTCGCGGTCAGTCACCGTCACCACCAGCACGCTGCGGGTCGTCACTCGGCTGGAGGTACCCCCTCCCACGTTCACGAATGCGGGCCAGATCATGACAGTGCATAATTGTGAACAAAGAAGCTCGAAAGGCTGGCTGCACAAGAAAGCACACCACACGCTCCGTGGAATGTAAAGTCGTTGTGGTCTACAGGATTCCACTAGATTGTGGAAAATGCTACGTCTGACAGACCGGACGCTGCATTAATGAAGGATTCAGAGAGCATCGCGCAGCCGTAAATTCATTGGCGGGGTAGGACATTTGGCAGATCACCGCCAAAGGCGTGCTCTTGCACGCCTGACTTTCAGGGAACACGCGTCCTGCGCAGCTTCAAGACGCAACTGCCAAGAGAGATCTTCGAGGCGTTCTGTATCATCAAGTAAAATGACGAATGCGAGATCACGGGTTCTCTGGCTTTGCACACAAAAGAAAAAGTCTATCTACAGCCTCAATCAGATTTCTCTGTGAAAGCTGCGCCTTCCGTATCTTTTTTGGCGTTTCGGCGCATTTATGTGCATGTTGTTTTTCTCGTCAGCAAAACCTCAGTTCATATCTAGCGCTCGTCCCGTGTCACGGTCTCTTCGTCTGTCCTGTCTGGTGCGCTTTTTGCCATGTGGAAGTCTATCTCGCACAACATTCTGATTGATTGATTGATATTGATTGATTGATTGGTATTGATTGATTGATATTGATAGATTGATATTGATTGATCGATTGATTGAGATTGGTTGATTGATTGATTGATTGATTGATTGATTGATTGATTGATTGATTGATTGATTGATTGATTGATTGATTGATTGATTGATTGATTGATTGATTGATTGATTGTAGGGTTTAACGCGCCGACGCAACGCAGGTGATGAGGCGCACCGTAGTGGAGGGGTCCGGATTAGTTTTGACCACCAGGGGATCTTAAACGTGCGCCGAAATCTCGTACACACGGCGTTTTTGCTTTTCACCTCCATCAGAAAAGCGGTCGCCGCCGCCGGGAATCGATCCCGCGACTTCGTGCTGAGCAGCGCAACGCCTTAGCCACTGAGCCACCGCGACGGGTGTTTAGAAGTGTTAAAACCCAGTGATATAACGAGGCTTAAAAGTGTTAAAACTGAGTGATATAACTAGGTTTAGAAGTGATAAACTTAGTGATATCACTAGGGTTAGAAGTGTTAAACTCAGTGATTTAACTATGTTAAGTAGTGTTGAAACACGGTGATAACTAGGTTTAGGAGTCTTAAAGCTCGGTGATATTACTGGGTTTAGAAGGGTTAAACTTATCGATGTAACTGTAGCTTTAAAAGCGTTAAAACTCAGCGATTTAACTTGGTTTAAAAATGTGTTTACTCAGTGATATAACTAGGTTTAGAAGTTAATACTGATATTTTTTCCCACGTTATTGTCCATTTGAAATGAAACAAGAACTTAGCAACTGCTGGTTTATGACCGGCTTCAAAAGGTGCTCACCCGCCATGGAAGCTACGTTGATGACGTCACCTCCGCTGTGCCCGCTATCCTTGCCCATGTACTTGAAAGCCAACAAAGTGGCGTTGTAGACAGCTTCCTACGAAACAAAAAAGTCGTGAGTTCAGAGATAACAATTCATATTCAACTAGGCCACAAAAGCGAGTAACTATGTATTTGTACTCGCCCTCCGCAGGGAACACGCGCTCATTTGAGTTCACTAGTTATGTAGAACGCAACTTTTTTTACGGTGGCATAGGTCATTTCGCCACGTTCTTTCTTGTTTCAGGAATTTCAAATGGTTCTGGCATGAGTAGAGCTGCCGAAAGGACACGAAGTTTTATCTCTGGCGATGTCAGTCATGCTTCATTTCATGAAGAAGCGACAGATGTAGACAACAAGGTAGTAAGGGCTTAGCACAAGGATTACGTAAAATTAATGTTACGCTGGGGACTGATCAAGGGAAAATGTGAGAAAGTGTGGCGACTGGAGCTGTAGTGTTGTAATATGTCTCTCTAGTTAAGGGGTATCGGCATGTGTTCAAAAACAATGAAATAAGAAAAACGAAATTCAAGCAGACTGGAGTAACTTGCCACGTTCACGGAGAAAACCTTGGCCGAATCTGGCTGGGGCATTATGCCGGCGTTGTTCACCACTACGTCCAGCCCTCCGAAGAATGACCGCGTGGCGGCGAAGCAGGCTGCGGAAAAAGTACAGTAAGTAAAGGCAATCTTAATCCGTCTGGCTAACAATTACTATTACTCATTATTAACCTTGGTAATCCTTAGTAATCTCCTGCACAAGCCTGGAATGTTATACATATGGTTCGCATCTGCCCTTCCTTGCGTCTTTGTACCATTGTGTCGACGCCAGAGTCATGCAAGACCCCTTTCAAACGAGTCAAATTCACTCACGCTAGCTAGCTGGCCAGGAAGCCTGTGAGGCAGCCTTATCTGAACGGTGATTATTATCATCACCAGTTTGATGCCCACTGCATAGCAGAGGCCAGTCCCAAAATCACGCACACACATCAGCCGAAGCTACTCCTTTCCCACAGATTTTCTCACGTCACCGCTCCCTTCCACTTTTGTAACTGCCTTGAATTCTCGGCTTATTCCTTCGTAGCTCTATTAAAAGTTTATTCTCTCTCTATTCCTTCGTAGAGACACGGTTATTCGTGTTGTTCACCTGCCGTCCACAGTTTCTGCTTGCGGTGATGCAAATATAATTGAACATATTTATTCGTCAATTGATTGATTGATTAATAGGCTTTAATAATAAAAAGTAAACACGCCCTGGTGGGGAAAAGGTGGGAAAAAGAATATAAATAGAGCTAGGGAAAAGCATTTGGAATAATGAACTGTCATATTCAGTTCTTCCATTGTGCACTTGTGCTCATAAAAACATACTAAGGAGCAGTATAACTGTTGTTCAGTCTGTGCACATTCGCTTAGAGTTCTTCTTCGAGAGGACCAAATGAAAAAGGGGTCGCCATACGCCTGTGACACATCCTTAAAGAAACAATTTTCTGTAGAAAAGTGCGTAATTCCTTCTAGAAGCGATATATCACTCCGAACTAATGCAATCATACCCTTTAGGGCAGCAAAACGCTTTGAAATACTGGTTCTTCCAAGTTTATGAGAAGTAGGGAAAGCTTTCGAACAGGGAATAGTCATATAGAGCTTCACAATACCCTTATTAACATCGAAAAAAATTTGGTAAGAGCCAATTCCTGAAAAGCATCGATGCCGGTAATACAAAACTTATTGCCCGTACTGTATTAACATTTTCAGCCTGTAATATGTATTGCTACGGTTTATAGCTGTGTATAAAACAGGTTTCGCAACTGGACTTGATACAGAATATTTTGGAACATGAAGTCAACCGTAGGGCGCTGGACCGAAATATAGTCCAAGTAAGAACTCGTTAACTTAGATCAGTGACACTGCTCACAATTTTCCAATTATGCGGATCGCAGCATTCCTGGAAAAGCGAAATAGATATTTCATTTCCCGCGATCCTAAGAATTTTACGAGTTTTGTTCGGTTAAGACCTCCCCTGTTCTTAATTCTCGAGATTGTTTACATAAAAGGTTCGACGAAAAAGAACGGCATAGTTTACTTATATATCAGGATATGGATGAGCGTTCTGTTCGTGCATATTATTTCGCAGAACAATGGAACGCAATTTCAGCCAAAAAAGACACTAAATACTACAATTCAGAAATTACCCGCCGCGGTGGCTCAGTGGCTAAGGCGTTGCGCTACTGAGCACGAGGTCGCGGGTTCGATTCCCGGCCACGGCGGCCGCTTTTCTGATGGAGGCGAAAAGCAAAAACGCCCGTGTGTACGAGATTTCTGCGCACGATAAAGATCCCCAGCTGGTCAAAATTAATCCGGAGCCCTCCACTACGGCGCGCCTTATCGCCTGCGTTGCGTCGGCGCGTTAAACCCCCACAATCAATCAATCAATCAACAATTCAGAAATTCTAACCTTCAAGCTCGGCTTTGTTTGCGACGTCACACTTCAGGAAGCGGCAGTGGGATTCACCGTACGTTTCTTGCAGCTTCGTAGTAACTTGTTCACCGAGCTCTTTGTTGATATCCAGAAGGGACACCTAAAAAGTAAAGCAGAGTTACTAGCAACTGCAGTATTATTTTTATTAAGAAACTTTGTTTATAATTAATCATCTTATATACACATCTAACACCTGAGGGTTCGCTTCTGTCATTCCTTGCGATTTTTTACCGCTCGTGTGGATGCAAGGGTAACTGAAGTCGACCTTCCAACGAGACATGCAATGCTTTCGCCTTAAAGGGACCCTGCAGCACTTTCTTCAACTTTTTTTGAAATCTTAAATGCTTACAGACCGTTGTCACCCAACACACCCAGTACTTAGATTAGGGGGTCGCAAAGTACCTCAGCCAAGAATTGCTGCTCTATGCCCATCAGATAACTTGGAAACTCGCTCAGAAGATTTTTCTCTCTTTCTCGGTCTTGACGTTCTTCGGCGGCCCGAATTATGTCACTGAGGTCATGTAACGGCTGTCTGCCTGTTTTCCTTCAGTTGCAGTAACGAACGATTTTCAATAGCAACATTAAAAATAAAGCCGCAAAAACAAAGCAGAAACGGAAGGCGTATCTGGTGCGACGAGCAAATCACGCAGTGCCGCTTCGTGCTGGCGATAACTATAGCTTTCGCAGTGGTTACAGACGCGAAGGAAAGAGTGAAAGCGCTTATCGAAAGTGTTGTAGGGTCCCTTTAATGACACGAAGCTGGCTAAAGTTGTGAACAGCACCTACGTAACGCGAAGGTCTATCTCCACTTTTCGCACGTTGAGGCGCTCTAAGCGGATTTCATTATATCGATCCCAGGCTTAACAAATCTCCACAATTTCTTCTAGAAAATTTGGATTACACATATTACGAATTTTTAAGAGCCACGCCGGTTGGCTGCGATCGATAAAAGTTCCCGTAATAACTTTAGTTTGTTTCGCATTGCGACAAAAAATGCGGGCGTTCTTACGCATGGCAGCTCAATTTCTTATAGTCCGTGTTATCGGTTGTTTTAGAATTATGACTGGAATAAAGTCAACGCGTGCAAAGCAGCCCTAAATGTCGTTTTTTTTTTTTTTTGGCGACACGAAATGTAGCTTTGTCACATGGATGATGACGTATTTTTTTAACATTCAACTGGTACAGAGTGCGTTAGTTTATGCGCAAACCGAATAATGGGTAGACGCTATTTTACATTCGAAGCATAACTCCGCCAAAAGTGGAATGTTCTTTATAAATATTTTTGCGTCATCCCCTTTCCTTGAGGCCTTTTTCAGCTCCCCTGTCCTGTCTTCGTTGACAGGCTTGTCCTGTCTTCTCTTCCTTGTGTCGTCGTGTTTATGCGCTGTCAACCCTTTATGATTACCATCATGCCGTTCATGTACACCGTAGCAATTTCAGAGGATAAAGCGACAAGTTTTCTTTTCATTGTGTATATAAAGAAACACAATGTATAACTGCGCATATACCTTGCATCCGTTCTGGAGCAAAAGGCTCGATATTTCGAGTCCAACTCCTCTGGCTGCTCCAGTCACGAGACAAACTTTGCCTTTCAGGTCCTTCATCGTCGCACTGGCACGACTACTGGTGCTAAATATGCCACGAGTTATTTAGTAGGCGACTTCTTCCCCTGGAATAGAGGCACAAGAAAATAAGTTATAACGTCAACAAATAATAGTGTCTTGCTACAAAATGTATTAGAGTTACATGCAAATGTTCCCAATGGCTTAGTTCGCTTACTTTAGAAATATAGCACTTGTGTAGTGAAATAAACAATAAAACACTCGCTTGCTATACGGAGAGTACCACCAAGTAGAAACTAGCTAAACCAAAATGTGTCTATTATTTTTTTTATTTCAGCTGAGAAGAGATATACTTCTAAAATGAGAGAACTAGGCAGTTAGGGACATTTTGCATGAAGCTGTAGAATTTGTCGTATTAGGGCACAATGGGTTTTAAGCCCGTGGCTCATGAATAAGGATGTGTTCAGGTGAGATCTGTTTAATCAGATAATTAGTGTTAGTACCAGTCACAAACTTAGATTGCTCAAGAGGTGCTGCTGGTGCGCTACATACAGCACTTTGATCATAATACGAGTAGTCACGATTCCGAAAGGATTCAAGAGAAAAACACGTTGTAGAGTTAATGTTTTAAGTAGTTGTCGGGAAGCCCCCGTCGCAGATAATATATTCACAGTCGTCGCTGTAATACTGTATCAATACGCGCCCCTTTAATCTATAGACCCCAGCTGCAGTTTCAGAATGTCAAGCACGATGAAGCGGTCTTACATTGCACACGCTGAATGTGGCCGACACACAGCACTTCTCAAGCTCCAACAGGCCACCTCTCCACTGTCCCCTTTGTGACGTGCGAGAAAACTTAGACCACCTCCGCTACGGATGTGCACGGTTCTCTGCGCCCAAAATGTCCTTTCTAGTCTCCCTGGGCCATCCGCTGTCTGCAAGATTGGCATCGTGCGACGTGTATGTGCCCTTGGTCGTTTCCTAAACGAGCCCACCGAGTGACCAAAGCTCTGATGCTTTTCCTAATAGTACAGGAGTGGAGTAATATATATAAAGGACTCTGTGCAAGAATGCGGATCGTCATCATAATCATCATCATATCTCCGCACACTGCAGGGGAAATGCCTCTTCCATGGACCTCCAATTCTCCCGGTCCTGTGCTTACTGCGCCCAATTTATCCCCACAAACTTCTTATCTCATCTGCAAATCTAACTTTCTGCCACCCTCTGCCCCGCTTTCCTTCTCTAGGAATCCATTCTATTACCCTTAATGACCAACGGTTATCTTGCCTTCACAATGCATGCCCTGCTCGCACCCGTTTCTTCTTCTTAATTTCTATTAATATGACACACGCACACGCACACACACAGTGCGCTTGTAACGCAACGCAAGCACTTCACGTCGTACACATATGGCGCAGGTTTGTCTCTTCTTTCACTAACGGAGATGGTGGAGAGTGATAAATGTTCAGGCTTCTTATTTCGACACATATCTTAAAGTGACAACCGACCGATTTTTGTGGGGCATATGCGTCCTACCTCCTAAATAGTATCTTGAACCGAAACAGTTTTCCTCACAGGGCCCTGAAACATTTGAAAGCAGAAATTTTACGTCTACCAGCGTGAAGTATGCGGCCAAAACGAATGCTGCCAACCATGACAAAAAGCCTCGCGGAAACATGCTTTTAACTGTGCGTGAGATGAAAAGAGGTATTTAAAAACTTGTCCCCAGATAAAACAATTCCAAATGCAGTTTTTCCTTTTCGTTACGCGTTTTATCCATCATGCATTAAAACCGACGGAGCTGTTTATGTACCAACGGTAATGTCACGTTTAGACAATACATAGCGCCACGCTTCAGATATCAGTAATTAAGTGCCAAACTAAAATTATTTCCGCCATTCATTTTGAACTTCCTTGTCATTACCTCACTAAATCAAACGCTTGATTTCATATAGGCTAAAGGGGTGTTTTTTTAGGGCGCAGCCAGTTGTCGCCTGTTGGGCTGAGCCGCGTCGCCGTCGTCGTGACCGAGCGAACGATGGCTGGACCGACGAGTGAAAGAAAAAGCGAACGATGAAAGAAAGCAAATGAGGAGAGTGTCGCGAAATTGGGAGGGGAGGGAGGTTCGCCGGGGCGGCTCGAGCCAGCGCTCTCCTCAAGTGTGCGGTGGCGGAGGGGAGGGGGAGTATGCTGTGCCCTCACGAGGCGCTCGACGGCGCGACGCTGGGGCGAAAGCGTGAGGGGGGAGGGGTGCGTGACTATGATGTGCGTTCGCTTAATACGCAGTTCACGGTCCCTTCCTGAGACGCACTTCGCGCCGCCGACGCAGAGGCTCATCATCGCTGCCATCGAGAGAACCATGAGTGAGTGCTGCCTCAGCGCACTACTGCTGCGCCCAGGGAACATCCCATCAGGGAACATTCCCATTAGGGAACATCGTAAAAATCGCCAGCCAATTTTTTTCCCTTACCCTCATCACAAACTCAAGTACGCGAGATGCTTCATTCTAATCAGCCGTGCCCACACAGCGGTTTGTAGTTGAGTCCCAGAATGCGGCTGCCTGTGAAGGATAAGGATAAGAACGCGACATTTCAACACAATAAATTAGCGTTCTGCATCGCGCCAAAGTGCCTGGTTTGTTCCTATCTTGGAACGGAATATCGTGCCTCGGCGCAGCAGAAGCAGTTTCGCCTGGTGGCACTGCAGTGCCTTTCGGCCTCTGCCAGCACTGCAATCAAGCTGTCGCTGCCGACAGTACGACACAACCACATCATGGGAGTGGGTTTGAAATGATTGAAAAAGAAAACCTATCAATTGATTGTGGGGTTCAACGCACCAAAGCTGAACCTGGGCTATGATGCGCGCTGCAGTGGAAAGCAGCTCCAGATTAATTTCGACCACCTTGGAATCTTTAACCTGCTGCGAAATCTCGACACACGGGCGTTTTCTTTTCGCCGCCGTCAGGAAAGCAGCCAGCACGGCCAGTATCGAATATGCGTCCTAGGGCTCAGAAGCACAAAGCCTAGACATACACTGAGCCACCGCGGGGGATGATAAAACACCTGTCGTAAACAGTTCCAATAAATTCGTTAGTGTGAAAGAACACACGGTCGATCAGCCAGTGTTTATCCATTGTCGCACCTGACGCCGTAGCTCGCAGCATGCGGAATGGTCACCCTTAAAAACCCAGCAAGTAACGACACCCACAGACCGATTGGCCATGCTCTGACAAATCACCATTATTATCGTCCTCGTCGTCATCATCATCATCAGCAGCAGACTATTTATGCCCTCTGAAGGACGAAGACCTCTCCCATTGACTTCCCACTACTTTTATGTTGCGATTTCCTAATACAAGCGGATTATCAGCGAAGTTGTCTCAATATTTCACTTATAACCACACACCAATTTCAATCAATCAATCAATCAATCAATCAATCAATCAATCAATCAATCAATCAATCAATCAATCAATCAATCGACTAAATAATTTCAATCAATCAACCAACCAACTAATCAATTAATCGATCAATCAATGATTCGATGAAACAATTTCTATCAACCAATTGTTCGATAGTTGAAATATGTAATAGCATGAGCTAACGTAAAATTTGCAGAAAATCTGTGCTGTGGTCCCGGACATTTTCTTTTAAAAACGACAAGTTAGCGAGCTATTCAGGAGTGAAAAAATCTGCAGTCGCTTCTTGCTCAACGCTGCGGTGACTTGCACTGCGGTGAACGCGACCTGGGAAGCGGTGGTAATCCGAGCGCGAGCTATGCGTTGGCTGCAGCGTACGCTTTCGTACTTCATTTTCGTGCAGACAGGTGGAATGCGGCTAAGCGAGTTGCAGGAAAACTATACCAAAGAGCACTTGCGCAAGGATTGAACGCCGGAATGGTTAGTCCGAGAGAGTGGGAATAACTAATATATCATCGAATGAAACTGCTACAAAACATTCAGACATGTGACTCTCTTTATATTGCGCAGGGCTTTCGTCTGTTCTTTGTTTCCACAAAACATGCTACAAAACATTCAGACATGTGACTCTCTTTATATTGCGCAGGGCTTTCGTCTGTTCTTTGTTTCCACAAAACATGATTGCGGCCTGCAAAAGTACCTAATTTGGTTCTTTAAATGTTTTCGTTCACAACGATTCACAGCATTTGCAGTTTGTTACTGAGAGGTCGTACCACGAGCAAAGCGCCTTTCGGATGCTATACACAGCGGAAAAAAAGGGACCTACGTTTTCTTCCCGGGACTTGACGATTCTCGATGCTCGCAGCGTACGTGACAATAGAGAAAGAAATACTGACGTGACGGTGAACTCGCCGCACTGCGTCTACAGCACCGACGACTGATAAGCGCTGGGTTGAATAGCGAGCGCGATACGCCACTGGCTGTCGAAGGACACTTCGGATACGTCGTCTTTATTTATAGAAACATGCGTCAGTGGCGACCGCTAGAGACATCTTGCAGCGAAGTTACTTGACTCCTAAGTAGGAGCACGCATAAAAATTTACCGCGCATTCGTCCCTGAAATTAGAATTTTTGGGATTTCCAGCCACCTATCGGCGAAAGAGCAAACTGTTTTTTTTTTACACTCTCTGTTTTGCCGCTTGGAGGCAGCGTTACCGCAGTGGGGAACGCGACCGCTGCCGGCGCTGTAGAAATCTTTTGCACTTGCCGTCAGCTATAAAGACAATAGACTTTCTTGGGCTGCTTAAACCCGCAAATTTTAGTGGCTGTACGTCTTTGTCTGTTTCTCGAATCAGAAACTGGGCGAAAAGAAGTAGAAAAAAAAGAACTATTAAGCAAAAAGTTTACGTAAGCAGAACATTTCCAAACTACTAAACCTGGTATCACACTTCTTACTTCTCAACATTGTTGAGCAAAAAGGAAACGTTAGCCTTATTTGAGGCAAAACATGGTTAGTGGATAGTCAGTACTAGCAGTGTTGTTATCGCTAAATAGATACGTATGCCTAATTTTTTCTGTGACAAATTAAAAAAAACGTTGAATACAGTGTTTTGACCCCATATACAAATAGGGCTCACCCTGAGGCGTCATACCAAGTCCGACAGTAACGAAAAGTTCCAGCGCGGGAACATTGAACTCCCTTGAGCGAACTTCCACCGTGTTTATCGTGTGAGGGCGGGGGGAGCGCGCGTGGTGGGTGAGGGAGACAAGGGAAGTATTCACGTGGCAGGAGTAGCAGCAGAGTATCGTTTTTCGACGACATTTGCTGAGAAGCGAGCCATTTTTTTCGGGGTGTGCTTTACTCGTTTTTTATTGCGAAAGTTAGTTAGCTCTGTTTCTTTGCACTCGGTTTACGCTCGATGCTGTCTTTTCACCAAATTTTGCGTACCATTTCTACGCATTTTTTTTAAATAGACAACTTTGCAAGCCATATAAACACGTCGAAGGGGTGTGTTGCATACAATTGAAGCCGCGATCCACTCAATGTGAAAGCTGTCGGAAGTGCAGAGCAGTGATTCGCCATAATGGGCTGTACCGCTCTTCTCCGCTCACTTATACCACCCCATGCAATTCCAATTTCCCGCCTCCGCAGTGCTCGCGCGCCCCCTGCCTGAGAAACAGCGCCAGCGGGAGTTCTGTTCTTTCTGTGCTTGCTTTTCCTGCCGCACGTGCCGGCGTTGCACTGCAACTTTTTTTTCGCTTACTGCCGTAAAAACCAACCCAACGAGCGTTCCTAACTAAATGAACGCGGGCGCTGCCGGTTAATTACGTATATTTTGCCTCAAACGTACCTGCAGTTTTCTTTGCGCTAAACAACGGGGATATGCATGACAGGAGCCAGCGGTTCACGCGTGTCTAGCGCTTATAACTATATAAACCGCTTGGCTTTTGAAGCCTCCGGGTTACACCGCGACGACAGCCGCTATGACGAAACGCCGTGTGGCTCTACTTGGGTCCAGCGAACGAGCTACGACGACAAGTCGAGCCCCTAAAGTGCTCTGCGCTTAAAATGGAGTAAACCGTGTGAGATCGACAGGCGAAACAGCGCGCTTTGCGGTGGCGACCTACGGTTTTCTAGGAAAAATCGTGATCGAGCTCAGACAAATAGCCGATTTTTCTTGGCTCGTCAGTCTGCGAAATGACACCTAGGAGTCCACTTCAGGCACGCGTAATCCGCTGCGCATTGTCGGAAGCACTGCTGCGTAGCGCTGCGCCCAACGGTTTGGCCGTCACAAACACGTCTCCAGATCGTCTAGAATGTCCGAACGAAACTGATGAGGTACAACTAGTACTAGGCAGCGTCTCCGGCACCCTTCACATTTTTGCTACACAGTTCGGAGCACGCGAGTAACCCGTTCAAACAAATCAGCTCGTTAAGTAGCTTACACCAACCATCAAGAGTTGACTGTATGTACACAATTGAATACTCCTGCATAGACAGTGCTAACCATGTTCTTACATACGCAAATATGCTTTTTACAAATCCCTCAATATCTCGTTAGAGAAGTTCGTAAATTGCTATTTGTGACTATGCGGCAAATGTGGTGTTCTGAAAGGCCCTCAGCATATATGATGACTGCGAAGGAAAATTTGACATCCACCTTAAATGCGGCTTCATCCTGGGCCCGGACGAATTTTTCTTCAAGTGCGAAGTTTCAGAGAAGGCTGTACAGTTTTACTTTGTAGCCGTATGGACGCATTATAGGTGGATGCCAAATTTTTCTTCGCAGACACGTACTCCACCTTGGGGATTTCCCCTAAATCTAGTTCATATAACACCTGTCCCTCACTTCGAGCTGTTGATCAATTCGTTCTCGCGCTACGAACGACTGGCCTCCTGAATAGCTCAGTTGGTAGAGCGACTGCCCGGAATAAGCGGTGGCACATGCCTCAAATCCTAGACCAGGAGGAATTTTTCTTCAACAGCAAAGTTTCCCAGAAAGCCGTGCAGATTTATTTCGGAGCCTTATGGTTGCATTATAGCTGGATGCGAAATTCTCCTTCGCGGAAACTTACTCCACCTAAGGGATTTCCCCTGAATTCCGTCCATTAAGATTTGTGGCTGCGCCACACAGCACCGGTTTCCTATATTCCTTTGTCACGCTAACATTAATTTCCAACTTACCTTTTTTTCTTTAATACAAGCAGGCGAAGCTTAGTAAAAGCGCGAAAAAAACCTCAATTCGCACTAAAAATCTTTTTTTTCCTATTCATCTTGAATCCATTACGGCATGGCAATATTAGGCAGTGAACCCCTGATCGTGTGCAGCGGGGTGTTAGTAAACGCGTCAGTCTCGGAGACTAACCAACAACGTTTTCTTACTTCTGCACAAAATATAGCGGCCACATCTACCTGACAGTAGTTAAAAGTTGTGAAGTGTCTTGACAATTAGTACACTGCCATCGACATCCTTGTGCCTGGAGAAAAAATCGTTGCATGGGCTGCCGATGCTACCTTGCTGGATGGTGTCAAAGAAAGCCCCTGCCGCATTGTTAACAACTCTAATGCAGCTTTTCATTTCTGGATAAGTCTGAAACTATTCGGAAAGCAGGCAAAGCAGCCATGAAAGAAAATCAATGTTCAGGCAACAAGCCTGGTGAGGTGCCAAGCTGTTTTTCGATGGATCAACCAGGTTTCCTGCAGGTCAGCCAAAAAAAAAAATCACACATCTCCACGCCGTGAACGATGCCGAGGGTGCGAAGCACTGGGACGGAAGTTGTGTATTGCTTGTGTGATGAGCGTCATCGTCCGTGCGTGCTGGTGCACTCTGAGTTTTAAATGATTTTGAGGTGCAGTAAATGCACTGTAAATGACAAGAGCCAAACGAAAGACAATTCGTGTCCCAGTACTTCGCACCCTCGGCATCGTTCACGGCGTCTTTTTCTGCGACTCTATCGTTCGATAGTTTAGGGGTTTCGCTTTATTTTTGCGTTTTCTACCCTTTGAAATTAGCGTTCTTTGCTACTGCAGTTACCGGAGCTCCGCCCAGATGGCGCGCGGATCTTACTACAGTGTGCGCCGCTCTCGATAGATGGCGTACAATGCTGTGCGCACGTAAAGCCCCTTGCGCGCGGACTACGCCAGACATCGGCCCGGACATTGCGAGGTCCTAGAGGGCTTCGCCATTAAAAAAGAACAGGAGCAACCAAGCCTTGCCATTCACTCAGACAAAGCATTCACAGGAACATAGCTGGTGTTTAAACCCGCTATGCTAAGAATGATTTATTTCATTTATGTCAATGATGGCACGATCATGTGCGGAAATTTCCAAAATGTTAGCCGTTTATAAATCTGGGTTTTATGCCTCTATGTTGCCTAGTAAAGGTGTGTCGTGGTGAGGGGCCAGGAGTAATGTGGCCGAATTCCCCAGGTGCCAAAGTCGGAAAGGGAGAGAAGGAAAGGCGTGCATAGCTGTTGTTGAACCCGTTTATTTTACATTTTTCTGCCATTAGGCTGCTATAAAAATAACGATAATAATAGTAGTAGTATTAACAAAAAAGTGAAAGGAAAGTAAAAACAAGTTGTTTTGTCGCTGGAATTGACCGTTGCAAGCTCTACTTTGGCTCTGTGTCTTTGCCATCCCAGCATTGAATTGTTGGAAGGAGCTTGTGGACCACCAATAAACGCGTCCAACGATTGCCATATCTCATTGGAAACTATGCAGATCTGGTCGCGACCAGTTCAGGAAGGAAGTTGGCCTTATCAAACGACTCGATTACAATGAAATGAGAGTAGTTATCAGGATTAGGAAACATGGCAGGAAAAAGTGGTGGCAAAGACACTTCGGTGCAGCCCTGTTTAGGGACCGATCAGGTTTCTTGGAGGTTTTTGAGTTTACCATGCGGAATATACTGAACGCAAGGGACTGTGGTACTTTCTTCATCGACTTTACTCTGATGACAAATGAGGTCCCAGAGCTCCATGCCTGGTATAAATACGAAGAGGCCAGAGACCGGAGATGGACTAGGGCTCCGACGGCCACCGTTCGAGGCTTCTACCCTTCACTCAAAACTCATTGCCACGGTTCGTTACAGCGTGATAGGAGAGGGTTGGGATGGGGCGTGGAGTCCGCGTTGTCACCAGTACCAACACCTTGAATACAGAAGGTGCCCCGTACGGAGCGTTGTGCTTCCTACTAAGGCCCGAGGGCGTGGGCTCGATCCGCGCTGCAGTGGCTGCTCTTTTGATGGAGGCGAAAAACGAAGACGCGCGTATCGATATTTCGGCGCACGTTAAAGGAGCCATGAAGACAAAATACAAGCTTGTGTTATTCGAAAGATTTCTTGTTTTATGGTGCCCCCAGCGCTTGTCCGAATGCGAACGGAGCTTTATTCACTGAGAAATTAATTATTTAAGTTAAAATTTTGATTTTCCGGCCAACTCGTTCGTTTTCGTGGTCTGGAATGGCATCACACGAACCGACCGCTCTGCTATGGTCGCTAAAAAGATATTTTTAGGGACCATGGCTCTGCAGCCGTTTGGGGGACCTTGTTTACCGTTAGTGAACCTAGATGGCGCCACCATACCGCGGCAAGCCGTTTTCTGCCTTTGGTTTGTTTTCGCCCGTATATAAACCTGGCTTGTTTTTGTTCACAGAGAAAATAATCGTTTCGTGAAACATAGTGCTGGCTTGAAAAATATGGCCACGTAAGACACCGTTCATTGCGTCAATCGGCAAGTGTCGTTTGAGACAACCCCAAAACCCCGCAGTCCTGTGCAGCTAAACCAAACATAGTGCGCGCAGTATGAACAGCAGTACGCATCGGCACTTCTACTTACGTGTGCCTTCGTAACTTCCACTGTTTGTCCCACCATTGTTCCGGCTTTAAAAAGAATGTGCCCTAAATTTAAGCACAAATAGCTCGTTCTGCAAGCTTATAAGCTCTGCCTAATTTGCGTTTGCTTTTGCCGGCCTCCGCCAATCGCAGAGCTGTTTGGTATGACATCATAGGTTCTGTTGCAGGAAATGAGCTAGTGGGTCGCATGGCCATTCCCTTTCTTCCTAATTATGTAGCTTATTTGAGCGAAGTTTACGATAAAAGTGGTGTCAGCATGATTCTAACAAGGCAATCTTTTGAATAAACCAAACTTGTGTTTTCTCTTCATGGCTCCTTTAAAGATACCCAGGGGGTCAAAATTAATCCGAAACCCTCCAATACGGCGTGCCACATAACCCAGGTGCAATTTAGGCGCGTTAAACCCTAGAAATCATAATAAAAACCGCGTCAGTTCCAGCACACTTCTCCCAGGGCACCAGTGGCTAGTGGGCCGTTTTCCTGAGTGAGGCCAGCCCTATACTCATTGAAACTGTTCGTGTGGTAGGACCATTACATCGGAGAGAAAATTTACAGGCATGCAGAGGATCAGTTTACGTACACCGTGATGTCCCCAAATATAGTGCGTCTTCGTCAAAGCAGAGAAAAAGAAAGATAAGCGAACAATCTTTCATGAAATCGACGCTGTTAGGGCGCGTACATCTATCGCTGGACGCCGCGAAGTTCCATCAGCGCCAAGGAATACTTAGTACAGCGAAGAGCACAGGCAATTTTATTGCTGATACACAGTTCAGAACAGTCAATGACGGAGAAAAAACACACAAGGAAGCTGGCCCGTGGACAGGGCACAACGAATCTTCTGGAAGTGTGAGGTTGGTGGAATGCTTCTTCAAAGACCCGGAAGCTGCGGGAAGTCGTGGTACTTGAGTCCAATCTTGGGAGCACACACTAATGCAGCGCCGTTCCGGTCGTCTTCAAGAACTTTGATGGCACCTTGCGCCACCAAGGATGGCCTGCACAGAAAAGAAAAACGTGCGCATCTATCAGCGATGGTCTTCGTATATTTTACCTCCTTTCAAAAAACGACAAAAATCAATGAAACATGCTTAAAAATACAGCAGTTATGCGTAGCTGTTTACCCATACGCCAGCCATCTGATTACCCAATGCGCCAGCCGATAGGATAACGTTACCCAGGACCGAATGCAAGGAAGGGCCACAATGTTTTATGAAACAGACGACGAAGAAATATTGACGCCTGTTGCTCAATTATTTGTGTTCTTAAGTTCGCCTCGTCGTGTTGAAGGCTATGACACATTACATGTTCATTTTCTTTCTTTTTGCACACAAAATAACTGAATGCTCATGTGTTAAAATTTTCCCAAAAGTGCCAGACGCATTATCGGTTGCACAATTCTACAGGCGTTGGAGGAGGAATAACACCACTTTTTAGCGCTACGTGGAATGGCGTCACCCTAGGCTAATGCCAACAAATGTAACTCTATCCGTCATTCAGTTTTTGGCGCGTAAGGAAGAAGTCACCTGGACGCCGTACGACTCAGGGTTAGGCTTAAGCAGACTACAAAACCCGGTACAGGTAATGGTTTACTGTAATCGATTGCATTTTGCTGTAACTTTGTAACGCCTCAACTACCTCCTTTAAGGAGTAACGATCCTTGTAAATAAATTACTTTTGCCTGGAATTATGAAATTACCTACTACAATATTTCTCGACGCTTCTTCCTTGGCTAAAGGAAGCCTTTTACGTCAGGGAGGCACTCACAAAGTCAAAATTGGAACTGCCATGCAAAAAATCCCGGGCCATCTCCACTATTGTGAAACCTGCGGAGGTGCGAAGCATGCAGTGTATAAGTGTATTATTGGCGCCTTAGCGTTTTTGCCAACGCAGATGAAACCGCTGAGGGGTAGAGGTATACAGGTTTGCTGTAAAAGCGCCTCGTGTCTTTGAAGCACGAAGCGTTCTAGCGCGAGGCGTTGGAAGACAAAGAGCACTGGGCGAGGGCGTTGGGCAGGTCAGATTCGGCGGTGCAAGAAGCCATCGTCACTCGGGCTGCCAAAGTCACCGGGGACCTTCCTCCCTCGGTCACCACCCCTCCGCCGAATAAGCCCTTTCGGCAATCAAAGTCTATCTATCTATCTATCTATCTATCTATCTATCTATCTATCTATCTATCTATCTATCTATCTATCTATCTATCTATCTATCTATCTATCTATCTATCTATCTATCTATCTATCTATCTATCTATCTATCTATCTATCTATCTATCTATCTATCTGTCTGTCTGTCTGTCTGTCTGTGTGCGTGTGTGTGTGCGTGTGTGTGTGCGTGTGTGTGTGCGTGTGTGTGTGCGTGTGTGTGTGCGTGCGTGCGTGCGTGTGTGTGTGTGTGCGTGCGTGTGTGTGTGCGTGCGTGCGCGTGTGTGCGTGCGTGTGCGTGCGCGTGCGTGTGTGTGCGTGTGTGCGTGTGTGCGTGTGTGTGCGTGTGTGTGCGTGTGTGCGTGTGTGTGCGTGTGTGTGCGTGTGTGTGCGTGTGTGCGTGTGTGTGCGTGTGTGCGTGTGTGCGTGTGTGCGTGTGTGTGTGTGTGTGTGTGTGTGTGTGTTTCCAGGTATGTTCTTTTAGTGCGCCTTACGTTCTAGCGCGAGGCGTGCACGAGTGTCCCGGTGTTTTAGTTCTGTGACTACATCGACGATGGCATCAGCCGACGACATGAGACGACGACAGCCCGAGCCCCTAAAGGGCTTGACCACTAAAGCATGCATGTTACTTAGTCGGATGACTTAACCAAGAACGGATCGTCAGCTTTCAGCGGTGTTAGTTTTTTTTTTTTTTTTTTTTTTGCAGGAAAAGAGCAATCCTTTGTCCATAGGGACCGTTCTCTGAGATTATCACCCGCAAGGGGCAGTCAATTTTGAGTTGTGGCAATGAAGAAAATGCCAAAGCAGGTGTTTGTCCTAGACTTACTAATTGCGCGGAAAAGGCGGTGACACCACTTACTCAATGCTCATCTTCTCGTACAATTCAGCGAGCCCCAAGGTTTCTTTGCACTTCCGGGCATTTTCTAGCAGATTGTCCAGCATCTTCGTCTTTACCGAGCTCGGGCATAGGCAGTTCACGCGAACGCCATGACGGTTCAAGTGAAGGTCACTCTGTAGAACGAAACGAAGTGCGCTGTCAGATTGCGGACATTCAGGCCTTCCGGGATCCTGGGGTACACACTGGGAGGCGCCAGCTTCTGCCGCTGCACTGTGTTTTGATGGGGAGGAACGTCGTAGCCGATCCTCAGCAGAGTGAGTGCTGTACAAATCTACCTATATCCACATATACCCATCTCCATCCATCCGGACTGAGTCCGCCATGGAGGAACGAAAAGCTTTGGAGAGGCACCGGCGGTCACAGGCGCATTGGGTGAAGCGTAGAGGGACTCGCATGGTTTTTAAATGCAGAGCATTTCAGTAACTCACGATGTCACCCACGTTGACGTCCGTAGTCCGCACCGCACCCCTCCCTACTATATATAAAAAAAGAAATACTATCCGGCGCCAGGTTTCGATCCCTCGACTCTGCGGGCGGAACGCAATGTACATGGTGCTCTAACCACAGCGCCACAAACCCGACACAGATTGGGACGCTATGAACACGCCTTATATCGTTGACTCATTTAAATTACTGCTGACGAGCGCTCTCTCGTCAGCAGTTGCCACAAGTGCAACAACATCAACGAACGCAAACTACTTAACGTCGTGCGCCCCCGGAAATGATCTGCATTTGATCGTGCCCCTCGCGAGGGGGATGTTTCAATGCGTCTTCCTACTGGCCAGTACACTCGTCGCCAGCTGCCGGATGTTGTGCGAACCCTTTGCGGCTGATGGCGCGCGATTTGAAACGACATTTGCATATGATCAAACTGAAAGGCTCTCCAAGAAAAACAAATTTTTTTCTCGCTCATTGGGGGTCACGCTCATCAGGTGACGGCGCGGAATCCTGCCCACAGAGGCCCTACTTCACTGCGCGGCCCAGCCGGTAGCCAAATGGTCGGCAGGGGGAGACGAAGCAGAGGACATTGGAGCGAAAGATGGCGGAGGAGGTAGCGTGTGCGCGCAAAACATAAGCAAAAAGGGGCGACCTTCAGAAATGGCTTTTCAGCTTCTGTAGAGGTGATGTCAGGGCCCTTCGTAAGCTTTTCTGTCCTCCATGCAGTCCATTCAACTATATACAAATTCGAGTTCTGCAACTCTACAAGCGTTGAAACCGAGCTCCGCTTTGGAAACCCGACCGTGCGAGCCCCCGTGCTTCGTATGAAACGAAGGAAAAGCAGATGAGTGCGCCATCTACGGATCCAAAACTGAACTTTGTGAGACGCTTACCTAACAGCACAACTTCCTAATTATAACTTGTTTTCAAGTTAGGAAACATTAAATTATCTAATATATACTATTGCTTTTACGACTTTTCCTTCACGCCTTACGGCAATAGCCACACGAACAAATAGCTACTTCAACTTTCTGTACACAGAAGCTAGAGTAATCCAGCTGCCTGTGTTTGCACACACAGTAGGGGGGAGGAATTACAGACCACTTTTTGATGCATAGGACATCACGTTTTTGGCTCATATCTGTTGTTAATAATTCGCTTCCTTCGGCTGTATTTTGGAACAGCAGATACGAAATCTTTTTTTTTTATTTTTTGCTCATGACCAACTTTACACACCAAGAATAGTGGGCTTCTTTAAATATTTTGTGCACCCAACTAATTTCTGTGCAATATGAGATATTTCTCTAAAATTTCCCAAATGTTCACCCATATTACTACAACCATACGCCAGATTTGAACAGCATTGATACGCAGAATATGAATAACTACTTTGTATGTTTATGTAGTTGCACGCCGCCTAACCCTTTATTTCACGCCGCGGTATTTTTCTTGTAGCTCCACCTCCATCGGCACCACGCCATTTCGTTAGACTGTGTGGAAGATAGTAGGAGGCGAAATCGCTTGCATGTTTTTAATTACGTTATTGTCCGCCCAGCACGTAGAGAAATTATCGTCGTCCATACTACGTAACACCTTCTGAAAAAGTTGCACATAATTTCATGCCAACTAGCAGGATTCACGTCACGTTACTCAGCACTGCAAGTGTACTGTTTCAATATTCAAAAGCTTGGATATCAAAATACCTGCACGCAGACAACACGCACGCCCAAACAGACACGCATATATATATGTATACGCACACACACACACACACACACACACACACACACACACACACACACACACACACACACACACATATATATATACATATATATATATAGCGAATCAGAAATGGGAAATGAGGGGCTCAGTGAATTAAGACAGACGACGGGTTCGGATCCCACCCGGCGGGCATTTTTTTACCACTTTCTTTCTGACTCAAAAAATTCTTCACCGAGGTTTTCTTGACTGCCAACCCTTAATCTGTATATATATATATATATATATATATATATATATATACATATATATATATATATATATATATATATATATATATATATATATATATATATATATATATATATATATATATATATATATATATATATATATATAGGGAGTAGTAGAACTTAGAAGATGGTAGAGAACACAAGAGAAGAAAAACTTCGAACAAGGTTAAAGCACGATTGTGGCCTACGTTTCAGCAAAGAGAACTCTCTTTGCTGAAACGTAGGCTACAAGCGTGCTTTTACCTTGTTCGAAGTTTTTCTTCTCTTGTATATATATATATATATATATATATATATATATATATATATATATATATATATATGTGTGTGTGTGTGTGTGTGTATATCACCACTTCTCTGCCAATATTTACACTGCTCGCCACCTCCGATGCCTCTTTCACAAATTTATACTACTTGTCAACCCCAATGCCTGTTTCACAAGTTGCGCAGTCGACTAATAACGGCGCTAACGCCATTATCAGCACTCGCACTTTTAACTTACTATGGGACAGACGCGTCACGTTCGCTCGGAGGAAGAAGAGGGGGAACAGAAGGAGCGTTGGAGAAGGGCGAATAGGCGCTAAAACAACGGGAAGCCGCTGCCATGGAACGTGCAGCACCTGCCGCTGCTTCCTCCAGTTCCACATCGTCGAGTAGCTGCAAATCCTTCCCGGATGAAGAGCAACGCGCCCGCTTGGAACGCCGATGTTTGCCAACAACGACAATATATAAAGTCACTATAGCAAATCCCCGCCATAGCAGAAGCTAATGCTTTGCTGGCTTCCATATTAACAGAGTGGAAGGGCTGTGAATTTGGTTTTCTCTAATATTACGAATGTTTCATCGGCATTGGGCGGCAATGTCTTTTAGAAAGCATTATTGGGGGGAACGAAAACGTTAATAAATACCCCATTATTTTTACACCTAAACGGCCACCACTTACTCCAAAGTTTCTAGTCATACCAACGACGGCGTGTTTCGAAGCTCCGTAAGCGGGCGAGTCTGGCATCGGATAAAGCCCTGAAATGGAGAACAAACTCGTTAGCATTGCGCGAGCACTTCCTATATCGGATGCGGCACCTAAACCGAAGGCGCGCCATGCGCAGATGATATTCTGCGCAACCAGGGGAGGCTCTCACCCTTACCACTGGCGGGTTAGTTCCACGGCAACGCGAGGCCGCTGTTCAACTTTATCGGCGTAACGCCGTGCACCTTCATTTAACATACGAACGTTTTTTTTAAGCATAGGTGTATTTGTGTAACAGTCAACATATTTCACATGTCTGCGCCTCAGAACTCCCAGCGCCCTCTAAGAGGACGAAAAGGAAACAAGTAAGGTGCGAGCTTCACGATGAGTCGGTCGGCGGCGCAATGTTCGTCGTAGGGTATTTGGGTGGGAGAAGATATACTAAGACGGATTGCACCGAATTAGTGGGCTTAAATGCATTAGGGTTTAATTGACGTCAGTTACAATCGATTAAGGTAGATAAATTGGTATTGAAATGTATATTGATTACGGTATATACAGATGAATTAAGGTGTATTGAGATGGGTTCGGATATTTTAGGGCGGATTGAGATAAATTAGGACGAATCAGAAAGAATTATAGTAGGTTAGAGTGGATTAAGATGGATTAAGGAGCACTCAGGTAACTTAAGGTAGACTGGGATTTTTAGGGCATTTAGGATAGCACAACATTTAACACGGGCAGCATTCACGGCACGTTGGTACCCTATCATTTAACTACGATTGCACAAAACACGGATGTGACGGAACAGGGATATACACAGCGTTGTATGTGTTCCATCACTCTTACGTCCGTGTTGTTTTGAGCAATTGTACTCAAGTAAGGCATAAGACTCATTAACACGGGAGACTGTTGATTAGGCTGAATTAACAAGGTTTAAGATGGGTGAATGTAAATAAGATAGGTTGAGATAAATAACAAAAATCTCTAAGGTGGATTAGTAGCATATATAGTGGGCTTAAGATGCTTTAAAGCTATTTGGCGTAGGTTAAGGTAGCTTAAGGTAGCTTAAGGTATGTTAAAAAGTATTGAGGTGCATCCGGATCAACTAAGAAGAATTATGGGAGTATGAAGTAGATGAAGATGACCTAAGAAATATTGAGGTAGACGAATGTAATTAAGGTGGGTTGATGGCATTCAGGGTGGCATAAGATAGATGAATATGGGCTAAGTTTCTTGAAAGCTTATTAAGCTAGGTTAAACGTGTCACGGTTGTTTAAGGTGAAAAAGGATTCAATAGGGGAGATTGAGATGAATTGAGGTGTTGAAAGATTTCGTGTCAACTAGGGCACATTTGGTTGAATTGTGATATTGACATGAATCCTCATAGTTTAGGTTGGAATAATGTATACTAAGGTACATTTAGTCGGGTTATTATAGGTTAAGGTGAAATAAGGTATGTTAAAATGATTAAACCGGTGTGTATTACTTGCGGTAGATTTGGGTATGGCATTGTGGACGAGGTAGAATTGGCATGTACTAGGAATAGATGTAACATAGCCTAACGTAGCCTCTCATAAGCTATCCCTAAACCAAACCTTAAGCCTTAATTTACTTAGGAATACAGTGATTTGGGCGAGTTGGTATTGATCTATAATATACATCGCGGTAACACGAGGACACAAAAAGAGGCACAAAAAATACAGGACGCAGCACTGTTTCTTCCAGAGGCACATTATGGATCAATACCAACTCGCCCAATGCACTGCACTCCTAAGTTTAATTTCTAGCTGCGCCGCGCCCTGCATTAAATGTACCTCTTTCTGTGTCCTCGTTGACCGCGCAGTTATATAATGGACTTTACTTTACGCTAAACATAAATCTTTCGGTAAATGTAATGATAAACGTATCCTAACCGACCCTTTCTTTTTTCCCAAACGTAGCCTTACACTAAAGCTCACCTACCCTTACCTTATCTCAAAGCGCTAAGGTGGTAACGTTCAAAATGTGCGCGAGGCTTTCTAATACGCGGTACTGTGCCGCGGCTCTGTGCAACAAACGGTTACATTAACCACCCTCCCCATGGTTGCTACACAGCTCTTCTGG
Organism: Haemaphysalis longicornis; assembly: GCF_048455015.1. NCBI lineage: Eukaryota > Metazoa > Arthropoda > Arachnida > Ixodida > Ixodidae > Haemaphysalis > Haemaphysalis longicornis. The sequence goes on along the minus strand of NW_027526407.1, from coordinate 63,739,932 downwards.
TCATTCGCAAGGTGGGATGGCCGGCCGTGACAGTTTTCTTCAAACGCACACCTAGCCTTCCAAGCATTGCTGAAAAATGTTTGTGGGAGAAAGCTCTAGATTGCACTTCTGTGCCCAAGGACGGGGGTTCGATCCCTGCCGCGGTGACCGCTTTCCAGATGGGAGCGAAAAGCAACAGGGACTGTATGTCGGGATTTCTGTGCACGCCAACCCTTTCAGCCCTGGTGTTTTTATGTCAAGCAAAACAGCGTTTTAGGTGTGTTTTCCTCAGTTTTAAGGCCCCATAAGCGCAGAGACAAAAAATTGAGTTGGTGGTCAAATTATTACATGATTTGTTAGTCAAATAATGGAGACATGTGGCAATAAAAATGTTATGTTGAGCAGAAACATACTTTTCGCATGTTTTTCAAAGTTTTATGATCCCATGAGCCTACAAGCCAAAAAATGAGCGTCGTAGTGCAAGGATTTATAGATTTACACGTTTGGGAATAAAACTAGGACGCCTATATTTTTAGCCTCAAAGTCGCAATTTTGTGTTTACCGGAGCTTCTTCTTGTTTGTACCGTCCAGCTCACGCTACAACGCAACAATTGTGATGTCTATTGCAATAAGTGTCCTTGAAAAACAATTCCTCAGAAAGCTAGCAGTTTTGGTTTCGTTCTTTATGCGCTATAGAAATTGTTATATGGCGGCGTCACATGACACCGCCAGGGCCGAAAGGGTTAAAGATCCCCAGGTGGTCAAAATTAATCCCGAGACTTCCACTGCGACGGGCCTCATATCCCAGGTTTACGTTCGGCGCATTAAACCAAACTTTTTTCAAGTTCAGTCCAACAAAGTGAGCTTTCGCATTATATTCCATCGTTAGCTCAGCCCATGTCCCGTAGTGTTCGTGATGGTTTTAATTAAAACAACTGTAAATATACAATGTACAACAACGCACAGTTAAAGCGACAAGAAGATTGGAGTATGAGTTATAAAGAAACTAGCATTTTTGTTCTCAAAAATAAACACAAGGGGAATCCCCACACCAAGAGAGTAACTTTTCCCCGCACGACTTATGCGAACTCTTCATCTAACCACCGAGTGATCGGCGATAGAGATCTCAGTCAGCTCCTACCAAGCCAACAAACCAACAAACGGGAAAGATAAAAGCTTACGGCCAGCTTGGTGCCTTAGTCGATTTCGCGAACCTCTGGCTTCAGCCGCTGGATGTATAGCCGATATTCATTGAAAAGTTTAGCTATCAATTTCTTCATTTGGCAACACTGAAATGGCCACGGCCATGGCCGAAGCGCCACAAACATGGCGCGGCTTATGCCACTGCGGCCGCACGCCGAAGAACAAAAATAACACCGGCGTGCGTCGTCTGCTCCGTTTCAAACCGATTCTCAACGGTGGCGCCAACAGAGTTGTTATTTATCGTACTCACATTTGAGTGGAGGCATTAATGTGCGTTCGGCGGGCTAGAGGTTGGAATGTCCAACCCATATCATGCGCCTAGCACGGACACGGAGAAGTACCGCCATCTCGCGGAGCCCGACGTAACCAGTGACGGCCCATTCACATGGTTGCCTGCATGCACGCCTCGCTATTGAATACCGGCCATAGGTTGTGCCTAAGAAAGCACATCAGCTCTTGGGTTCACGAAAGTAGATGGTTTGACTGACCTTGCGCACCAAGGGAAAGCATTTGAAGAAAATCGAAACACAAGCACCGCGGAAGGTAGCAAGGAAGCTTGCTTGGTCATGTTTATTAGCTGATTTGTAAAAGTGTATTGACAAAGATTTGCAAGTCACGTTCACTTTGCATTTTTTATGCTGGTACATCAATGGTATTTTCCCACAAAAAAAAACGCTGAAACGAGCTCCGCCAATTCCGTTTCATCATGGATGATTTGTTACGTCACAAGCCTTCGTTCGGTAATATAACTGGGGATGCTACACCCGTATGCATGCTTTGCACTTCTGTGTCTTTAAAGAACTGCTGCTGTAACCCGTCGAAGAAGGACAACTTGCTTTCACACATTAGTGCTCCGTTGAAATAGAACAATAACTCGGGAATGGCATGTTTATGACCTGCTTCGAAACAGCCTCACCTGCCATAGATGCGACGTTTATGACGTCACCTCCTTTGTGTCCGTTGTCCTTTCCCATGTGCTTAAAAGCCAACAAAGTCCCGTTGTAGACAGCTTCCTGCGAAAGAAAGACGTTTTGCAGCCAGGGATAGCGGCTTGAATTCAGCGAGACTGCGATCAGTATAAAATAGAGAAATGATTTCTGTAGAACACGAAACCATTATGTCACGGCTGAGCGTAGCAGTTCATTTAATTTAAACCATTGCGTGAAACGCGAATTTGTTTCCATTGCTGTACGTTGTTTTAGGGCGCTTGACCCGCCGCGGTGGCTCAGTGGCTAAGGCGTTGTGCTGCTGAGCCGAAGGACACGGGCTCGATCCCCGGCCGCAGCAGCCGCTTTTCTAAGGGAGGCGAAAAGCAAGAACGCCGGGGTCTACGAGATTTCGGCGCATGTTAAAGATCCCCAGGTGGTCAAAATTAATCCGGAGCCCTCCACTACGGCGCGCCTCATCGCCTGGGTTGCGTCGGCGCGTTAAACCCTGAAATAAATCAATTTTATGGCGTTTTTTACTGTTAAAATTACTGGTAAAGCTGCTTGCGCGGACAACGAAACCTGAAAGGCTCAAATGTTTATCTTCTGCCGTGTTTCTCGCGTTTCTGTTGGCTAAAGATGGTCTAATACGGTGGCAGGGTAATGCATAGTCAGTACAGCACTTACGTGAAATTAATGCGACCCTTTCGACTGACCATGCGCTTCAACTGCTACCTGAGCAAACAACGATTGTTTGTGGTCTCTGTACATAACAAAACAAAAGAATGGCACACCTTGCACTAATGGTGCAAGGTTGGAGAATGAGCAAACCTGGGGGTCGACGTAGCATCTTCCGGTTTTGCCAAGTTTTGCCAGGCTTTGCTAGGTTTTGATAGGTTTTGTTAGGTTCTGCGATGGGCTCGCTAGGCTAGGCTAAGCGTTGAAGAGTGAGACCAAGTTGCGCCGGATTTTACAAGGACTTTCCGGTCGGTACCCCACAATGACAGCGAATCCTACACGTGATAACGCTGGGTCGACCCCCAGGTCCGCTGTTTCTCGAGCCTTGCACCCCGAGTGAAAACTACGCCTTTTTTTTTTTTGCGTTTCAGTAGCCCAACAAAGACTATTACCGTTAAAAGGGTATATACTCGGTGACAACTTAAGAACGGCACCGGAAGTTGCCGCTGTGCCTTATCACCCTAGCCGGATGTTTCTCCGCGCGGCGCAAGTAGGGCGTTACTGGGAATATTTTGAACATGGCTTGAGCCGCTCCCGTGATTTTTTGGACTTAATATGCTTATAAACGACTCCAGCGACGACAAACAAACGGCGTGAGACAAGGCAGACGATATCACGCATTCATAGCAAACCCCTTTCAAAACGCGCGCGCACTGACGTCACGGGTCCGGCTCTTTGGCGGAGTGATACACTGCATGAGGTAGTGCCGCTCTTGAGTTGTAACCGAGTATAGTAAGGGGTGCGCATACGCATATTCCCCTTGGGCTCACACTCGAGCAGGAGTGAAAGACGGCTTCGATGTTATAAAACTGTATCTGAGGTGGTGCACCTTTTACAGGCCACCCAGTTTTTTTCTTGGTAATTTTTTGCTAACGCCCTCGGGCCGAGCTCAAGTTTAAACACCTCCGCTGTCACAAACCTGACGCACTCACTCAGCCCCCATTAAGATTTGTCTGTTAGACCCATTACGCCCGCGTGATTACTCGCTCCGAGCCCGTGTACCAGCCACACACGCCCGCGCCCGACGAAAACACGAATAAATCTGTGGTGCCCATTGAGGATCCTTCTCCCCAGTTCGAGCTCAAAGGGGAATTTGTGGACTCGCGTCACTCCTCACGTATCTCACGTGACATTAAAGGCAAACCGCACTGAAAATGTCGACCTCTTCAAAACTCTATGTCCGCAGTACGAATAAAAATCAGGAAGGCTCATCCTAAATAGGCGTATGCACGGAGCAAACGATAAAAAAAAATTGGCGACTTTAAAACCGAAATGGAGACGAGGGTGACCGTTAAGACCAGGGTGAAATGACGTTGCAGCCGCAGAGCGAGCAGCCTGGCGGCCAGAGGAAACCTGCGGGCAAGGCTTTCGAGCGCGTGACAGCCATCAGAGAAGCGCGCCAAGCAGAGCTCGGCCGGTTCTCCCGGATAGCCGGAGGACCAAGCACCTGACCAGTCGGACTTTCACTTCTGCTTCATGACAGCTTGCGCGATCCGCCGGCAGGTGCAGCGTCGTCTTATTTCAAACGCTTCTGATTAACAAGGCATTTCACGGGGCTACGAGTCAAGTCGTGTTGAAGTTGATTTGGTGGTACGTACTGCACGATCAAAATAAATTTGGCCGAGGTGAGGTTTCAGTACATTTGGCAACACGTTACGTGCGCGCCACAAATGGGGAAACGACCCGAACCGTCCTTTCTTAAACGCAGGTGGCGGTGCTTTTAGGGGCGAAGCACCTTAGGGACTTGGGCTGTCGGCGTCTCGTGTCGTCGTCGTCCTCGTCGTCGTCGCATCTCGTCTCATGTAGTCACGGTACTAATACACGAGAGCACGCGTTATCCAACGCCTCACGCAAGACGGGACACTTTTACAGCAAAGCTGCATACCTCTACGCCCCAGCGGTTGTACCTCCGTGGGCAAAAACGCCAAGGCGCCAAGAATACACTTAGTATACACTGCATGCTTCGCCCCTCCCCATGTTTCACGTTAGTGGAGATGGCACGGGATTTTTTGGTAGCATTGGGCAAAGCCATTGTGCTGCCCTTCTGGTCGGACCGACCCTCGCGACGTCTCGACGTCGCCAGCAGCGTGACGCGCATGCGTAGTGCACCTGGAGGCAAGAACTCGAGCAACATGTTTCAGACAATGGCCTCCGAGAGTGAGTGAGTGGAACTTTATTGAACACTCATGTTAAAGCACATGAGGAGGCAACCTGTTAAGGCGCCAATACAGGCCGATGGTTAGTCTTCGGTAGAGGGGTCCATGGACATCCCAGGAGCGACTCGATCCAGGTCCCGGACACTCCCGGTGGTCCCCTGGACACTGCTCCTGGTGGGCTCCTCCTGGTGTTGATTTTTTTTTTACGGCCGTTGTAGCTCCAGTGCTGCGATGATAGTGTTGACCGCCTGGAGCTGTGTGTCTAAGTTAGCGCTGCACTTGGCGTCTTCTACCGTATTTATTCGAATCTAGGCCGGCCCCGATTCTAAGCCGACCCCCGAAAGTCCGAAGGCGCGAAAAAAAAAAAACTTACCTCGAATGTAGGCCGAACAAAAAGGCGAGGTCAGCGTTCACAAAAAGAAAACACGTTTATTGAACATGAAGATGCGGTGCTGGAACTCAATCAGTTTCTCTTCAAAATCACCGGGCAACTTCTGGACGATTGAGGTTCGACGACGGAGGCTAAAGCCGAAGTGCTTCATGAATTTATGTAGCCAGCCCCGACTGGCTTTGAAGTGTGCCCGCCATAAGCCTCGTTCCCTTAAAAGCTTCCTTGCTTTTGCCTGGAGCACTTCCGTCGCTACTGGAAGGGCAGCTGCTCGCTGCGTTTGAACGAAGTCAGCCAATGCCATCTCCATTTCATGGTGACGGCATTCTCGTGGTCCGGTGATTGCCAACCTCGTTGCGGCGCACGCAAATATCCTCTCCCGTTGCGTCCTCCAACGACGGACATTTTTTTTCATCCACGCCGAAGTCCCGCCCGGCTTGAACGTTCGACGACAACTCCGCAGCTAAAACAACTTTTCTTTTAAAAGCGGCACTATAATGGCACCGCTTCTTTTTGCGCTGTCAAAACCAAACGCCACACCGCACGCAGGCCACTGTCCGCACAATTCAAAATGGCGGCCTATGGCCCTTAAGTGGCTACTGGCTCGTCTAGTAATGGCTACAATACTTTCTTTTCTGGGTGGCGCTAGCTGCGTGCCACTTCACTTGGAAATTGGCGCGTATTTCAAAATCCTCGAATCCAAGCCGACCCTGGAGTTTGATATATCAGTATTTCAAAAAAACTATCGGCTTAGATTCGAATAAATACGGTATTTCCTGAGGAAGCGTTGTTCCCGTTGCTGCGTTGTTGCATTGCCATAAGATGTGAGCCAGTGTAGCTCTCTGGTCTTTACATAGGCGGCAGATGTCCGTTTCGTACACCTCGGTACATACGTATCGGGCAAGGGCTGGTGTAAGTACAGAGTGTGTTTGTAGTTGTCGGTAGAGGACTGCTTCCGCTCGAGTTAGATCACCGCGCGCGCGGGGTGAGGAGCTCATATTTGGACTGACAGCTTTTTTAGCGCCCTTCTATTAAGCTGTTCGCTGTGACGTTTTTTTTCGCTGGCCACTCGTAAGAAGAAACTGAGAACGCAAGTTGGTGGCTCACATGCGTCTGTCTTCGATGTTGTTTAATTCGAAGGTGACCACCGAGTGGTGCTCCAAGAGCATGAGAGAGATAGATAGACAGAGAGAGAGAGAGAGAGAGAGGGAGAGAGAAACGTAAATACAAAAAAAAAGAGGCGTTTGCCAAGCATACTTGAGATTCAAGGGAAAGCGAAGCTTTCGATGTGTTTAAATCGCCATTAATGTTACTGTTCTGAACTGTACAATGGAGTTCAAGGAGCACCGTTTTAAATGTCTCCACGGGCGTCGTGGCATAACTGGGTTGAGACGACAGTGCGTGTGGGATTTTTGTTCCTCTTGCAGCTTCCGGGCGTAGTTCCATCGACGCTTGTCTATCTTTCACTACAGCCACGCTTTGCTGCTTAGACTCACGGATTCGAGCCAGCATATCCAGGATACATTCATGGTCTGATCTAAGTATACGTGACGCTTTTTTAGCGCGTGGATGTCCTGCATGCTGCGGAAACGTTTTCGCTCCGTTTAGCTGGCGTGTGTTCACGTGGTCCATTTCCTAAAGGAGCCATGAAGAGAAAATGCAAGTTGGTTTTATTCGAAAGATTTCGTGTTTTATAGTGCCCCCAGCGCTTGTCCGGATACAAACGGTGCTTTATTCACTGAGAAATTAAACAATTTAGGTTAAAATTTTGATTTGCCCGCTCAATCGTGCGTTTTCGTGGTCCCAAATGACATCACAGGAACCAACCGCTCTGCAGCCTAGAGTACCTTCATTCACGCATCCGCCGTACAGGGTAGAGACACGTATACGCTGGCGCCGCCATTTTCGGTTGCTCGCTCGCCGCCGAAGCAAGTCATTGTGTCAAAACCGCGCTAAAATTATCGCCGCAACGCGGTTTACTGGAGAAGTTTGAATCATATTGTCTGTTTCGCGTTGCTAGGTCTCGTGGGAAACGAAAAGAATAACGCGTTGAGCCCGTTGGCCGAATTGCGGCGGCACGGGACCGTTCAAAGGTTGTCTCCGCCCTGTACAGCGGTGTTGGTTTGTTCCCGCGTTTCTTTACGTTCCGTAACCTAGATGGCGCCACCATACCGTGGCAAGCGTTTGGTTTGTTTTTGCCCGCATTTAAACCTGGCTTGTTTTTGTTCTGGGAGAAAATATTCGTTCCCTGAAACAGTGCTCGCTCGACAAATGGGGTCACGTAAGACACCGTTGCTTGCGTCAATCGGCCAGTGTCGTCTGAGACAACCCCAAGCACCGTAGTGCTGTGCAGCTAAACCAAGCATGTGTGCGCAGTACGAACAGCAGAACGCATCAGTACTTCTATGTTTACATGTGCTTTCGTAACGTCCACTGTTTGTCCCATCATTCTTATTGCTTTGTAAAGAATGTGCCCTAAATTTAAGCGCAAATCGCTCGTTCGTCTAGTTTTTAAGCTCTACCTAATTTTCGTCTGCTTCTGCCAGCCTCCGCCAATCGCAGAGCTTAGCTCATGTGACATCATAGGTTCTGTTGCGGGAAATGAGCTGGTGGGTCGCATGACCATTCCCGTTTTTCCCAATTATGTAGCTTATTTGAGCGAAGTTTACGTTAAAAGTGGTGTCAGTATGATTCTAACGAGACAATCTTTTGAATGAACCAAACTTGTGTTTTCTCTTCATGGCTCCTTTATACTTTTTACGCTTTCCGGAAGCATCGGCGGCACGCGGAGACCAGCGCGCCATCTGGTAGTTTTGTGAGAAACCCGGCATATCCCTTCTCGCAACACGAGCGACGGGCGAGCAGAAGCCGCCGGGGACACTGAAGCAGCGCATTCGGCCAGGGAGAAACAGCATCCCCTCAGAAAGCCGCAATAAAGGCGAACCTCTGGCCATGTTGCTTGAATAATTTGAGTGAACTGTAGAAGGTTCCATCAATGTCTTGCTCAAACAGGGGTGGGGTCCTTAGTCCAAGTTGCCACTGGCCTGTAGGGCCCGAGATGGTCAGCGCGAACTTTAGTGCAAAAAGGTTCGGGTGAGGATCTGGGGAGAGAGAGGGTGCTCTGACGTTTGGAAAAGCCCACGTCTTATGATACCAAAAAGCGTATTCCTCGATCCAAAGGAGGAGTGTAGGCGGTGTGCACGATGTAAAGTAAACGGCATGTAGTATCTCTAAATGTCCTAAGGTCGTATTCGTCTGCAGCTGCTTCCAGCCAACAACATCTCCTTTGCCGTGCGCTTTGCGCCGAGGTGGGAGATGCGGCGAATGAAGCGGTAGTGTTATTAAATGTCTCTGTAGTTTATGGGTATTGTCACGGGTGTACAAAAGCAAAGGACAAAAAACATTCAAGCAGAATGGAGTAACTTGCCACGTTTACGGGGAAAACTTTGGCAGAATCTGGATGGGGCAATATGCCGGCGTTGTTGACCACGACATCCAGCCCTCCAAAGAATGACCGCGTGGCGTCGAAACATCCTAGTGAAAAAGAGGAGCAAACAAAAAAAAAAGGTAAGTCTAGTACTTACAGGGCAGTCAATCTAGCTAGCTAGCTCCTTCATCCACACGCTTTGCGTGTGGCGGTCGAAATACTGTTGAACGTACTTACAGTTTAGTCCTTATTTCAGCGGTAAAAGTACGCATTGAACTACTAATTCCTGCAGACAATGAAGAGTAGGAAAAACATCTGAATGCTGATTACTAATATAACACACTTATAAACCTTGCAGAAAATTTCCTACCTGCAAAAATATTGAAAATGGTACTAATTTTGTCGTCCTTTTTTTGCAATAACTGCATTAAATTTTGTCTAGAACATTCGTTATTCTTAATTTGCAGAGGTGTACAAAGCAGGTGCGACAATTTTACCTCACTGAAGCTATTTTGGCGAATAAGTCGAGCGTAGAGTCAGTAGAGCACTGGACCGAAATATATGCGATATAGAAACTGGTTAACTTAGATGGGCGACATTATTCCCATTGTTCAAATTGCGTGAATTTGTGCACCACCCGAAAAACGATATGGGCATTTCCATTTTTGCGCTATCGTAAATATTTTACGATATACGAGCGGTTATGAATTAACTTATTCCAAATTCCCCAGGTTATTTTAACGAGTAAAAAGCTGGACGATAACAACTTGAATGTGCACAATGTACTATCGTGATAAATTGAAATACGAACAACGGCTCGCATGGTTTTCAGGCCATGCTGCACTCCCTGGCGACGGGCCGTATATGCACAGCAGACATAAGGTTGGAAAAGCCCTCTAGTTACGCCTTCTTACTGCGCAGGCGCAGCCCCTCGTTTAGAATATAGATCAGAAACTAAAAACCACGAGCACCGTTGTTCGTATCCCAATTCATGACGATAGTACATATGTACATGAATACGGGACGTTCTGTCTACACTCCTTAGTATACACTACAACAAAAACTAGATCCAATGAAAAAAATGATCAACTAAACAATACAATTTCAAAATGCGAACCTTCAAGCTCCGCTTTGTTAGTGACGTCACACTTCAGGAAGCGGCAGTGGGATTCACCGTAGGTTTCTTGGAGCTTCGTGGTAACTTTCTCGCCGAGCTCTTGGTCGATATCCAGGAGGGACACCTAAAAAGTTTTCGCACAGTTACTACGAACTACGACATTATTTTACGACCAGATGTGAATATCGTATCCATTGGTATACCAACGCCAAATGACCTCACACACCGAAATCAAGTGGTCGCAGATCAAACTCATTTTGGAGGAGACCTCGGCCACAGCTTGGCCCCATTTTGAATGGTAAAAAAAATCCTCTGGACCCTTAAGTCTGCTTATGTGCTTCGAAGGTGAAGGCCTGGCCAAATATGGGACAGGTTCTTATATACACGTCCACTTGTCGAGAAAGCAGCCACGCTACTTTACAGTGTTTGAAACATCTTAATCCGTCTCAGTTTACCTAATTCCACCTAAATCCACCTCTCTCAATCGTAATCCTGCCTTGCTAATTAATTCTATAAATCACGAATGAATCATTATACATCGTAGCTAATCTTAATCCACCGTTTAGCCTACCTTCATCCCACCCTAATCCGTCTAACTAATCACTACTATCAATCACTTATGACTAATAACCTCTTATACATGCCTGGCGTGCTTTGGTACGGTTCTGGCCTTCCTTGTGTTTTAGTACCACTTGTGTGGACTCAAGGGTAATTTGGGACACCTTCCAATGGTTTCGCCCAGTGTAACGCTTCCAATCCAAGGCTTTCACATTAATAACACGAAGCTTGCTAAAGTAGTAAACAGTACCTGCGTAAGTAGCACGAACTATCTCTACTTCAAAAGTTACGGTTGTTCTAAGAGGGCCTCATTACATCAATGCCTGGCGTGAGCGGCTTCACAATTCAAGAAAATACAAGTACAAATATTGAGAAGTTTTGACGATCCGTTAGTTTAGATTCACGTAATAACTTAAACTTCTTTTCCATTGTGACAAAAAAAAATTAAACCCAGTTTTCCACCAAGTACGAAATCTACTAAAACAGGGGCGCTGTGGTTCTCTACTGTCGGCTCGAACGTCAACAGGCGTTCGCCGGAGAACGGTAGCGCCGTAGCCACGCAAATTGTACGGTTCGCGCAGGGGCTCCGGCCCCTCTTCTTCCCCTAGGAGCAGGGAGAAGGAATCCGCTCTGCGAGACCACTGCGCCCTCTATAGGTGTGTCTGGGAACCGCCGGCGAGTCTGGAAACCTGCTCCTACCCCTTCGTGACGCATGACCTACAGTAGACGGACGAAAAGGATCTACCTACTCCAGCTCTGCTGTTAAAACAAAACGGGCATTCTTACGCTTGGATGCTTCATTTGTTGCCGTCCGCGTAGGCGGATTTTAGAATACAGAATGAAACGAAATCAACGCATTTAAAACGTCGTGTTTAGGCTTAACCAAGCCGCCCTTTCCACACGAAGGGAGTTTTTTTTTTTTTTTTGCCTTCAATTGGGGCTGATGCGATCATATGTGCACAAGCCGGAAAGAGGGTGGCGCAGGGACTCTTTCATAATCGAAGGATATTTGAGCAAAACCCGGCGGGTTTTGTTGCATCAATGTTTTGGTATCACCTTTTTGGTGCCCCCCCCCCGTTTTCTTGAAGCCGTTTTCAGCGGCAGTTGTAAAATCCTTTGCGCTTCAACGAAAACCACAAGCACAAATAAATTTATGGGCAAGACGTTTTCTTCACAAGGAAAACAGGCGGCCTGGTTCATACATGTGGGCATTGTTCAAAGCAGAACAAGAATTTGGCGCGTATCTGTTCACCTCGCTGCAAATGTCGTCGAAAGACGATAGTCTCCTGCTGCCCTGCCACGTACATGCCTCTCGCTTCTTTTCCGCCCAATAGTCTTCCCCCTCGTCTCACTCCTCCCATGATAAAGACGGCGGAGGTTTGCCCAAGCCAATTCGATTTTCCCGCGTTTCCCTGCTCGCGCGTCATCTACTGGAACCTTTCGTTATTGTTGGATTTAACCCGCCGCGGTGGCCCAGTGGCTTGGCTGAGTGGTTAAGGCGTTGTGCTGCCGAGCACGAAGACGCGGGTTCAATTTCCGACCTCGACGGCTGCTTTTCTGATGGAGGCGAAAAGCAAAAACGCCTGTAGCACGTTAAAGATCCCCAGGTGGTCAGAATTAATCAGGAGCCCTCCACTACGGCGCGCCTCATCGCCTGCGTTGCGTCGGCGCGTTCAACCCTCCAATCAATCAGTTATTGTTGGGTTTCTTGGAATGCCGCCAAGAGGTGTAGGTTCGGGTACGAGCGTTTCCTTTTGTACCTTTGGGTGAAAGCATTGTTCTCAACGCGTATTTTTTTTTATTTGGTATCACTAAAATCCCACAACCATGCATTTTTGTTTAAAAGAACACTGCAAATATCTGTTACGATTGATGCTTTGCTTTAATATATGCCTAATATTGCCTTTTTTCAGAATAATGTTGACAACGTGAAGTGTGTTTCCAGATTTAGCGATTCGGGAAAGTTATGCGTATATAAACTTTTCGTGCAACAATTCTCTTCAGTTCTGGCCTGGTGGCGGAATACAGGGACACACAGACCAAACGTTTACGGTTTAAGTGGCATAAGAACGACTATAGTCTTTAAAAACCTTTGTCATATTTTAGGAAGAACGTAATTACCTAACCGACAGCACCAGTGTTCTTTTAATCCAAAGTACAAGCTGAATACATGTCTGCGAAAGAAAAAAAACTACACCCATTAAAAACGGCGCTGACGAGAAGCGAGTTAAAATTAAATACAACACAAATATCAGTAATATGCTGCAAGCACTACAAAAAAAGATTAAAGAAGGAATTTTTTTGTCCTTGTATGTAATAAAAACCAGTTACCGTTTCTGCAAGGCAGACGAATCAGGGTGACGTTTCAAACAAATTATATGTAACCGACCTTCATCACGCAGTTTGTACACGAGAAATTAAAGCGGATAAAACCGACAGTTTCTTTATTCTTTTGTGAGCAATGAAACAAAATATGGAACTGCACGTTTACCTTGCACCCGTTCTGAAGCAATAGTCTCGATATTTCGAGTCCCACTCCTCCGGCTGCTCCAGTCACGAGACAAACTTTGCCTTTTAGATCTTTCATCGCGGATTCCACGAGACTGTTGGCGCTAAATATGCGACGGTCTATTTCACCGGGGGTGTTTCCACCTGTAAAACAGACGCAAGGCCATAAGTCACAAGGATAAACTTTTTGCTTGGTACATCAAGTTTTCTGAAAGAATAAGAAAGCACGACATTTTTACAGCGGCCTACATTAATCACATAAAGTAGCAGTAACACAGGTCACAACCTCAAAATGATCAAGAGGTGACCAAAGGTTGCAGTGTAATCACAGTCCGAGCCTTCACAAGCGGAAAGGGGTTCGACAGACATCGAATCGGCCGTGGTGTTCCGTGGTAGTCGCGAAGCTTCAGTCGCGAATATTTATTCAGAGTCCTCGGTGAGCTCAATACGGGGAGCTAGCGATGCAATGCAGGCAATTCGCGTTCGTATACAAAGGTCCTTGTGAGCGGTATTCGGCCCACTCCCTCTCTACCTCACATCATCGCCTCGCCACCTACCGACAAAAAACGTCCAGCGCGAAAACGAAGTGTTTCATTCGTACAAAGGACCCATTTAACGGCTTTCGAGGCTTTGAGGAGCACTGAAGCGAATTTTTCAGACACCTACCCATGGAGGCCTTAACTAAACAGCACTTCAACATTTCACCCTTTAGCACGTAACATCGACAACTCCCCTTGGACTATTCGTACTGGGTACAGGAAAAGTAAACGGAGTCGATGCGCAGCGTAAAAATGGCCTGAGCATTGCGCGAAAGCGGAATGTGTTCAGCCATCGTCACAATAGCCAGAATGATGAGAAATTCCTGATTCTGCCCAAACCCACAATCAGCAATTTCGTTCAAACTCGAAAGCAGCCCGCCGACACTGCAAGTACGGCCAGACGTTGCGAAAAGGCTGTACCGACTGGCCTTTTCATGTCGCCTTGCAGATCCCCCTTACCGGTAACCCCAGTAGACTCATAGTAGCTCATAAACAAACAAAACGCGGTGCTTAGAGGAGTACGGTGTATAATAGTTGCAGAGGACTATGAGTTCGGTGTGTTGGTGAATATTCATCCCTGACGATCAGCGCACAAAAGACGAGAAGCAAAAGGGAGTAATTCAAGTGAAAAATTGATCGTGGAGGCGACAGGACGGAACGTTTTCCGAGTACCCCGAGCATACCATAGACAGACTTTACCGTCGTCGCTGAGCCATGTGATAATTGACCTTATAATCGGCAGAAATCGCCACTTGGTACGTTTAGGCTCATATTCACATGTTGGTGTTTCGTTTGCATATAACGATGAGAGGAACTTCCTCCGACAGAACATGCATGCATCTTGAACATAAAAGGCTCCCATTACGCATTGGCGACTCGAGCCGGCGTGCATTTCCTCGAAGGCGTTTTGTCCGTGTTTTCACCTTAGCCGCCCGACCGGATTGCCTTACGTTCACATGCGAGAGCTGGAGGTTAGGACATTTGCCTTCGCTCGGACATTCTCTGTACTCCCGTAAAGAAGACGTAATGAGCAGCCAGTTTTTTTTTCTTTTTTTTTTACAAAATCAGATGTTGGCGCTAGAATTGATGGCTTCGCGATGTTTGACCTTAACAGCAGGAAGCTACCGCATCCTCAGACAGATACATCGTCTCATTACAGACTGCCAGCCACCATGCCGCAACTACCTCACGGGCCGCATACCTCTCCAGCCATCAAGCTCCTCCAAACAGTTCAAGCCCTCTCCGACATACACATTGTGTACACACCGGCACGCGCCTCCCTCGAGGGCGTGAGTCAGCTCACACCGCTGTCCGTGGCATCATTTTGCCGACATTTCCGTCGAGGTTGGAGGACAAGGACGTACTCCCTCTCGTCCAACCCGTTCCTGCTTACTGATCCGAAATTCTACACCTCTACCGACACTACTAATACACACACAAGGCACGTACATACCACACCACCACGGGGAGGGGTGTGGCCTATGCTTGATAGAAAACAGCATAAGCAACTTTAATGAATTTATTAAAGCAAAAGAACAAATATCAGACAGTCGACTAATTACCATTAATTCATAGCTTTACCTGAAGCTGAAATTCACGGCATACTGTATCGTCGTTTCTCTAGCAGTGGCCATGGCTTTATAAGTCATCACATCGTCATAATACCTTCATCATAACCACTATCACCATCACCCTCACCAGCAGCAGCTGCCAGCAACAGGACGAAAGCCTTCCCCATTGGGTTCCAATCCCTACCTTGCGCTGTCCCAATCCGAGAGGCTTATGAGATAAATTATCTCAAACATCCAGTGATAAGCAGCAAACAATTGCGATCAATACGTTATTCGATCAAGCACTTTCAATAAACCAATGGCCAGTAAAATGGGGAATGACCTGCGTGGCCACCCTCAATTTTTTATAGCTAAAGTCACTCGTTACTCAGTGTTTACGTGATTCTTAATGCTGTGAACGAGTGCTGGAAAAAAGGTGGCAATCCTAGCGTAAGCTATGGGTCAGGTTTCCATGACACCTCTGCGTGCAGCTGCATGAAACACGGTCTGTTCGAAAGAAAACTTCGATATGGATGGAACGCTGGAATGGTTAATTCGAGAAAGCACGTGAAATTCGCACCGCATGAAAAGAAACTGATGTTGGACATCGTTATAACGAACACTATTATAGCGAATTATCGGCTATAGCGAACTAAATACGAACTTTGTTCGGTCACGCTTCGTTTCAGTGCCAATGTCTTAATTTATAACAAAACCGAAATCGCGAGCCATGTGCGATATCGAATGTAAGGAAGAAAAGAAAATTACACCATCTTCCCGTAGGGGAACCCTGAGTTGTATGCGAAGCAGCCATGGGGTCGACTGAAGTTGACATTAGTTTTCAGTTCGTCGTTTCCGTTGACTTCAGCTTGGCGTGCCTTCGTTGTATCAGTAGCTTCTTGACGTAGTTTGAATGAGTGGAGGACATAAGGCGCGTTCGTAGCGCATGCTCCCGTCTCGGTTTGTAGCGCAGTGGGAAGAGCGCCACGTACCTCCCGTTGCGGCCAGAGAGTCGTGGGATCGAAACCGGGCGCCGCGTAACTATTTCTTTTTATAGTGGACTGCGCTGACGTCAGCCCAAACGCTGACGGGGCGGAAGAGACGCGCATGCGCAATAGAGTGCGGACGGTGGACAACGACAACGAGGGAGAGAGGGACACAGCCCCAAGCATGAGATGCTCCGCATCTAATGTTTGATTCGTGCAAGGCTGGACGGTTAGCATTAAAAAATTGAAAGACAACGCAATTACTTTGAAGAAACTTGCAAAAACTCCGTAGAGAGAGATAGAGAGAGAGAGAGAGAGAGAGAGAGAGAGAGAGAAAGAGAGAGCTCTTTATTGGAAGAAAGCAGAGAGGTCTGCAGGCATGTATTCGCCTACATGCTACTCTGCGGGGATGGGGTGAAGGGAATAAAGGCCCTAAAGGAATCAAGGCGAAAGAGAGGGGGAAAAGGTAAGAGGTACAAAATAAGGTAACATGGAGTGTTCCGTGAGTCACGTAAAAGTCCAGGTGGTCTTACAGGATGAGGATGTAAAGTTATATATTGTCTCTGCGACGCCGATGTCGTGTAAATAATCAAACACTGAATCTAATACTTTTCGCTGCGATGATGGAGATGACCATGGTACAAGAAGAGCTTTCAATGTTAAAACTAAAAAAAGAACTCCCGAAGTCCAAAGCTGCACAAGTAGAAAAGGCGCTTTTGTGCGCAAACAGTGTGAAAAACCTCATTTTGCTCAGAGCTGTGAAAATCCACCAGACGGAGACCACATCCCTCATCAAATAAATATGAACGCGGAAATGTTTTGCAAACCAATCTTTTTCTATTATTATTTCACGTTCGCATATTCCGGTCTGATTTGATATTCCACACGGAGACAGGCAAGGATTACTGCGTGTATAGCGGATTCCAAGTCAACGATAATGCATTTTTTTATCTAGGATTTTTGCGCCAGCCATATTGCCGATTTGTTAGAGCTGATTTTTACCTCTACCCTTATAAGGAATATCGGATATAACAAACAAATCTACTGCCCTGATACTACCTTGTTGTAACGGGGTTCAAGTAAAAGAGTTCCAGAAAATGACTCTCTTTAGATTGTCCAGAATTTCCTTTTGTTTTCTTTTCCCGCAGAAAACGGTTTTGGTCCGCAGCCCAAGACCGAAGTACTTGAATCTATCCTTTAAAAGTTTGAATTAGCAACGCTTTACGGTATTTGCAGGTTTTTGTTCAGATGTCGCTTTGTGAGTGAAGCAGGGTTCCGGCAATGTACAGCGAAAAGGAATTACCTGCTTTGGCTGCCCGGGAGTTGTCGGTCCTTGAGGCTTGGAGTGTGGCTGACAGTGAACGCAGTATTTCCACGTCGCAGTGCTTATTCAGTGTCTGCTGCACCGACAACTGATAAACGCGCGGCTGAATCGGCTGGATCGCGGTGCGGGTGGTGCGGGCTTAGTTACTGGGCCGTCGACACAGGACACTTTCTTCGAGAGCGTTGTCTTTTTTTAGAAAGATACGTAAGGTGGCACACTCAGAAGATTGCTAACACCCGAGTCACTTGATATGAGATGCATAACTCGTATTTAAACCCGTGCATAAAAAATGTGCATCCTATTGGTGAATAAGAATTGTCAGCCGTCTGTCGGCGAAACGGCAAACTGTCCGTTTTTTCTCGCATTCACTGATTTGCCGCTTAGAGGCAGCAGTGAGCAGAGTGGTGTGGCTATGGGTGTCATAGAGTTTCATACTAATATATACCAGAGGGAAATCTGGCGCTGCATTCGCGGGCCGCCGTGGGCGGCGCCATTGCAGCTAGCGACGTTCCTCGCCTCCTTGGCTTGGTTAGCCCAAGGAGGTTGTAAGAACTTCTGGAGTGGAGACGGTTCTCGAGCACTGACGCCGACGGCCGCCATCTTGCCTTGGGCAAAAACTCACTCCGGTGCAGCAGCCGCACCGCATCGGTCGCGCTCTGCCGGCTCCCTGCTGAAAGTCGCGGTGTTACACGCTTGCATGAGTGCATTCATGGCTTAGTTTGTCGTGAATATTTTTCGGACGCTACAAAGCTGTAGAAATCAGCAATGCTGTGCTCGTGCGTCGCATTCGGCTGCGCTAATCGCGCGAAGAAGACGCCGGGGATAACCTTGGGCTTAGTTCGTTTTGTGTCTAACGAGTACTACAGCGTTATAAGTGTACACTTTCCCACTATTTGTGCAGTATGGTGCCGCTCCACCTACCTGTTTACGTACTTGTTCACGCAGATATGCAAATGTTCTCACTCGTAGTTGCGGTGGTTAGTAGTCGCACGACTGCGCGAGATCACGTGTTTGTTTAACACTATAAACAAACATGTGACATACTATTAAACAATGGCAGTAGTGCGGAAGCAGAAATTGCAGCACACATGATGTGTCCCGCAATTTCTGCTTGCGCACTAATTTATATGCAGAGTGTTTGCTAAGCTATATACAGGGGGATCAAAATTAAGTCAACAGGTGTTTTTTTTTTTAAATAGGGCGCGTAGATTTACGGGAAGACCACTTCTACAGTGAAGTTGTACGCCCTGTGGGACATAGAATAAAGTACTAACTATTGATATCGGTGGCTTAATTAACCAACATTGTTTAATAATGTTTTAGTGGCTGCAGTAAGCAGGCACGTTTGTTTTGCAAAGTTAGACGCAATCGTGTTTCTGCGCAGTTTCATTCGGCATAATTCTTCTACCGCATCCGAACTGCGAAGTTTAATTGCCCTTCGCATGATTACACATGCTAGACCACGATGACCGGCGCAGAGCTCCACCCCTTTTTTCTGTGTTTCGATAGCTATTCCGAGTACTGCAGATTGCGATAACGCCAGCCACAACGGAAAGGGCGCCAGTTATCACTTTTGTCTATGCCTCCACCCCGTAGTCAACCTAAAAACCATTAACGAAGGCAAGTGACAAAAGTGTGTGGGATGGGCAGGTTGGGCTTTGTGCCGGTCCTCACTGTCTTGCATACGTAATCATGCGAACGGCAATTAAACTTCGCAGTTCAATATTTCGGAGTACAGATGCGCTTGAAGATTTCTGCTAAATGATACTGCGCAGAAACACAATTTTACCTAAATTTGCAATACAAACATGCCTGTTTATTGCACCCATTAAAAGATAATTTATGAATATTAGTTAATTAGGCCACCGACATCAATAGTTACCACCTCCTTTGTTTTTTTCTGGGTGCATAACATCACTGTAGAGGTGATTTTTACGGACATTTAAACGTGTAGTTATAATAAAACCTGTCGACTTAAAATTGTCCACCCTGTGTAGTAACGACATAAACCAACGCAGTGCCGTCGAATATTTGATTTGCGCTGAGCCCGCGTTACGCGAGTACTCGAAGGGCTTTGATTGGAGTTTAATTGTAAAGGCGAGGTTAGCCGAGCCGTTTTGCTTAGCTTTGTAGAATTCATTGATGCAATGCTCTGCCGCGTTCTTCGTCTCCGGGTTATTCAACAGCAGGCGCTACTCGCGTGCAAACGTACATGGTTAGCGAGGCTGTGAACGCCAACAGTAACCTCGTGCGCGCAGTTTTCTTTTCAATAGCGGGTTGATCGCGTGCGAATGTGCGTGGTTAACGAAGATGAGAATGTAATTAAGTAACCTCCTGAAAAAGAGAAAAAAAAACAGCCCGAGGGGGACATGGATTGTGCATCAATCGTATAGACTGTGTACCCTGAATAAAGAAACAGCTGTGACCAGCTTAAAGGTACTACGTATACGTTTTGTAAAATACAAGGAAAAGCTAGAAATGGCAGCGATGAACGGAAACAGAGAATTCTGAAGTGTGGACCGCATAGTAACTCAGCATGCTACTTTAATTTGGCATTGTGCATGTGCAATCAATGGGGATGTCGTATGAACCAAAAAACTTGCATGTTGCAGCACTGTTTAAAAACAAGTCGTCTCGATACACAGTTCCAACAAAGCTTGTTTGGGTGTGAGAGTGGCGTGATTAACATTAATGAAATCCGGCACTGCTGCTAGAACAAGCAAGCGCCCACTAATCACGCTAGAACAGAGGGGTACGGAACTTTCCAGCGTGAAATGCGGGAATTTTTAGCCGTTTTCAGGCGGCACCTCTTGCCATGGTGTGCAACATGTAATTTTAATACTTAAGGGGCGGCCTATAACCTTACAGACACCAAACAAACGTTTATTCAGATGAAATATTGATTATGACGTTTTAATGCGCCGACGCAACGAAAACGATGAGGCTCGTCGTAGTGGAGGGCTCCGCATTAATTCTGACCACCTGGGCCGAAATCTCGAAAACACGGGCGTTTTTGCTTTTCGCCTCCATCAGAAAAGCGGCCGCCGCGGCCCAAAATCGAACCCGCGTCTTTGTGCTCAGCAGCACAACACTTCAGTCACTGAGCCACCGCGGCGGATTTTATTGAAATCAAAGCAATAGTGGTGTTTCTAGCACAGAACTAGCACCGAACTGGGCCCTTCACCACTGCTCTTCACCACTTGAAGAGATGCAAACGCGCCGCGGTGGCTCAGTGGCTAAGGCGTTGCGCTGCTGACCACGAGGTCGCGGGTTCGATTCCCGGCCGCGGCGGCCGCTTTTCTGATGAAGGCGAAAAGCAAAAACGCCCGTGTGTACGAGATTTCGGCTCACGATAAAGATCCCCAGGTGGTCAAAATTAATCCGGAGCCCTCCACTACGGCGCGCCTCACCGCCTGCTTTGCGTCGGCGCGTTAAACCCCCCAATCAATCAAAGAGATGCAAACGCTAATTCGCTGCTCGAATCACGTCAATAGTTTATGCGAAAAGCGAAAGAAAGGCTTCCGTCAAATAACGTAATCGAACAATCCAACTTAGTTATCGGTATCTCTCGTGTAAACCCAAAGGAACACGGAAGACACTAAGCGTCCCTACCAGCTAAGCGCCCTTTCTACCCATGGCAATATGGCCGCCGACCGGTTTCTCCGGCTTCACCTCCCTGCGTTGCCGGCTATGGGAGCCCTCCACTCCAGAAGTTTTATACAACCTCCTTGGGTTAGCCAGATAGCTTCTTTTTCGTCTTGGCCAAAAGGGGTAACATTGTCTTTTTTTGTTCATCATCCATGAAGCTTCTAAATAATCCCTAACAAATAAATCTTTCTGGAGCTTTAGTTTTATAATAACAGAACAAATTCGATTAATTGTCTGCCGTAATATTGGTGGATTTTTGCAGCCAAAGCCAACTTTTCAGCTTGTTCGTGAGCCATGCCAAGGACAAGTGGAACGTGCCTGCCCGGTACATGACGGCACGCTCGCTGAAGCGCGGCTCCAGTGGAGCCAGATTTCCCTCTAGTATATATTAGTATGAAACTCTACGATGGGTGTGGCCTTTGGGCGCTGCTTGCGTACTGGCTGGCTATAGGTATGTGCTTGAGGCATTGTATGGAGCAACGCTGCTTGAGCGGGGAGCGCGACCACGGGCGGCATTGCGAAAACCGTTTGAATTTGGCACTGCGCATTCTGTAGACCAGACACAGGATAATGAGTACTAGTGTTCTGTAGATCCCGGGGTAATGTTCGGCTTTATTCTATGAACTGTACCACGGTACAGTTGCGCCTTAAGCCCCGAAAATTACCTAAAAAACACCAAACCACCATGATTCACCAAAATAATGCGTAAAAATGACATAGGAGAATATTTTACAATACAAAAATTTACTTTAAAACGGGAAAGTAAACTGAAACAAATTACCGCAAAATTTACGAAAAAAACATAATTGCTTGAGCTCGAACCCAGGCCGTGAAGGACAAAACCCGAGACTCTACCCCTCCGCTACGGAAGCCGATGAGCGGGGTCATTTTAAGCAGAAGCTCAACTAGGAACATCACGCGTGGTCTGGTCCCCATAATAAAGCTAACCAGTATTCTGTGCTCGGTCCACAGAATAGGCAGCGCATTTGCATTTATCGTCAGCCATTTCTTGTCTGCTTCACCCGGGCTCGCTCTCTGTGTTCTTTATGTGCGCTCGGTTGACGTTTGATGCTTTCCCGCGCAAACCTTCCCGAATGCGTATGTGCGCACCTTTTTTTTATCATAATATATTGTTGGGAACCGCCTAAACACGCTGAAGGAGTGGGTTACATGAAAATTACGGGAAATGCTTAGAACTTTCTAGAACATGATGGCGGAAGGCCTTGCTGAAGGCCTCGTCAGGCCTTGCTGCAGCTTCATCCGTGAGCGAATCTTCTCGACTAGGGATACGACGAGCGGCATTTCGAGCTGCTCTACAGCCTCTTCTGCCATGGCGTACTTTCTCGATCTCCCGGCCGGCGACTAAGGCTTGGTGCACAGTCACTCACAGCGATGTGGAGAGAGAGAGAGAGAGAGAGAGAGAGAGAGAGAGAGAGAGAGAGAGAGAGAGAGAGAGAGAGAGAGAGAGAGAGGGCTGTTTTAAGGGGAATTAGATCCCTTATATCCGAAATTCATGCGCCGTCCTGGCTCGATGCCTTCCTCGACCAGCAGAAGGTGATTTGAGGTAGGGTGCTAGACAGCAATATAGTCCAGAGTTTGACGGAATACCGTCTGGTCAGGTAAGAGCATGGTTGTGATGATGAAACGTAGGTCACTGACCAAGTCAAATAAGCGGTTTGACGTTTCGGTACCCCTACGGGTACCTTGATCACAATGAGCATGTGCGTGGAAAACTAAGCTATATATTGGGCATGAGGCGTCGCAATGAGGTGGCATAGATACGGTGCAGATTGCCGTCTGTTCTGTTGATAGTGTGGGATTCTGTTCTGTTGATAGTGAGGGATTCGATCCTCGAATCCCTCATCATTCAGACGACGGCCGACACTATCAACAGAACAGACGGCAATCTGCACCGTATCTATGCCACCTCATTGCGACGCCTCATGCCCAATATATAGCTTAGTTTTCCACGCACATGCTCATTGTGATCAAGGTACCCGTAGGGGTACCGAAACGTCAAACCGCTTCTTTGACTTGGTCAGTGACCTACGTTTCATCGTCACAACTAGACAGCAATATCTTTCACTACACAGGGTATGGGGTAAAGAAATGGCAGCTCTGGGTTGTTGTCGCACTCCCATATAATTTGTTTAAGAGTCCCTAGTTTTTGTTACAGAATTTACATTGGGCGTCGACTTGTGTTGGAAATAACAGGTGAATCCTGGTTTAATGTGGAAGTGTGTTAGTCTGTATTAGTCTGAGTGTGGTACCCTGACTCTTCGCGAGCTTTGGACGTGCTGCGGTAAGCGTTGTTCTGTCGATACTGTACTGTTTTGTAATTTCTAGGAAGTTTGTGAGGTGTGTTATCATCATCATCATCAGCCTATCTACACCCACTCCAGGGCAGAGGCCTCTCCCCTTAATCTCCAATTACCCCGGTCCTGTGCTAATGGCGACCAATTTATCCCCGAAAACTTCTTGATCTTATCTGCCCATCTTACTTTCGGCCGCTACCTGCAACGGTTGCCTTCTCTAGGGATCCACTCTGTTACCCTTAATGACCAACGGTTATCTGGCCTTCGCATCACATGCCCTGCCCACGTCCATTTCTTCTTCTTAATTTCGACTAAGATGTCCTTAACACGCGTTTGTTCCCTAACCCACTCCGCTCTTTTCTTGTCCCTTAATGTTAGACCTATCATCTTCTGTTCCATTGCCCGCTGAGTCGTTCTCAATTTAAATTGAACCCTCTTAGTCAGCCTTCAAGTTTCTGCTCCATAGGTGAGTACCGGTAAGATTCAGCTGTCATACACTTTCTTCTTCAGGGACAATGGTAGACTGCCATTCATTATCTAAGAATGTCTGCCGTATGCACTCCACCCCATTCTTATCCTTCTAATTATCCCTGCCTCATGGTTGGGATCCGGGGTCACTACTTGGCCTAAGTAGATATATTCGCTTACCACTTCCACTGCCTCGCCACCTATCTCAAACCGCTGTGTTGTCCCGAGGTTATTGATCACTACTTTGGTCTTCTGCATATTAATTTTCAGGCCCACGGTTCTACTCTGTTGGAACTTAGTCCAGTGCGGAAAGCATGCTTTGCAATTCGTCCCCCGAGTTACTTAGCAAGGCAACGTCACCATGAAATCTGAGGTTACTGAGGTATTCTCCATTAACCCTTACTCCCACCTGTTTCCAATCCAACGTTCTGAATACTTCTTGTAAGCATGCTGTGAATAACATTGGAGAGATTGTGTCTCCTTGTCTGACGCCCTCCCTTATAGGTATTTTACTGCTCTCCTTATGGAGGATGATGGTAGCTGTCGTGAGGGGTGTAGGTTCCGGCATCTCCTCCGTGGACTGGTGGGCGACATGTGGGCCTCTGAGATGAGCGTGTTCGTTGCCTTTCATGGAGGTGAGGGCCAGGGTCAGCACATCATGGTTGTCGGCAGGGGGGTGCAAAGGGGGCACATTCCCCCCTCAAGCCGCGCCAGCGCTTGCCCCCTCTTCCCAGCCCTTTCCCTCTCCCCCCTGCTATTCAACGGACTTGACCCCCTCGAAACAAAATCCTTGCGACGCCCATGCCCACAACGGGCCTGATGATGATGATGATGGCTATTGGTTTCCCCTTTGTAGCGGGGTGATGACATGCCATCTTACCAAAAAGGACTAATATACCCATGTTTTACACTCTTGGTTTAATACCAGCTCTGCTTGGGGCAGGCACAAAGCTTATTAGGCACAAAATACTTCTTTTCCTGTTACAGATGGTAACTGTCCTAGCCAATATTCCCCTCTCTGCTTTTCGTCCACCAGCATTCTAATCTTTTTTTAAGTGCGAATGCACTTCTTAAGCGAGCCTGAATCGTCCGCCGCCGTAGTCCGCATAGCAACAGCTGGGGGTGCGCGCGCTCCTCGTCTTCCCTAGCAACGGGGGGAGATTGGCGCGCGCTGCCTGGCCGCGTCCCCATGGCTCATTCTTGTTGTTGTTCCTGCTGACATGGCACATACCCACGTGGGGGATTGGCCAGGAATCGGGCGTGAGAAGGGCTAATGCACCCGCTTAAAGGAGTACTGACACGAAATTTCAAAGCTGAGATCCGCTCTAGCAATCAAGTACAACAACAACACAAATAGGTGTCTGTGAATAAATGCATCTTTCTTTCTTTGTAGTTGTGTGTGTGTGTGATCTCTCTTTCGCGAACATTGCCGAACCGCGCAAATTCAACTCGTGCATTCGCACTTTCACATTCTTCCCCTCGGGGAAATGCGGGGAATTTTTTTCGTGCCCTCGACACAATTTTCCAGTAGCGTAGCCCTCTTGCGGCGGCCCCCGAACCACACACGGGGGATTATAAAAGAACACGCCCCCCTCTTTTCTGCCTACCTTGCGCAGTCGGGGAAGCCGTCCCAGGCGCCACGCATGATTTTGGTGGCACAGAAATTTTTCAATGGATGCCGAAGCGCCTACCTGTCGGCCGCTTCCAGGGCTCAGGAAACGAAACAGCACTTAAATGGCTTGGCGTTCGCAACTGGCTAATCCAATATGGCGTCGTTTTTTTACGTTTTGCCCCCCTATAACCGCGGATCGGTAGCTGGCAGCGAGAGTAGCGCATGCGCAGAGCTCTACTTCATTGGTTCATTGCAACCTTCCCAGGCGGCGCGTCTTGTTTTGTTAGGATGCCTAGGCCCACGGGGGTCACCCGGCCCGATATAAATCTACGGCATGGCTCTTGCGAGTCCCTGACTGTGGTTGGCAGTTTTTTTTTTTTTTGATAATTCAGAACGTCCTATACGGCCCGTAGCCGTTTCTCGGAATTTTCCAATGGCGCTACTGTTCCCTTTCCCGGTACGTATTCCCCGGCTCACACTCTGATTTTCTGTACCCCCGATTTTCTGTGCGTAATCCTGTTCCTCCTTCCCCCTCACAGATTTACATGAAAAACAGAGATCGAAGTCTTTCACCTAAGGATATATATAACACAGGTCACTGACAACGTCAAAAATAAAAGTGACGTTTAGGGGAGCTCTGCGGCTCCTTTCTGTCCAATCTAATTGATCACAATGCTGCCATGGTGAGGTCTCCAGGACAAGGTCTCTATGACGTACCAGAATCTTGTTTATGCAATCGGAGGCGGTTAACCTAAGCTGCCGCCGACAAACAGGACATGGCGACTGTAGCGTGACCGCTAGTTTCGTTTGGTCGTATCACTTTTTTCATTTCATTTATTCGTCCTTAAGGGCCAGGAGGCATTACATTACAGGCATTACAGGCATTACAGGCATTACAGGCATCACTTAAATGCTAGCGCGGAGATAAGACACTGATAACTGTTTTTATTGCTGGCCTTTATTGCGTCACTTCTATAGATAACACGTTACTGTAGAGGTAAATTTGAGTTTTTCAGTATCTCTTGCGTTTGTTTTCGGTTAAATACATCTTTCGTGGCTGAAATGAAGCTACGTGAGTCACGAAAGGCTACTTCTTTTAAATTTAACAAAGTTTCGTTTTGTCTTTACGCCCCCTTAAGCCCCCGTTTTTGCGCTGAGCGACGTCGGCTCCATCCATAAGGTATGCGCTAAAAAAGTACATCGATACGATAATTAGAAACAGCTCTGCAGGAGCGGAGATCTGCCTGCGGCGGCTGGTGATGGCGCCGGAGTGTTCTGTAACCGTACAGACATGCCTGTATACCAAATTCCTACCGTCAATGTGTCCCAAATCAAATGCCCAAAACAGCTCCGCTAACATTTATTATTTGCATGCTCCGTAAAAGTCGGTGATTTTCATCGTGAAGTGGTTAAATGGTGTCATACAGAGTTACGTCGTTACAGCTGAACAGCACCCGCTTTCTGGTATAATTAGCGATTTCTGCATGTAAACACAATTAGAATAAAAACTCGTTACAGGAAACGCTCAATGGACCCGAGAAACATATCTCTTGTAACCAAGATATCTTGTAAGCAAAAATTCTAAAATCACTGTGGAATCGGACATAACCACTTTGTTATACATCAGCATCAAAGCGTATTTAGGCAAATCAACAAGAAAATGCTTACTATGGCTCAAAGAAGTCATTTACCGTAGTTTTAGGGACTGCAGATTTTATTAGCTTCCTTTCCAACTTTTTTGGCTAAAACACTTCACTTTGCAAGCCTTTCTGTTATCACAATACCATCACAGTGCGCTTTGAACGTTCGTCAGCCCTAATTGCCGACACTTTCTGGCCTGCGATATCGTCGTCATCCTCCTACGGTTCACCCTCCGGGGCACCACATAGATGCGCGAGGATCACATCATCTTTAAGCTTTTCAGAGTACGCGAAGTCCGCTTCTGCAGACAAGCTCCTCAAAAAGATATGGAAACTCTGCGGTCCCTTGGATGCAGGCTTAAGCTTCATCTTCTGCGCAGTTTTCCACGAGGTCTTCCATATAAGAAAGACGCGATGGAATACATTACTCGAAGCGAATAATTCGAAGCGAATACATTACACGAAGCGAATACATTACTCTAGGAACACAAAAAAGTTGTCCTTAGTGACAGAATGTCTCTTGCTACCATTTCGCTTGTATGCACTGCTGCAACATGACAAACGCAGGAAAACCAACCAAACCGTTTTCAAATGTTTTATATAACCAAGTGTCTCTTGTAACAGTGCCTCTTGTAGCGATGTTTTGCTGTATACGAAATCGATAAAAAATACAGTCACTCCAGCGAAAGCGGTATTTTAACGTAATTTCAAGGAATTACATGATAAAAAGAACACACAAAGGCATTCCTAAAACTGTCCCACAATAAGTGCAGCCAAAAGGTAGGTCAGATTTCTTCCAAGACACAGAGTTTAAACATTGGGAATTGTACTTGTAAAGCAAGCATGACCTCCCATCACTTACCACATATCTTACAAAGCATGACTTCCTACACATCAAAAGGGCCCCATCCCACTCGAGTGTTCCCTCTACGTACTTTCAAGAAAACTAATCGTCATCGTCATGATCGCCTTGACGGTTAGAGGTGTAGTCTGCTACTCGTATTCGTAGAGTAGGTGCAGTGGAAGGATACCCCCCACTGTCTCAGAAGGCAAAGAGCCGGATTACTCTATTCAGGGAGTAGAACCATGAGAGTGACAGCTAAACCTATCCACGTCACCTTCATCGAGCTTGGAAATAACTACAATGTGATAGATACGACAGCAAAAGCCAGCAGATGACTTCTAAATAAATCAAACTCCTTTCTTAACAGAAAGTTGCTTAGAGCGCTAAGCTTTTTCTCACGAAACCTGAGTCAAAGCCAGAGTGTTAAGTTCAAACTGGTTCGACCGTGTCTGCATGGCGCACGCGGCTAGACGTCGGCGTCACAACGCAAAGGACCCAGGTTCGATTCCGGCCATGGGAAGCATTTTCTTTTTCTTGAGGCCTTCAGTGTGAGTAAAGGCTTTCCAGCAGTGGGTTTTGGCAGAACCATGGACCGCACCAGTGAGGCATAGAAAACTTCTCTTTAAAATTCCGGAGGGGCAGCAAAATACTGCATTTAAAGCTACCACGCAAGAAACAGTGGGCATTTCTTCAACCCCGCAAGTTTATCAACTCAGGCGTCGTTTTTAAGTATAATGCCACGAAGGAACTGCGCGTCACTCACCGGTCGTTCACAGAGCAGCGGACAGCTTCAATCCGATGTGGCCGCGCGGCGCCGGTTCTACCGGGAAGCAGAAAACGCACGTGCCGCGCTTGCCTGGCGTGCACTTTCCGCCACACCCCTCACCCAGCCACAACACAGCGCCGAACGCTTTCCTTAATAATGATCGTCACCGTTATGAGCCCCTACTGAGCATCACGCTCCCTGGTGTTTGGGAACACAAGGACGAAACTAGAGAGGGAGAGAGAGGAGGTAATTTTGGTAAGTGAAAACAAAACAAAGAGAGGTCGGACTGATCAAATGGTCTCTGGCCTGATTGATACTCTGTTCGAAGGAAGGGAAATGGGGAAAGAGCATCCGAGAGGGTAACATGTATTATGATTGCGATGGGGGTAGGGTTATACCTGCAAGAGACTCGCGATAATTCAAACTCGGATAATTCAAAGTTTCGGTTAATTCAAACAAATTTTAAAATTTTGGTTGGCCCGCTATGTTTTTAATGTATTCTATGCTTCCTTCAAACAGTTCCCTGGCGTAAATTCGGTTAATTCGTACTTTTTGCTTGTCCTTGAGGGAAGATATGTGCCGTATTTGCAGCTTCAAGCTGCACATTTGCATCCTTATATAACCAAGAGTCACAAATACAGGCGATTACATGCATACACACCATGTCGGAGCAAAACGTGCTGGCATCTAAAACTGTCTTGAACTCTCAAGGAAAAACAACACAGTCCTTCATTCGTGACTTTTTTCCCCCCAAAATGTGAGTACCACTTCAGTATTCTGTGTGAATGTTGTATTAGTAATATACCTGACTGCTTCATTAACACAAAAAATGGTATGTTACCCTAAGTCATATCTATGACAAATGATCATTCAAACTTCTGATAATTCAAACAAAATCCTCGAGTACCTTCCAGTTTGAATTATGGCGAGTGTAGCGTATATAACAAAACGCTTATACCGTGTACAGTACATGCTCGAAAGTTGACCCCAACAAGGCCTGGGCTACAATCTAGCTGCTAATCCGATGATTTTCAAAAATTCCAGCACTGCCTTCAACGCCTTGTTTGAACGCTGCTACAGTGTGCCAGACGCTAAACGTTTGTCGTACGGCGGAAAAATAAAAAAAAATGTACAGAGCTTAGGCGTTCCCCAGGAACTCCTGTTGGAGCCAGCGCCACTTAAAAGGTTTTAAACCAGACTAAACAGTAATTTAACGTGTTTTATAAAGTATTATGCCACAAATAGGCAATATATGACTAGTTGATGCAATAAACAAGAATTAGATTTAACAAACAAAACTTGTGATGTTTTCTGGTAAGCAACAGCCGCCAGGGGCGCTGCTTACAAAATGAGTTCCTGAACAGAAATTTTCATCGCAACAGGGACCCCCCCCCCCCTTCTTTTCCGACTAGCCGTGAACGAAACATTTTTCGGTTTTAGTACACCATAACGCTGTCGCTCTGGCCGGGTGTTGATTGTGAACTAGTGGGGTCAGCCTTGCAGGCGGCAGGACTTGCTAAGCCAGACGGGGTGATTACAGTGATGCAAAGTGATTGTAGCAGATTGCGGGTACAACATCGAGAGTGTAAACAAAAAAAAAAAGGTTGAAAATCAGATGCGAGGAAGTTCTAGAAGCAGAGTTAGAAGGGAAACAACATTCGAAAAGGAAAGTGTAAAAGTAAGGGCTGAATCAAAAATATAAGGAAAGCGGCGCAGAAACAGTGGAGAACACCAAACCAAGAAGAAAAAAAAAATACGGATATCACCGCGCGGATGAGAATATATAGTCACTTGCGCTGCTTGGTAGTGTTACTTTTAATATCGAAAAGAAAGACCCTTGGGTCAAGTTTGTGATATGAGTGATGAGGAACTTGGGGATGAATATAAGTACAGCCGAGCTGGTCATAACGAAGTAGTATCGGGACAGTAATATAGTTCGTTATATCCGATATTTGTTGTAACACGAAGTTAAAAATCGCTTCAGACCAATCGGCAATCTGGCTCCCGCAAAAATCCTTGATACAAAAACGAATTATTTTACGATTAGACCCTACAAGAGACAAGGTAACCGTTACCTTTCTCCTTGTGGCATTTCAAGTACAATGAACCAGAACATGAAATGCGAAATTACTACAGAACAAGGTTCACTTGACGAAAAATGCCTGCGTTCTTATTTTTTCCAGGAAGAATGGGATCTTCGTCTGGTGGCTGTTCACAACAGTGAGTAGGATGAAGTTTTCGACAGCGTCCGTGAACAAAGGGCGTTTTCTACCTCTGTAGTTTCGAACGCCGGGAGTTTTAAATGCAGAGCATTTCAGTAACTCACGATGTCACCCGCGTTGACGTCCGTAGTCGTAGTCCGCACCCCTCCCCCTACACTATATAAAAAAATACTATCCGGCGCCTGGTTTCGATCCCTCGACCGTGCGGGCGGAACGCAATGTACATGGTGCTCTACCCACTGCGCCACAAAGCCGACACAGAATGGGAGGCTACGAACGCGCCTTATATCCTTAACTACGTCAAGAAGCCGCTGATACAACGCATTCACTACCTGTGGGCGGAACGCGAGGTACATGGCGCTCTTCCCACTGCGCCACAAAACCGACACAGAATCAAAGGCTATGAACGCGCCTTATATCCTTGACTCATGCAAACTACGTCAAGAAGCTGCTGATACAACGCATTCACTACCACCAACTCCCCAAACACTAAACGTTAACGCAATACACCCACCCCCTATGCGACGCATTTACTCGAGTCCCCCTCGCGGGGAGATGGGCCCGATTTTTTCCAAGTAGCTTCTCAGCCTACTGGTAAAATACTTCTTCGAAATATCAGATATCGCGCGTGGCTCTCACGGTTTTAATTTCGTTGTAAAGGAATAAGTGTCACTGAAATGAATCGTGACCAACCAAAGTTCGTATTTAGTTCGCTATAGCCGATAATTCGCTATATGAGTGTTAGTTATTACGAGGTTCAACCGTACAGAAAGCAACGTATGAGCTTCACAGCTAGTAGTTCCTCATAAGCATTCTGACCTTGTTTTTTTAGGGAACAAAAAAAACGTTTTATGGTACCTCAGAGTGAAAACAGAAATCAGTTTAGGAAGTATCCTTTCCCACCCGGCCACTTATGTAGTTTTTGTGCGATCTGCTTGCCACCATTAAAGTTACAAGCGGGATATAAGGTGATCCTAGGAACAAAAAATAAATGCTATCTTGGAAAGAAACCAGCCCTAAGTATGCAGCCTACAAGGAAAAGGCAGACGGAACGCGAAAACGCAGGCGGATGCCCGATGAGAGGATATACCTTGAGTCGTGTTTAGGAAGGAATTCTACTTGCGAGCATTTGGCCTCGTTGTGTGTCATCTCCTTAGCACTGGTTTTCCTCGAAGATGTAACTTCATGCAACAATGTCTTGTTGTTGGGCCAGTTGACTCCTGTTCGTAAACGCAGTAATCGTGAAACAATGACGACCGCAAAAGACAGGCAGAAAGGCTTTTCCTTGTCTTCTTTGTGCTGGTCGTCATTTCTTCGACCTCCTAATTACGTTCGATGGAATGAAGAGCAGTACGAGAAGACAAGTATCACTTAATGAAGCGCAAGAGAACGCGGT
The DNA here is from genome assembly GCF_048455015.1 of Haemaphysalis longicornis. Classification (NCBI taxonomy): domain Eukaryota; kingdom Metazoa; phylum Arthropoda; class Arachnida; order Ixodida; family Ixodidae; genus Haemaphysalis; species Haemaphysalis longicornis. The sequence goes on along the minus strand of NW_027526407.1, from coordinate 63,707,622 downwards.
TTCGTAAGGCAGGAAGATGATAACGACAAAAAAAAAAACTCGGGTAATCTTTACTAAGGTGAAACCTGGGGAGGGTCGAAGCGTGCAGTGTATGTGTATTCTTGGCGCCTTGGCATTTTCGCCCACGGAGAAGAAACCGTTGGGGGGTAGAGGTATACAGCTTGGCTGAAAAGGTCTGGTGTCTTTGAAGCAAGAATCACCCCACCATAAAAAAAGAACACCCTTTACGGAAATTTCGCACTAGTCTGAATCCTCACTTCGGATGTCTTCCCAGATTCTTCCGCTCTTTTGCCACAATCGTTCTAACGCTCTTTTTTACCCTCTACTGCTTTCCAATCCACTTTTGCGTTAGCCCTGAAGCTAAGGGTTTCCGGAAGCTGGATGGCTCCGTCACTGAGGATAGTGTGGAAACCTTTGCATTCTGTTACGATACGCCACATGGTTTCTGACTCCCTGCCGACACCTGCGCACAGTTCTTCCGGTACCGGCTCGCAGCTAGACGTTTCTGTCCGCAAAGAGCCCGCCCGGGCTTCAAAAAGCAATACGCTCCTTTTTGTATCTACGGACTTCTTTTCGTTCATTCTCTCTTTCCAAGTCGCTGTCTCTGAATCTTCCACTTCATTTTTCATTGCCTTGGTCGTTTCCCCTGCGCTTCCAGGTTTCATATACTTTGTTATGAGCCTTCTGCTTCCTTTCCTCAACTGTGTGTCCATGCTTTTCTTGTAGATATACCGTAACACTCTCTGCACATCAATATTTCTAAGTAGCTCTTCAAAACATATTTTGCATTGCAATTCTCTCACTTCAAAAGAGACCCATCCCATGTCTCCCTGCACTGCCTCATTTGTTGTTTTACTGTGGGCTCCTAATGCCGATCGACCTACCACCTCTGATCCACTTCTAGCCTTGATTGAATCTATGATTTGACACACACTACTGCATTTGAAAAGGTGAGTGCTGGTACCATTACTCCCTTCCAGATTCATCTCACTACTTCCTGTCTGTTATATCCCCCCAGTGCTCTGTGCTTCATGATCGAGGCGTTTCTTATGCCTTTCCTATTAAATGCTCCTCATGAGTTTTTAGATACACCTGACCTTCGTACATCAATATGTCCAAATATTTGTATTCCGTTACCCGCGGTATTGCTGCTTGTTGAACGAATACCGTTTCGTTACGGGCGTCGTCATTAAAAACATAAAGCCGTTCCAATCAATGTGAAAGCTGTCGGAAGTTCCGAGCAGTGATTCGCCATAATGGGCTGTACCGCCGTTATCCGCTCACTGCTACCACCCCATGCAATTCAAATTTCCCGCCTTCGCAGTGCTCGCGCGCCCCCTGCCTTAAACTGCGCCAGCGGGAGTTCTGTTCTTTTTGTGCTTGCTCTAATTTCGTATGCTGGGGCTGTTTTGCGTCATTTCGAAAGCGTAATGTTTCTTTTGCGCGGCTGGAGCCTTTCTGCGGCATTTCGAACGCGCCATTGTCTTCTTGAGCGTGGAGCTTTTCTGCGTAATTTTGAACGCGCCATTTCCTTCTTGCGCGTGGAGCCTTTCCGCGTCATTTCGAACGTGCCATTTTTTTCTTGGCCGGCCGCTTTTTTTTCGCTTACGATCGTAAAAGCCAACCCCACGAGCGTTCCTAACTAAATGAACGCGGGAGCTGCCGGTCAATTACGTATATTTTTCCACACATGTACTTACAGTTTTTTGTTGCGCTAAACAACGGGGAGATATATGACAAGCACCAGCGATTCAGGAGTTTCGAACGCTTATGACTGCATAAACTGATTGGCTTTCGAAGCCTCTGGTGTACGCCGCGACGACAGCGGCTACGACGGAAGGCCCTGTTGCTTTACTTGGGTCCAGCGAGCGAGCTACGACGACAAGGCGGGCGCCTAAAGTGCTCTGCACTTAAAACCAGAACTCCTGACTTCGCTGTGCTAAACTCTAACCCCAGTTCAGTGGCTTCTTCCCCGCATATATCTGTGAGCTGTTGAACACACTGTTCGCTATCTGCTAGTAGTACTATGTCACCTGCATACATAAGTTCTGGGATATGTTGTTCCACTTCCTGCCCTTTGCGACTGCAGCACAGATTGAAACCTGTTTTACTATCTTCAAGCTTTCTTTCTAGTTTTGCCATGTATAGCATGAACAGCAATAGAGACAGAACAACCCTGCTGTAAACCTCTATTTGCGAGTACCGATTCGGCGCACTTAAGGTTCTCCCAGGTACTTTGCCCTTCGCTCTCAATGTAAACTCTCCGCGGCAGCAGTACAATGTCCCGGCCTAACTCCTCCCGTTCAAGTAGGCTTCACAGAAGTTCTCTTTCCACATTGTCGTAGGCTCCCTTTATATCGAGAAATGCTATCCACTGTGGTCGCTTCTGAGCCACTACGCGTTGGTTGAGGACAAATAAATTGTCCTCTAAGCGCCTGCCTCGTCTGAATCTATTTTGTAGCTCACCCAGTGCACCCTTCCCCTCTATCCACGCTTGTAGTTCTGTTTTAATGGATTAAATTGCCGCCTGTACACCACTGAGGTAACTGTAATAGGCCTGTAGGAGTTAGCATCAGCCCTGTCTCCTTTGCCTTGATAGATCAGCTTCATCCTGCTCTTACGCCAATCGTCGGTACTTGCTTAGTTTTTATCACTTTTTCGATTGCTCGAATCAGTCTTGCTTTGCTTTTTAGGCCCAGTAGGTTGACCAGCCGAATTAAAATTTCCTCCGATCCTGTTGCCGTATCAGCGGAAACATTTTCTTCGTCGTTTTTCCACTTTAGTTTTTGTTACTTTAGTTCTCAGTCTGTAACCGCCTCAGTAGCTCACTCTCTAAATGCTGTAACTTTCTCTCTGTTCTCCTGAACTTTTCTTGTATCATTGACCGAATGTGAACTACCACCTTTCCCCCTTTTAGTATACCTGACCTTCACCGTTTGACATGAAGTTGTACTTCAGTGTTTTTTCTAGGATCTTTCACTTGGTTCCAAGACTTTTCGGCACACCTTCATCCTTTGCCAGTATTTTCCAAGACCAATCGCTCACTTTCTGGCTTAAGTACTGATGTACAAGTTTTTGCACTTCCAGCTTATTTAGGCGGTACCAATTCCACTTCAAAGGTATTTCCTCTGCTTCCATTCCTACTCGCTTTGCCTCCCTGTGCTCTCTCGATGCTTACTGTCTTTGTGTTATAGCTTACTTGATTTTCTGCTGAGAAAGTCATACAAGGCAGCCATCGGTGTTCTCGACATCGCAAACACCGAAAAGCTCCTCGAGCTCGGAATCCATAACACTACCTTTCAGGGTATCACTAAGTATTACAGGAATAACAGGAGGGTGCTGGCACCGCCTCACCCCGAGTTGACTAGAGAACGAGTGTCCACGTTCAGACAGCTACAAACAAATTCATTAATGACCCCGGTCATTAATGAAACATATCCAACCAGAACTCTACACGGACGGCAAGTGTGTATTGTGCAATAACTCCAGGGCAACAGCCACCCATTTATTATGGGATTGGGAAGTGCGACCAGACGAAGCTTCAACCAGGACCGACCTTCCGCCGTGGTTACAAGACGCCATACGCAGTTACGACAAGGACATTAAACTCTCAGCCGTCCAGCAGGTCCTAACGGCTCTCGAACGGCAGCACCAGAGAGAAAGCTGCGGGCCGGCGCCCTCCCTTCGGGGACAAGGGTGTTCACCCCCGCAGTGAGTAGCGAAAGTGTTGTTTAGTAGAATGCCACCAGGATCGACGAGTGGCTACGTCCGGGCGTAGTGGAGACATTCTGCCTGTTACCGGCGATCATTAAAGTCTCTTTCACTTGTGGGCCTCACCTCTGTAATGCAGTGCAGCCGGCCAAGGTGCCCACCATGGGTTCGAGCGAGCCAAGCCGTAGACGGCCGCGGCGGCCCTCGCCACGCGTGCGCAGTCACTCCGCGGAGACGAAGTAGCTCCTCAGAACTTGGTTTTATTCCGGGTAATCCACGGTACAGCAACCAGCCCTGGTATTAAGCTCCTAGCCCTGGGGCAGAGAGGGGGGTACCCGCCGACCGTACGCTTCAAGCCACAGAGCCCGACGCGCAGGGAGGGTAATCGGCAGCTGTTGGTCCAGTGGCGTAAGCCACCGAAGCGCTGCGGGTGATGGGCCCGGCTATGACCGGAACCGACCACCAGACTAACTGAGAAATCCAACTCCCGGTACGTTCGCCGACCTCACGGAAGTGAGGAAACGGCGGTCGCTCAGGCCGAAGCGAGTGAGCAGCGTGCAAGCACGAAGTACCTGTCGGAGTCGGCACCCAGCCAATCTCTCTCGGTCCGACCGAAGCGCGCGCCCGCCGCCGCAAGCCCTTCGGCGGGGCCACTACGTCACGCCCCACGTGACGTGCACGGACCGCCGCGCATTGGTCAGCCCGTACCCCCTTGCAGGGAGAGGGCGCGAAGGGCTATCCTCGCCCCTCGGGGAGAGGGGATCGCGTGCTACGTGCTCGCGTAATTGGGAGTAGCCCCAATTAAGATCCCCACACACTTCGCTTCACTTTTCATTCCACCATCTCTTGACTTTTTTTCCTTTACACTAGCGTTCTTTTGCACTTTTCATCTTTCCTTGAATGAAGCCAATCAGTTCGCTGCATTCCCAATCTTCCGTAGGCTGCCTCTCGATTTCTGCCTCCAGGCTTTTGGCAATATTGACCATTTGCTGATGGTTTAATTTAAAGTCGTGAACCACCGTCTTCGGGTTGTGATCTTTCATTTTTTTGAAAAGTCAGAGTTATCCGTTTAAGGTCATTTCCTAATCTGTGGGCTCCTATTTCATTAGAACCAACCTTTCATACACTGCTTCCGATAGGAGGCTGTAGTCTATACAGGACTTTTTTTGCGCTCGTTCCCAAGTAATATGTCCTTGACATTCATTCTATCTACTACAATGAGATTACGTTCTTCGCACATATCTAGTACGAGTTTGCCATTGCGGTCTGTGTACCCGTACAGGCCCTTAATGTGACAATTTGTCTCCCAATAGGCTCACCTCTCCCGATTGTCTTAACTGATCGAGGTCCCGCTTAAAGGAGCCATGAAGACAAAATACAAGTTTGGTTTAATCGAAAGATTTGGTGTTTTATAGTGCCCCCAGCGCTTGTCCGGATACAAACGATGCTTTATTCACTGAGCAATAATTCAATTTAAGTTAAATTTTTATTTTCCCGCTAAATCGTGTGTTTTCATGGTCTGCAATGACATCACAGGAACCAACCGCTCTGCAGCCTAGGGGGCCGTGATTTACGCGTCCGCCGTACAGGGTGGAGACACGTAAACGCAGGCGCCGCCATATGGGGTCACTAGATCACCGCCTAATCAAGTCATTGTATCAAAACCGCGCTAAATTATCGCCGCAACGCGGTTTACTGGCGAAGTTTGAATCATCTTATCTGTTTCGCGTTGCTGGGTCTCGTGGGAAACGAAAAGAACAACGCATTGAGCACGTTGACCCAATTACAGCGGTACGGGACCGTTCAAAGGGTGTCTCCACACTGTACGGCGGCGCTGCTTTCTCGGTAATCGCGTTTGTTTACGATACTAAACCTAGATGGCGCCACCATACCGGGCCAAGCCGTTTTCTGCCTTTGGTTTTTTTTTTTTTTTTTTGCCGTATTTAATTTTGGCTTGTTTTTTTAACGTCTTTATTTCTGCATTGTACAGGTTACAAACCTTGCGACAGAAATGGCGGATTTATGGTGGAGGGGGGCCGCTGTTCACCTCATCCTGGCTTGCTTTTGTTCTGGAAGAAAATAACCGCTTCGTGAAACATACTGTTCGCTCGACAAATATGGTCACGTAAGACGCCGTTGCCTGCGTCAATCGGCCAGTGTCGTCTGCGACAACCCGAAAGCCCCACAGCGCTGTGCAGCTAAACCAAGCATAATGCACGCACTACCAGCAGCAGTACGCATCGATACTTCTATGTTTACGTGTGCTTTCGGAACTTCCACTGCTTGTCCCACCATTCTCATTGCCTTAAAAAGAATGTGCCCTAAATTTAAGCACAAATAGCTCGTCCTGCAAGCTTATAAGCTCAGCCTAATTTGCCTTTGATTTTGCCGGGCTCTGCCAATCGTAGAGCAGGCTTGTATTACATCATAGGTTATGTTATGGGAAATGAGCTAGTGGGTCGCATGGCCATTGCCTTTTTTCCTAATTATATAGCTAATTTGAGCGAAGTTTACGTTAAAACTGGTGTCAGTATGGTTCTAACGAGGCCGTCTTTTGAATGAACCAAACTTGTGTTTTGTCTGCATGGCTCCTTTAATGCAGCTTACCAGTTTGAAGTGCAGAGTACTTTATGGGCTCGCCTTGTCGTTGTAGCTCGCTAACGGTCGATGTCAAGCGACTGCCGGAATGGGGCGGCCCAACGAGATAACGGACCCAAGTAGAGTCTGGTGTACCGTCGTCAGGGAGTTACGCTGAGGCTTCGAAAACTACACGGTTTAAATAGTCATAACCGTTCGAACCTCGTGGACCGCTGGCGCTTGTCATACATCTCCCCGTTGTTTAGCGCAAAAAAAAAAAAAAAAAAAAAACTACAGGTACATTTAAGGCAAAATGTGTGTATATATAACCGGCAGCCCCCGCGTTCATTTAGTTAGGAACGCTCGTTGGGTTTGTTTTTGAGCGAAAAAAGCGGCCGCGCAAAAAAAGGTGCGTTCCAAATGACGCACAGAGGTCCCAGCCGTGCAAGAAAAAAATGGCGAGTTCGAAATGCAGCAGAAAGGCTCCAGCCCCGAAAGAAAGAAATGACGCTTTCGAAATGACGCAAAACAGCTCCAGCATACGTAATTAAAGCAAGCACAAAAAGAACCGAACTACCGCTGACGCAGTTTCAGGCAAGAGGCGCGCACCGCTGACGCAGTTTCAGGCAAGAGGCGCGCGAGCGCTCCGAAGGCGGGAAATTTGAATTGCTTATTCAAGACAGGAATGAGACCAGGCGGCGAAGAGCGTGATGGGTGGTAGCAGTAAGCGGATAACGGCGCCACCATCGATTATGGCGAATAACTGCTCCGCACTTCAGACAGCTTCCACATTGAATGGAACGGCCCATTATTTTCTCTACCCTCATTATTACCCCCTGACCATAGACAGGCGACTCCCAACAGCGTTTTTCTCCTCGTTATCGCGCCTTTAACCCACATATGTTCTTGGCAGTCTTCGTTTAATCTGTGCCAATTGGTTCCCTGTTGAATGAGCATGCCAACCGCAGTAGTAATGTGGCGCCACCTAGGGTATCCAGAACAAGACATCCGATGCCAGTTCGCGGCGGGTTCGGAGGGCATCGCGTGTTTCGTTCTGGACACCCCACCTTCACCCAAAAACAATAAAGACCGCATAACTAAAAAGTGAATTGAACTCCCCGCAATCTATTTTAAAACCAATTTATTACGTCCAAAACGCCGTTTACAGGGTTCTGTTCGTACTCCTCCCGAACAAGTACTATCATTGCCCGTAATCTGAACGAACCCAAATAAATGAACAATCAGTAGAAACCCAATGCTCTGTGTTTATTACAGGATTTTGAAAAAAAAAGGAGAGAATCATTTTATCTCCAGATAAAAAAGCCACACGCACCAAAAACTAAATAAACGTCACGTTGAAACTATTAAGAACGTGCCGGCACGCTAATGAATCTTGGTAGAATAGCACGGCCACAACATAATCAACATCCACCGGACCAGTCTTCCCTGTACATTTTCTGTTTTTTCAGTGACCATTCAGTCTGTAGATGGTATTTTTATGCGAATAACAGAATACCACTGTTTGGCTTACCAGTAAAACGTAGCAAATGAAGAAAACAGGAACAACTACCAAAATTTCTGCAAGTGACCTACGATCTGCAAAGTCCACAAGCACATTTCACACAATTCTTGCGGACAAAAATGGTGCCGTATTGTACGGCGGCTCAGACTGAGGCTGGGCCACCGCAGTCTCCAGGGCGAAACAGACCTCTGCCAAGCAAAACGCGAAAATTACTGGCCCACTGGCGCGCTCGGGCGAGGTCGGCCTGCGTGATCTCGGCGAAGTCCGGTACCGTTCTTCGTATGCTTTCCAGGGAGCTGTGGCGGTCTTGCTCCAGGAAGGACATGATTCGCAGCGTGTAGGGGATGTTGTGCTTGACTTCAAGCTCCTCGAACAGCTCAAAGCAAATCAGGCGACACCAGGGCATCGAGTACTGAACGACGCCGCCTGGTTCGTGCGACTTGCGGAAGTAGTTTTCCACGCGGCCTCTGGTCACCGCGCACTCGTCTCCGCTCATCAGAGTGTTCAGCCTCCTCACGCAAAGCCCAGTCTGCGTCGAGAACTGGAACAGGATATCCAGCGCCTCCAAGCCCGAAAACTTTGTGTGGGTCAGAAAGGTGCTGTTGAGGAAGGCCAGGTCTCGCTTAGGGGCGTCTGCCTCCGCCTTCTTGAGAAGCACGTGCAGCGCAACGGGAAGGGCCACCGCGTAGGGGATCAACAGGCGTCGATAGGACGCCGTCTTCCTCCTGATGCCCTCCAGGAACTCCTTGCTGGGTCTCGGTACGCGGCCGACGAAGGACGTGCGGAAGAGCGAGCTCGGCGCTGCCACCGACCGCTTGTTGAACACGGCCTCGGCGCCGGCTGCGTTCTGCGTGCAGGCGGCGCACAGGAGCAGGGAGCAGAAGCCGATCAGCAGGCCAGCTTCGTTCAGGGCCTCGCTGTCTTCGGCGGACAGCAGGACGGCGAGGAACGCGGAAAGGCGGTCAGACAAGCACGGCTCGGGAAGCTCCTCCAGAAGCTCATCCGCATCCCGACGGCGTCTGTTGAAGACTTGAGTCACGCGAACGGTGTCGAGAACGGGGTCCCAAGAGTCTGCCGTTGCCGCCAGCTTGAAGCACTCCGCGAAGAGCGGCTTGGTCGGAGACGTAGGCGACGGCGTGAATGCGATGCAGAGCAACATCAGCTCGTCGAACGAGTCGTTCCACTCGTCCGAGGCGTACACGGCCAGCCACTCGAGGTACAGGGCGCGCCGGTTTGCGTCGGTCGGATAGCCTCCGCTGTACTTGAGGACATCGCAGGCGGCGGCCACAACCGCATCGTCCGACCAGTCCCGGACGCTCTCTACGAAGAACCTCGGGAGACTGGAGCTTCGCGTTCCGGAAGCGCCGCTAGAGTGCCGCAAAGGGCCCGCACAGCTTGCTCGAGGCATGATGATAAAAGTCGTCGTAGCAGTGAGCTCTTCCGACTGGACTTCGAACCTGCGGAAGTTTCAATTTGTAAGTTAATTACGAGCAATGCATATACTTCAGAACTAGTGGTTTGTTAGTTAACTTGCACATTGGTGGCGGGTGAGGATCAAGCCATGGAACCATAGTTTTTATTGAGAGCCACAGTCGAGCTCGCAACTGGTCAGTAAGGTTAGATAACCCGATTTAAGAACTACATATTAGCCCCCGGCCCGAGCGTTGGGTCACGTATAACTCGCCGCGTTCCGTTACTTTACGGCAACCAGCTACGCTGTGCATGTGGAGGAACCGTTGATGCCGATACTTCAAAAAAAATTACTCGCGTACCAGTCCTATTACTCGAACAAAAGCCTCAAACTTGCCATTAAAAGCCTGACTGTCCTCCTCAGAGACAAATCATACTTCGTATTCTGCAGGACATCACATCACAGTGCTCTAAGAAGAGACACCACAATTAGCGCCTTAAGAAACGGTACAATAGTACGTCGTTCAAGCAACACAGAAGGAAATTAATCTATTGCCGTCATCATTGGCTGCAGCGGAATCTATAATTTAATAATTAAGAGTAAAATTAGTTAACAGCAAAGCCTTGCGTGCGCCACGCCATCCAGCGCATCATCACGACATTTCTCGGCTGCATAACTTAAACATGGACTTCAGAACAACACACTGTCGGGCAATAGAAAGACAACAAATACAAGACTCTAATTTGAGAGCTTGTGTTTGTCGTCTGTCTATTTTCTTTGCGGTAGTCGCGCTCTACTTTTTACTAAGCTAAAAATACTGACCACACCTCGCTCACGTAAGAGACATTGAAGAACATGCAGACAATGCAAAAGATGACACGCCATGGTATTTCTTCTGGAGTGGGGACATCACCGGTACGATTGAAAAGGTACACATCATGACCAGTCGTTTCATGAGTAACGTTTGCCTGCGAGGTACAAGGTCCTTCTCCACGAGAAAGAGCGATGGAAGCGGCAGTTTACGATGTCCTAGTTTCACCGAGGTTCACGAAAATGTGTCGAAAAGATTGATTGACTGACTGATTGATTGATTGATTGATTGATTGATTGATTGATTGATTGATTGATTGATTTATTTATTGATTGATTGATTGATTGTAGGGTTTAACGCGCCGACGCAACGCAGGCGATGAGGCACGCCGTAGTAGAGGGCTCCGGATTAATTTTGACTACATGGAAATATTTTGCGTGCGCCGAAATCTCCTACACACGGGCGTTTTGCTTTTGCGCCTACACCAGAAAAGCGGCCGCCGCGGCCGGCCGGGAATCGAACTCGCATCCTCGTGCTCAGTAGCACAACGCCTTAGCCACCGCGGCGGGTGTTGAGTCGAAAAGAAAAAGCAGCAAGCGCTTCGTAAGCGTCGCCAAATTACCCCTCCCTCCCCCCAGGCGAAGCAAGTCACAGCCTGGATGTAAGGTCAGGGTGAGAGCAGTCAGTGTCTAGATTTTTACCCAACCGCCAAAGCGTTGTCCGCTTACTAATTGGTCGCAGTTACTGCTGTGGATTATTTTCGATTAATATTTGCATATTAGGAAACGTGACCCTAGTGATGCCTACATGTGGACGAAACCCAAAACAGATCGAGTGATACGTTTGTGCGAAAACACCAAAGCGACTATTCATTGTGACTGCGGCTAGTCAGAGAGGCGTAGCCGAATCTAGTCTGGTTTAGTTCAGATTATCTCTAGTTTCCTCCTAGTTTCTTTTCCTCTTCATTTCTTTCTCGCTGAGGTTTTCTTTATTTCTCTATAGTCTCGTTAAGTGTAGAATGAAGGTAAACCTTCCATCTTAGGTGCAAGACAGACCATTTCGCCGAGCTCTGGTCCTCTCTCGATTGTGTCTCATAGCTGTAACGGCGTTATTTTTCACTCGTCGGACGTGTAGATTGGTGCAGCTGTTTAAAGCATCACTTATCTCTAGTTTTTTCTTGGTGATTGCTCTGTCAGCTGTGATGCTTTATTTCTGGGAACGTATATTTTTGTAACTTGTTCGTAATTTGTTTGCATTTGTTTGCAGCGCGTTTGCATTTATTTGCAATTTTTCAGTACTGGGAAGCAAAAAAAAATGTGTGCTTGCCACAGTACTCTCCACGCCTTCTACTTTACTGTAGTGAGAAGAGCCCCGATCCGAGCTGCGAGATCCGAAAGCCGAGCTGCGAGACCTGAGCGGTGAGACCTGCAGGGATCCGAGCCGCAACGCCCAGCCGATACGAAATGGACGCGGCCGATACCAACCAGCCGCACGAAACCGGCCGTCTCGTCCGCAACTACCCACCGCCGCCGACTCCTCCTCTCGAAGCTTCACAACCTATCCTCAACCCTCGAAAACGTTTCTGAAAAAACACGCCACTTCGATAAGAACGGACAGCCATTCGGGGTGGTAGGTTGCAGCGTTTAGAAAGGCAAGGCTCCAACAGGCTGCCTGGCACACATAAAGTCATAAAGGATACAAATTGGAATTTGGTGACACTCTCAGACACAGTGAGCACATTTTTTTTCAAGTCTGGGATGTTGCTTTGCTGTAGGATTTGCGCTCGGTCGCAAAGCAAATCGTATTGAAATTCTCGGCAGCACGACCGGCTCATCGAAGCACGGCGCCATTTTGTGCTTCACGGAACCTGACATCTCCGAAGAGTCCGAAAATCTGTCAACGGATAACGCCACAAAGACACCGCGAGAATGCACTGACCCTGTCATGCGAAGAATCGTCTACAGATTCACCGATAACACGCGTTCTTGAAGCGCAGAGCAGTTCCTCAATCGTACCGGAGACATGACGTTCGAAGCGAGTACGGCGCTGTATTAGAAAGTTAGTAGTAAGCGGCAGATACAGACGAACAATGTTGGGGAAAACTTACTGCGTTCAATATTGATGAAAACAGATAATCCGGCTGCTGCTGAGATGTACGCTGCCAGAATTGTTACTTGGGATGAACGTTCGCCAGAGAACAAAATAATGCCGGAGATTCGTCGTGTCACAATCTGGATACCGAGGAGATAAATTCTGAGTAACGGCACCAAGCTGGCCAGCGCAACTTTCCACCAGTTGCCCAGAACCGCCACCGCCTTTGGAGTACTAAGTGGCGCTGTAGTCGCATACTATTAGGTGCGCTTCAAATTACAGCTTTTTGTTCCTTTGGATCGACTTTATGCGTGAAGTTTTGTGTGTAGGAAGAAACAAGAGTGGTTACAGTAGATATTTGTCACTATAAGTTATAGCAACGAATGAAATACGAAATACGATACCTTGTTTTATAGCTTCTGTAGCTGTACCACTCGATCATAGGCTGTTACACATGGGACAAAGCACAACTTTTCAATTACAGGTGTATTTTACTCGGAAGGCTGTTTTAGGTGAACAGCTGGGTCTAGCTTTGCGTTAGGGATGTCCGGATGTCCCACAATCCCATGACTTGCAAAACGCCAGCACTGAGGAAGACGCCCCTAGCGGCAAACATCGCATTCACAGCGAGAAAATTAACCATCCGCTTTGCGCAAGTCGATAGCACTTAGTATACTAACTCGGGTTTATAATCTCTGAGTATTACTTTTTTTTGCTCCTCTTTTTTCTCCAAGCGTACATGCGGCGTGGCTTTGCCGTTGCTGTTGCAACTTGCTGTAGCTCTTTTAATGAATGCATGTGCGCTTTCTCACGCATTTCAAGCCTGTTTTTCTTTGTCAGCCGAACTATTTCGTCTTTACAATTCTGGACAGTAGGTTTTTCGTTGTATTAGCGCTCACTTTTAGTTAGGGTCACTGCAAGCCTGCAAGGTCTCACGGTGAGACAAACATTGAACGTCGCCCGCTTTAACAATTTCAAAGACAATTTCATCTCATCTCTTGATGCAGACAACCGTGCAAACTAGGTGGACCGGCGAATCACATATGCGCTGCAAGTCACAGGGGACCCAGGCGGATTTTTAGGCGTCGATTTATTCGCATAGCATTTTAGAAGCAGCCTCTTTAGAGCTGCAAAAATACCATGAGTAGCAGCTTGGATATGGGCAAGACCTTTTTAATCTACTGTCATTGGCACCACGGCCGAGGGTGACACCACGATCTTTTATGTGTTTGGCAATGTCAACCTAGCTTGCTACGCCGACTAAATGTAGTGACGACGGTGATACTATGCGGTCTTTTACGTTCTGTGTCATTCGGGGTCCGGGAAAGAACGGTGTTTCGCAGGTATGCAACGAGAGCTTTGGAAGCGCTTTTGAGGGCTTGTTCGGGACACGACCACGGACCTACTACGTGTTGCAGTTGAATACCTACGATATGTGGCTGCCCGAAAGACGCTGCGAGGAATCATGCACATTTGCAGGCTAGGTGTTGAACGTTTCCGTGGACATCGCAGTTTGGGCGTAGTGGTGAAATGGCCCGATTTAATCGAAGCTGAAGTGCAACGTGTAGGCGACATTTAGCTGGATACGACGTAGATCCGCATCTTCACGCTTGGAGAGTACCGGTGGCGGCGTAATAAAACCCTGCACTTCCTGAGCTGTCGTTTCGCCGGGAGCGAGTGGCAGCGAAGGAGGATAAATGTCTATTACTGGCAATGTTTCAGTGGAGTCTTCAGGAGGTGTACTCAGTCCAGGACCCCTCATGCCTTGACAGCCTAAGCCCGCTCCCCCAGCCGAAGTTGGTCGGACAGGCATGAGCTGGACGTGGCGCGCCTCCAGAGCTCGGGAGAGTTGAAGGGATTCGGTTTGAGAAGAGGGTGGTAGGGGAGGTGGGGAGGTCATCCACCAACCACATGGAGCAGGGTGCCGTTCGCTCCATAGATGGGGCAACTAGGGGAGTTAATTTGTCCGGAATAGGGGCAGGCCATTTTAGGGTGGGGAAGGGTGTTCGTTTGCAAGGCACGGTCGCACGGTAGTGATGTGCCTGCTCGATAAATAAGCGTCCTGGGGGGGGGGGGGGGGGGGGGGGGAGGGTGCGACGCGGCAGAAGTAGATGTGTGATATATGTGTGTGTGAAGAGGAGAATAAATCTCTCCGAGGAGGCGTCTTTCGCGCTCCTCTTGCGGTGTGTCGTTTCTTGCGTGAGGTCGTGCCCCGTCTCGTTCCCTATCACTCCCAAGCGGGCTCGAGTCCACCGATCTGGATCTGTCACTGCGGGGGTTGGCGGTGTACTGCTCCGGCCTGGAAGTGCCGGCAGGCCTGTTGGCAGTCAGTCACCACAGTAGCAGCCTGGGTAAAGGACATGGGCTGGGGCGACTGCCGCCTCTTCAGCTTCAGCTGGTGAGAGTGCTTTGACAGAGGCAGTGATAGCATGCCCTCCTTCGGCGAGGCCTACTGCCAAGACGAACGCTGCGTGGAACGGGTATGCCGCTGCGTTCGTGAAGCCTGTGTCGGCATCATGACTGTATGGTCGCGAGATGGCCTCTGCTCGTGCCTTACGCAGTCCTTGGCATCGTTACCTCGATCCCGCAGTGGCCAATCTTTCCGCAATCGATGCTGTAGAAAAGTGATAAGATCAGGAAGAATGTGTTGACAAACTCTGACACAAACAAACCCCCGAAGTCCGCGGTTATGGGAGAAAAAACTTATCCATTCGTATAGGAGGACCTCACGAATGTGAGCAGCAAACGTTCGCCACCAGGCCTCCCGGTCCGCTCCCCCCGGCGGCGCGAGCCAGTCTTGGAGAGAAGAGGGAGGGGGAGTAGCAGTAGTAGTAAGGTCCTTTAATAGGAAGGGGAAGCCGGTTGACCAGAGGTGGGAAATGGGAATATCAGGGAGGGAGGAATAACATTTCTTGAATCTTCAAGGGTCGTGCAGGCAGCTTCCAAATGAGGCACTAATTTTCCAGTTTGAGCTGCCGGGTGGGCTCACACTACTCGAGCCAGACCGCTCTCAAGGGAAAAAGTGCCTAGTGCGGCGAGGAATTGGGGGTAGTGGTATGGGGGATTATCTGGTGAAGAACCACTTGGGAGTGCACGTTTGAGAATATATTGATGGTCTAAGAATGCAGCACAGTGCCAGATTAGATGGTTTAGGTCCGCGATAGAAGTCGCTGAACAGTGCGGACAACGTGGGCGTGGTGACTTCCCAGGGTGAATCAATTTGGCTGTGATGTGAGGAGTGAGAGCAGCATTGGCAAGAGTCTTATTAATGAAAATTTCGGCGGGGCGTGGTAGGGATGGGACACCGTGTAGGTAGCCAAGCGGATTGCTTGATGCTAGGCGGCATCGGCGCGCGTGGCGAGCGTGGTCCAGTTGCAGGCGAAAGGAGGTGGGCGAGACAGCAGCAGGGGATTGGTCATCCAGCGGAGGGGTTTACGAGAAGGTTCTCCCTAGCCGCGGAGTGCGCGGTCTGGTTGCCATGTCCCTGCATCATGTGTCCCGGTATCCATGCCAGGCGAGTTTTTGTGCCGTTCTGAGCGAGTATGTTGACCATGGCTTGAATCTGGTGGACAGTAGGATGGTCAGAGAAAGCCTTGTTGAACTCCTCAATAGCAGTTTTGGAGTTGGTGAGGATACGAATGCGGGCAGGTAGTGGAGCAGAGACGTTGTAGGCAAGATGGTCCAGTGAATGGAGAATGCCACGCAGTTCGTCTTCAGTGGGAGGCGGATAACGTATCTGTTTTGTAATGGAACCACCAAATTCGGGAAGTGCGGGACAATGCCACGCGAGGCCCATTCGGCGTTGGTCCAGGCTGGCATCGGTAAGATGTGAATTTAATCTGGGAGCTTCTGGTCCAGGATGCGACGAAGGGCTTTTTGGCGGGGACACATCCTTGCTTTGTAAATGCCAGGTCGGTGATGTGGCGATGTCAGAATTGGCCTTTCCCAGGGGGCAGGCGATGCCTGACTCAGTGGTGGTGGCTACATGGTTCGAGCATCCCACCAACACCACCTAGACCACCTAGTCTAGGTGGTGTTGATCCCACGCCGCGAGCGCCCCTCCCTGACACGCAAGAGATCGGCGTTGTTAATGTTGAAGGGCAGCTTCAGAAAGCAGGGCTTCCATAGGAGGCAGCCGCCTTTTCGAGGGCGTCGATACGGGTATGTCGCGGCAATCCAGTTATTGTTCGGAGCGTGGCCCTGTGCAGTACTAATATTTGCTTCTTGTGACTATTTGAGAAAGTATATACAGGGGCACCATACAGAAGACAGCCTAGAGCCAGAGTGGCTCTAGGGAGGGGGAGAAAGGGATTTAGGATGAGTTGAAAGCGACGATTGCGAATCAGAACAGTCCGAAAGAGCAGGTCGCGTAATGGGAAAGCCAGAACACTTAAAGCACCGTGCACGACTGCGATGGCCTTCTAATCGATGTGGTGTGCGTAGGGTTGGAAAACTGTCCGTCTGCGCGTTCCGGATGGGACAAGCATCTGCCCAGAGTTGTATTCTATGCTCTTCTATTATTAGGCGAAAATTTTTACTCCAACTATAAACCAAGGAAACACCTGGTAGCATCTCTCTGACCTTCATGCAAGTGACCCGTGCCATGTCGCGGTACATGGCCCATAGGGGCTCCGGCTATCGGCGTCTCATGTCGTCATAATCGTCGTCGTTCTAGTCACGGTACTATAACAGCGGGACACTCGTTTGCGCCTCGCGCTAGCACGTCACGCGTACTAAAAAACGCGGGGCACATCGTTGGTGCCTCGCGCTAGAACGCTTCGTGCTTGAAAGACGAGAGAGTTTTACAGCTAAGCTGTATATCTGTACCCCGCAACGGTTTCATATCCGTGGGCAAAAACACCAAGGCACCAACAATACAGTTATTTATTTATTTATTTGCTTCACGCCAATTTTATTGTTGACTGCATGCGGAGGTCAATCGAGTTGATTCAGGACAAGCTGACCGACAAGATATTCTGATGGCCGTATTCTGAGTCTGTGTGCCCCCCTCCATGTGTTTCCTTGACTCGGATAAGTGGAGGATATCGCAATGCCTTAACACGCGAAAATCGCTTTCAAGCATCTGCTCGAATGGAGGCTCGAGCGCAAGTGATGAGGCACAGCGCCAACTTCCGTTGCCGTTCTGATGTTGTGCCCCAGAATAAGAACCTTTCATCTCCGTGGGCAAAACGCGCACTGAAAGAACACACCGACTAAAGTGTAGGTAACGTCCCCCCTGCCATTACTTGTACAGCTCGGACGACACTGTTCTTGTAGCCCGGCACAGAGATCATATAACGGCACCAAAGATAATCGAGTGGATTGTGGGGAAGCTGAATTAATGGACTGTCTTGCAGCATATAGCTCACCTACCCGTTGCCATGTTTTCCCGCATAAGGACATCGTACATCGCCGTAATTGAGAGGCACCGCGATAACGGAACGGCAATATGGTATTTACACCATGACTGGACATGTGATGCGGTCGTTCAGTGACACAGTGTAAAAATCTTAATTCGCAGCCAGGTTGTTCGCATAATCAAGAAGCACCAATTCTTTAGCCTGTCAAATTGCGCTTGTAATAATGCAAAACGTTATTCTGAAGTAAAGTGCTTAGGTTCATAATTCAACTTTGATATGAAGCTATTTAGCACACGTCTGCAACGAATTTCGAAATTTTCCCGTTTGTTATACTGCATTAAAGATTTATTGCGACATAACTCTGTAAGGAACTAACCTCTGCGATTAGTGTAATTGGGGTATGGAATCCGTTCTTTCAATTAATGTACTGCCTTTTGGGCGAAAAATGTAAATGAAGCCCTGACATCTGTACTTACGCCTGTTATACATTGCTTAACCGACGACTTGCATGTCGATTCCTTTCAGCTTTATTTCTGCCCGACTTCATCGTGTTGATTGAACCGACAGTAGATTTAGAGGGGCCTGCAACACTTCCGATAAACACTCTTCGCTCTTTCCTGGAAGCACCGCGAAAGTTAGTGTTCGCCAGCTGGGAGCGGCACTGCGACTTGATTGTCTCAAAAAAGCCATGCGGCTTCTGCTCTGCTTTCGATGCGGTTTTCTTCGCAGGGGATACGGCATGCGTTCATTGGTGCATTTGAATTGAAGCAGGTCAATACCACGACATCGCTCTCATTGCGTCTTGACTATCATCCATTAAAAAAAAAACTGCTTAGACATTACTTCGCAGTCTGTTCAATTTTGTCGCAACCTAGAGGCGAGAATCCAAAGAGGAGTCACCAAGAAATGTAAGCAGGGCTTTAACGGCTAGGCTTTGCTTCCTGTTGTCAGCCCACGTGCCCAAAATCTTTTGTTCGGACAGAGGGCGAGTGTCCAAGCGTAGTAAAGCTGTCTCAAGGTTCATTCGCTCACTAGAGTACTTTGGAAAAGCACTAAGCAAATGTTCGATAGTCTCAGGACAACCGCACAGAAGGCAGTCTGGGCTGTCCTCTCGTCCGATTGTGTGAAGACACTTCCGAGTCAATGCTACTCCAAGACGCAGCCTGTGTAGCAATGTCTCTTGACTTCGGCGAAGACGAGGAGCATGAGTGACCCAGAACTTCCGCTCTGGATCGAGCTTGTGAAGGCGTTAAAAGTGAACTGTAGTCATCTGATTCAGCGCCCTGTTGTACATGAGACGTTTATTGGTTGACTGCTTGTACATAGTTCGCTTGTCGCTTTCATTGTCATTCCCCATACCTTCCATATTCATTCCTTTCTCTTTCTGTCCCCAGTACCCTCCCCCCAGAGGGAAGTAGCAGGCCCAAGGTCAATTTCTCAGGCCGACCTCTTCTCTTTTTTCAATAAACATTTGCTCTCTCTCTCTCTCATTGCGTCTTTCGAGCAATCGAAAACGCAACGGTCTGGAACGAATGGAAAACCTTTTGGGAGTTTTTGAGGTGTCTAATGCGCGTTGACAATAATTTTCGGCCTAGATACCCCGGGATCCACATTGTAATTACTGTGTGCACTAGTACGCCACTCTGAAAGCATTCCAGATTTTGAGATGAGTTAAAAAAGTGTCGAACGATCCTTTAAAACAAAAGATTAACGTCACAAGAAACTTGTCAAGTACATACCCCTTGTGTCACCTTTGCGAGACCATCAACTTTTCCCACATCTATGGACGCGTTCTGTTAAAAGTTTCTATATTACACTGCAACGTCCTCCGATATGTAGTAACGATCGGGCACAGACAATACAACATTTTTGTGACTTAGGCTATTCCACATTTGAAACCAGGTTTCTGAAAAAACAAATGACGAATTCATTATGGAATGTCAATTGGAGGCGGGTTACTTCATAACCTGCTGTTTAGTTTGGCCAAAGCCTTGTTCAGGGTTGTTGGTACCCCACCCGAACAAGTGCAATGTGGCACCCATTTTACGCAAGGCTCTGCTCTGTGTCATGTGAAGGGCAATCAGTACACACACACACACACAAAAACAAAAAGAACCAATGCAATGCCTTTATTCTTTTCAAAACGAAACACCAAAAAATAACAAGTTATATGTGCAGGTAAGAAGTAAGGAACACCCAAGTGTAAATCAGTTCAGCGCTCTTATCATTAATAATGCAACGACAATACAGGTACAAGAACATGACCATAATGAACGAAACGGAAAGCATAAAAAGCATCTACGCACATTCCTTATCTTTTCCGTGCATTTTCTGTTCTTCCTTGACCTTTTTTAGCACGTACTCGTTGCCCACACTTATCTTATTTGGCCAGGCTTGTACATAGGAATATAAAAATACCACAGAAAATAGACCAAAAGTGTTGATGAAGCGTGACTTGGTAATCACCAATCAGTGAAATCAAACAACGCCAACCACGCAATCGGCGCGACCATGCAGGTCTCAAAACTGCTTTTACGATCCTGAGGTGCCCGCTGGGCAACCGTCGTTCTCAGGGCGAAACAGACCTTTTCCCAGCAGGGCCTCGAAGTTCTGCGCCCACAGGCGCGCCCGGGTGAACTCGGCCTGCGTAATTTCGGCGAAGGCCGGCATTGTGCGCAGGCGCTCCAAGGTTTTGGGTCGCTCGAGAAGCAGAAAGCACATAATACTTAGGACGTAGCCAATGTTGTGCTCGAGCGTAAGCTCCCAGAAGAGCTCGGGGCAGATCACACGACACCAGGGCATCGAATGCTGGACGACGTCGCCGGGGCGAGCAGATCGGAGATAATTCTCTACACGGCCTTTCGTCACATTGCAGTCATTCCCCCCCATCAGGGCGTTTAGGCTCCCCATGCTAAGACCAGTCGCATCCGAAAACTGGTTGAGTAAATTCGGAATCTCCAAACCGCCGTATCTTGTGTGGCTCAGGAAGGAACTGTCCAGGAAGGCCAAGTCTCTCTGAAGCGTGTCTGCTCTCTGCTTCTTGAGAAGAAGGAACTGTGCAACGGGAAGCACCACGGCGTACGGAACCAACACGCGCCGATCGGACGCCGCATTCCTTAGGAGGCCAGTGAGGAACGCCGGCCTGGGGTACATTATACGACCGATGTAAGACGTGCGGAAGATGGAGCTCGGCGCTGGCATCGACCACTTCGAGAACACATTTACGGCGCCCACTGGGCCATGCAGGCTGGCAGCGCACAGGAGTAGAGAACAGAAGCCTATCAGCATGCCAGCTTCGTTTAGGTCATGGCTTCGCTCACTGGACAGCAAGTCCGAGAGGAAGGCGGTGAAATGGTAGAACACCGATGACGCATGAAGCTCGCTCAAGTCCTGACGGCGTCTGGCGAAGACTTGACTTACTCGAACTGTGTCGAGGACAGGGTCCCAGGAGCCATCCGCCGCCGCCTTGAAGCAGTCCTTGAAGAGTGGTTCGGTCGGTGACGTAGGCGACGGCGTGAATGCGATGCAGAGCAACATGAGCTCGTCGAACGAGTCGTGCCATCGCTCCGAGGCGTATATGGTCAGCCACTCTTTGTAGAGGGCGCGGCGGTCTGCGTCTGTCGGATAACCCCCGCTTTGCTTGAGAACATCGCAGGCTGCGGCGACGACCGTATGGTCCGACCAGTCGGGTATTCCCTCTTTAAAGGACTTCGCGAAACCGGAGCTTTGTATGCCGGAAGCGCCTACAGCAGCCAAGGCCGGCAAAGGTCCCGTAGAGTTTGCTCGATGCATGGTGACGAGAGGTTGTAGCCGTGATGTTCGCCCCGAAAGACCTGCGAAAATTGAAATGTGAGAGTAAATTACAAGCAATTTGTTCCTCGGGTCTAGTCGTTTATTCATTTTTTTATTTATTTCATTCATTTTAATTTTTGAACTCTGTTATTGGTAATTCATCAGGATAACGGACACAGCTTGTTAAACAAACAATGGAAACGTAGCACACCTTGAAAACACGACTGTAAGCAGCTAAAGCGTACTCACAAGAAGCCCGCAAGGTGAGACGACGCCTCAAAGAGTACGTGTTGGGACGACGATTTTGTAATGCAGTAGCTGATACATTACCGTAACCAGTGGAGCAATGTGTGCAGAAGAAATGTTGCTTTGCACCTTTAAAATGTTTCTTTACTTGCTTACCACACGTATAAAACAAACGCTCCATCCTTGCCTCTAGACCGCGATTGTCCTGGTTAAAAAATATTTGCTTCACTCCTCTCAACGACAATGAGCTTGTTCTACTAAGGTTGGCAAAAATGTCATCTAATCTAGCAGAAAAAGCGGATTTCGCTCGAATTGGTGACGCATTTAAGATTATACTAATCACATCTTGAGTAAATTAGACGTCATTGCCCGAAAAAAAAACTGAATGTCGGTTGATGTGTATTTCGAATGTACTGATCTGAAAACACAGCGCTCAGACAAGTAGGTACAATAGCATACAATACATTTACCCCATATACATTTAGTTCCGCTTACTAGCACCTAATCTCATGAGTCATTAGCCGTATTCATACAGCGC
Organism: Haemaphysalis longicornis; assembly: GCF_048455015.1. Classification (NCBI taxonomy): domain Eukaryota; kingdom Metazoa; phylum Arthropoda; class Arachnida; order Ixodida; family Ixodidae; genus Haemaphysalis; species Haemaphysalis longicornis. Next base: position 63,685,563 of record NW_027526407.1, on the reverse strand, counting down.
TTTCGCCGACAGTGCATTTCGACTTCATAGCGCTTTCAAAGGCTTTAGTAGGCATGACACGGTGCCGGCACAGGACGCATGGATATGCTTACCGCCGCACGATAAACGGCTTTTTTTACTGTAGTAAGGTAAATAACGCATACGGTGAGAATTGTTACGCCGCATGCCCTGTCACCAGTCTGTTGCGGGGATACTACACCGCAAGACACGAGCTGCGACGTACAAAGATGGCTGCTCCGCTACAGACGCAGCGGAAATCTTGAAAGCACGCCACACAAAGACAACTTTCTCAGCCGCGACTCCGTACCGCTGCCGACACCATTCCTCGGCGCTACACAACCTACCCTGAATCTCCGAAAACGTTTCTGATCAAACCCGCCGCTTCGATATTTTTACGCACAGGCATTCAAGGTTGCAGGTGGCAGCATCTACGCAAGTAGAACGCCGACAAGCTGCCTGGCGCCGAGAAGTCTTTTTTTTCGAGTAGAAATGAACGACACTAACTGGAATTCGGTGCAAGTGTCTCAACCGCGGGAGACGCATTTTTTTAGATCATGGTGTTGAGCAGGGCGAAGCGTGTTCTATTTTTTTTTCGGAGTACTTCCATGACCGCCTCATCAAAGAAGCATGGCGCATTGAGTATTTCACGGCAACTGACATCTCCGATGCTCCGCAAACGCATGGCGCCACAAAGACCCCAGGAGAGTCAACAGCTTCAACACCGTGAAGATTGGTCCACGACGCGCTTATGGAGCGAAGAGCACTTTTCTAACCGGGACCACTTTTCTAACATGGGCATAAAGTACAAATGCGCACCGTTCATGTTAAAGCGAGTATGGCGGGGTAGTAAAAAGTTGCTAGTCAGCGGCAGATGCAGCCAACAGTATTGAAAGGAAAAACTTACTGTATTGAATCTCGACGAAAACGGATAATCTGACGGGTACTGGCTCGTAAGCTGTCAGTACTGTCAATTCGGATGCACGTTCAGAAGAAAACAAAACAATGCCGGAGGCAACACTTGCAGCAATCTCGGTAGAAAGGAGAAGAGATCTGAATAACGCTTCCAAGCGGGGCAGCGCAACTTTCACTTGGTTGAGCGGAACCACCACTCCATTGTGACTTCGCAGTGGCGCTGCAGTCGCATAAAATATAGGTGCGCTTCAAAATGAGCTTTCTATTTCGTTTGCCCTGACATTATGGGTCAAGTTTCATTAATACACAGAAACTGAAGAGGTTACAGTAGACATTTATTATTATAAATTATCACATTGATTGAAATGAAAAACAAGAAACGATCCTAAAGCTGTCCAAGTGACACCCCAAGCGTATTCACAGGCTGAGTGCCAGCCATGGAGGAAAGAAACCTTTTCTTTCCTCCATGGTGCCAGCACTGCCAGGCATACAGATAATATACTGACTCTGCCAGGCATTGGCTGACTAAAAGGACGCGTCACGTGACAATTGTATAGTCATGAGCCTAGTCATAAAAAATACAATGAAAAAACTTGTGGGAGCTGCCATCCCCTAACGTGACAGGCAAGCGGTAGGTCTTTGCGCCTCATACGGCCGCCCGCCGGCGTGGCGTGCGTGCGTGCGTGCGTGCGTGCGTGCGTCGACCTGTTCGGTTGCCGCACTAGTGGAAATTAGTGGGTTGCCGAGCCGTCCGGGTATTCGAGTGTCGGCGACGAGTCGCCGTCCGGGCGTTGCGCGCAGCGCGGCCTGCAACCCGAAACGCGCAGAGGGCTGATCGTGCAGGCAAAGTGGTCGGACGGGAGAGACAAAACATGTTTATTTATTGATCTTTGGGATCCGTCGAAGTTCACGCCGCAGTCGAAGTGTTGTGTGCCGCCGCCGAGCAAAAGTGGAGATGACAGAGTGCGACATCCGTGCTTATATTTTATTTCACAAAACACACCGCACTTTATTGGTTCTGGTCATTTTATCTTTTCACCTCCCAGGCGTAATATAGCATTCGTTTTTCTCTTATACCTATCGCACGGATTGAGCAGTCCTCGGACAACCAGCCCGCGTACTGCCTGCGACGCGAGGCTGAAAATGATCCGTTCTTCCCGCGCCCGCACCGCATCAGTGGTTCTACACCTTTTGTTTTCCAGTTCACTGAAGGAGACAGCAACGCACCACAGACTTCATCACGACCATAGTGGCACGTACAACGTGCCACCATGCCGGAGCACCGATGAGTCGAATGTATGCAAATGCGCACCCGAGCGGAACCAAAGCTTTTCGCACCACCTATCAGCTGATAGGACACTCGTTACAGCGCTATGATGTAAAGGGAAGGTGGCGCGATAACTCCCAGCAGAATGGCAAACGCAATCGTCAAAGCACACCGGCAACACCACGCACCTGTAGGCCGCTCCGTGCTTGTGAATGTTTACTGTGTTTACGGCGGCGCGTTCGAGCAAAGCCCGTCGTGGTTCGAGCGATGAAGGTCACAACTCAAATTCGGCTCGCAGCTCGTGAAGGTGCTTCGTGAGCATGAGACCTACGTCTCGTGTCGCTTTGAACAGCGACAGTACTTCCACTATACGAGGGTGGGAGCGCAACGCTGGCGAAAAATCTCGTACGGCGCCTTCGGCGATGCTACTCGGCTGCACCTCCGCCCGCAGCCACCCTTGGACAGATTATGGCGACAATTACAGACCCATTCCCTCCCCACCACACACGTCCTCCACCACATCTATCCCACATTATATCCCCACCCAAACTGCCGGCAGGTGGCGCTCGAGATACCACGCCACACGCCATTTGGGAATGCCCCTGTTTACCCCCGCTCCGTTTACCCAACTTTCCCACTACCTAGCTGGAGGTGACCGGGAGCTCCTCTCCCGAGCTACAGCTCCTGACCGCCACTAGGGCTCAGGATCACCTGCCGCGCCTCCCTCACCTGAGGGACACTCGCTAGGACTGAGCCTCGTCAGAAATAAAGTTATTCTCTCTCTCAGCCGGAGCCACTAAATGCTACCGGGGGCCTGAAAGTGGTGCATCTTCCATGATGCATTGCGCGGAAGGAGCCAGAGGAGAGAAGAATGGTGGTGGTTATTAACCCTATGGTGGTGGTAGTGGTTCATTTGAAAAGAGAAAAGAAATGGACTGGCGATAATTTTGAGCCCATCTGTGGGCTGGAGGAGAGGAGAATGCGGCATTAGCGGAGGTTGGCTTGCCAAAGCTGGACCACCTGACGTCATGCTTCCTGTGGCTGACCGTGATTACGTCAATTACGTGTTCAGCCTGGCCACATTCCATTGACCACCTGCGTCGCCAGGTGAGGGTTTCACATTTGTAATACCCCAAATAAAACATTGAAAATGCTTTATATTGTAACTGCTCTTGGGTCTAGACATAATGTCAGTGCTGCTCCACCGGCAGCGGCAGAGGCATCGTTCGTATATGCACGTTACATTTTATAAAACAAATTACCATTTCTTGTGGGTGTTAAAGGAACATTGAAGGCAAAACCGAAGTTGATCTAAATAGACATATTGGCATCCGCAGTAAACGAATATACAAGTGTCTGGTTCACTGGAAATAATCACGTAAATAATAACAAAATCAAATATCGGCCGCCCAGCAGAGCTGACGTAAACGGCGACTGAGCGGATGTGCCATGAGTCACGTGACGAACAACAGCACGAGAACCACGCACACAAGCTCTCAAAGATACACATAAAATCTTTTTCTGCAGGTTCACTTTCATAAGCCATAAAAAATTATAAATGCACAGGTATAATTCAGGCCGTGCCGAATTAGCAAGTTTCCAAGCCGCGGCGCCAGTTGCGGTGGTTATTGCAGGTTCGGCGAAGTCACATGTCTGTTATCTGCTGATAGCAGAACAAATCGGAAGCAGCACCACTGATACAAACAGTTCCGGTTGCCAGCGCGACCGCTGCAGTTTTTGCTGGCGGCGCGGTAACAGGTTGGGCTGCTTGGGGGAACCCAGGGAGTGGGAGGGGAGGCGGGAGCGGGACTAGGTCAGTCTTGCTGACCTGGGTCGACGGCGAAACCAGGCTCCGCTCCGCCCCACCCCACGAGCTGCGTCAGCGTACGTCCCTAGAATCAAAAAGGTGGAGCTCTTCGTGCCTGTGGGTAGATTTTTATTGACCATTATGTTTATCATCATAATTTAAAGCTTAAACCTTTCACGAGTCCGGGAGTACGCTGGATGAGGTACTAGGGAATCGGTGCACAGGTTGCATCGCATCGGAACCAATTGGTATGAAGATTGCAACTGTTATGGACTTACCTCCAGCACCAAATTGTCGCCGCGAAGGTTGCAAAGGCTTGCAAGGACTGCAAAGCCGTACAGACGGCACTGAGTTGTGGCCGTGAAATTTAGCTTCGCATACGGAACCTAATTGTCGCCGCGAAGGGTGCAAAAGCTATAGGTTTACCTACGGCACCGCCATGTGGCCGCAAAAGTTGCAAATCCTATAGCCTTACCTCCGGCACCAAATTTTCGCAGCAAAAGTTGCGAAGCCTATATAGCCTTACCTACAGAAACAGATTTTCGCCGCAGAGTAAATACTGATATCGCGATAATCGGTGCCGCCTTACCTACAGCCCCTAGTATTGCGAACTGATACCTTACGTGTCTTCTGTTTTCTCTATAGTATAACCACTCTGGATCAGCATCGCGGCGATTTTTTGGACCTGTCGCGTTTCTTCATCGCTTGCTGCGGCTTCCGAAATTAATACAATGAGAACTATTTGTTGATCAGCAGTATTGACAGCTTAGTTCAACGAACTCACCGCTGAAGTGATTCATGTAAAATAGAAAAATAGCGTTCTATCACAGAGTTTGTCCCTTGCCCTGGTGTCAGTTTATCAAATTTTCTTTTGCCCAAGTGCAATGAGCTGGACAGAACAGCAAGCGCAGCTTTTGATTGATTGATTGATTGATTGAATGATTGATTGATTGATTGATTGATTGATTGATTGATTGATTGATTGATTGATTGATTGATTGATTGATTGTGAGGTTGAAAGTGCCGACGCTATACAGGCGCTATACAGTAGAGCGGCTCCGGATTAATTTTGACCCCCTGGGCATCTTTAACCTGCGCCGAAATCTCGAACACGCGGGCTTAGTTTTTGCCTCCGTCAGAAAAGCGGCCGCCGCGGCCGGGAATCGAACCCTCCACTGCTTTTGTGCACATACCTGAAAAAATACAGGAATGGTAAAAGTGCAACGCGCACGCGGAGGACGTAGCACACAAAAAATTCACGCATCTCCACGAAGTGAATCATGACGAGTGGGCGAAGCACTGGGGATCGTTCTTACCGTAAAGCACCCGTGGCATCGCCCACTGGCGCATGTAAATGAGTGACAACGCGTGTGTACAGTGTATACAATTCTAATCCAATCCAATCCGATACAATTCAATCCAATCCAATCCAATCCAATGCTCTTAGCACATGCGCAACACTCTGTACACAGACGCCAAGAGACAAGCCAAGGACAATGCGAGGTGCTATGGTGCTTCGCCCCAAAAATACAGCAGCCACCTCTTTCCATGGTTGCGTCCGCGCGCAGTAAACGTCTTCTCTTACCGAGAATGTCGTTGATATCAACCGGTAAATTTGTTAGGGCAATTTCCTCAAAAGATAAGCACGACCTTTTTACTGAGGTCCTTTTTTCCTGAGGTGTGTTCGTAAATGTCGGGGGAACAAGAATGAACCAGCCTGCGTTAACGCTTCCTTCTTGCCCAGTTTTTAATGTCATACGGACCTTGCCTGACGCAGGTGCACTACCATTTACAAGGAGATAGCTCAAACGTTTAATTAAAAGTGGTCAATACCTGAATCGCAACGGCGTAAGACTCCTTGTTTAAAGAGAGAGAGAGAGAGAGAGAGAGAGAAACTTTATTTTGATACCTGGACTGCTCGGCTTCTTGGTTGGGTTACAAGGACTCGTATATATTTCTGGCGTGTTTTTACTGTGGTTCGCAAGCGTGGACCAATAGCGCTCTTCAAGCTCCTTAGGGGGCGTGATCCTTCCCTCCCAGCAAGGAGGGCGCTTTGTGGCAGGAATCGGTTGCAGGGAAGATCTCAAGGTGCTTTGTATGTTTGGGCATGTCCCGCGTGTGTTCATTGTTCGGGTATTGGTCGCAGTGTTGGCATTTTGGTCCGTCTATGTATTTGAGCCCGTCTATGTATTTTTTTTAATTGGCGTATTCATGGGAGATTGTGGCCGTTACTACACCAGGGTGGCCAATCCTGCTCTGGTGAGGGAGTGCATTGCCGGCAATGGTCGCCGGGGTCAGGCCGCACCCCAAGCCCCTTTGTGCATCTCCATCAATACGCGGACGTTTTTTTTTTTTTTGTTCCGGTGGGAATTGTCCGGCACCGGGATTCGAACCACGGTCCTTCCGCACGCGAGGCGGGTGTTCTACCTCTACGCCATCGCTGCATCTTTTTTTTTTTAGTTGGCACAGGACCGAGGTAATTGGAGAATAATGGGAGAGGCCTTTGCCCTGCAGTGGGCGTAGACAGGCTCGTGATGATGATGATGATGTATTTTTTTTGTAGTTGGGATAGTGTTGTATGTGCTGTGTTTTTATAGTTGGTATTGTGTTGTATGTGCTGCGTTTTTAGCGTGCCGCTTTGTGCTCGTCGAATGAGGACAGCGTGAGGGCGGGCGAATTTTCTGGGGTAGGAGAGGGTGGTTCTCAGATATCTGATGTCCCGTAAGTACTTTCTACCAGTGTGATATAATAAGGTGTCTAAGTTTAGTTGACGGATGCAGAGGCCTTTGACAGTGCTGTCCTGTGCGGCGCCGCATTACCTAGATGCGTCGAAAACGTGCTTGCTCTTGAACAATTTCATGTCATTTACCTAATTTGTACCAATAAAAAAATCCAGAGCTGTCAATACGGCTAAATTCAGCTCGCTGGATTACATTGTTTGACTTCGCAAACGCCTGTCTAGTAGGCGGCTTTGGAGCGCCTATCCTGCCACGAGATGATGATCAGAGGCCCTCCCTTTGTATCGGGACGTCGGTTGTCGCCAACCAACTTGCCTGTGTTATACTACTTATTTTCCCTACCCTTCACTAACCTAATGGGTTATACCCCATCCCCTCCCCGGTTTTAAACTCCCATCGCTCCACCCCCCTTCCTGTCCTTGCACACCTGTTTCACTCCCCCCTTGTGTTCTAAATTCTAATTCGGTAATTACTCTTCCTACGTCCCCCTCTTTTCCGTACTTTTCTTCCACCACCACTCCAGCCGCCTCTTCGTCACCTCTATGGCCCTGAAGTTGAGGCTCCCCCTCACACCAAATCCCAAAGCCTCCGTCAACGTCGCTTTCCCATCATTCCGCCGCGGTCGTATCTCTGTGCAGTCTATGACAATATGCTCTACGGTTTTCCCATCCCTGCTGCAGCATACACAAGTTTCGTCCTGTTGCGTGTAGTTAGCCGTGTATGCCCGTGTTCTAAGACACCCCGCCCGTGCTTCAAAGAGCACTGCAGTGCCTCCCGTATTGCCATAGAAGCCTTCCTTTCTGAATTCTAGTTCCTCTGTTCTACGAGTCTCCAGGATTTTTCCACTTCCATTCCCTGCACCCAATTCGTCGTGTCTGTTGCTTTTACCTGATTTTTAACTGTTGTGTATACCCCACCTTCCCCTAACCTGACACAGCGGAGAAGCGCGCCCTCTTCTGGTGTGACACGCTCCCTATATGCCAAGTACGGGGGCCAGAAAATGCTTTCAAGTCTTCTCTCAAAACTACGGCAGAATAATGCTCCACATTTAGATGGCCAACACTCCTTGCGGCAGACGATGGTAAATGAGCGAAAACCAGATTTCATCTATGAACAAAAACGATTTATTTGCTTTATTTTGACGATATGGAATCACTAAGTTCGCAAAAATTGTTGCACCTAAACGCATGAAAAAATGTTTGACTTTAGATGAATCTGCAGCTCGGCCTAAATCCCATCCTGTGTTGGTCTATGACACAGTTGACAGCGTATATCTATCATTTATTTTTTTCTGTTTTCACTACTGCACGGATATCGAAGCCTGCTACTGGTTCGAACGATATCGAATACTGCTGCCGGTTCACAGTGCCACTCTGGTGATATGTAGCCAGCTACTGGGCCCAGCCCCCTCTTCTCCGGGGCTACGGCCGACATGACCCACATTTGTACAAAGTTTTCTACAAAAACTAAGTTTTAGGGTTAAAAAACCGTCAATGGGAGGCCAGATTTATAACTTCATATGTAGTGCACGTAAAATGCTCCCCGCAAACTGAAGGAGTATCAGTTACCAAGTGCCAAATGAACCACCGCAATTGGTGGAAACCAGATCCAATGTTTATTTCAGTACAAAATGGTACAAAATGGGAGAATCATTTTCTTTGTCAGCAAAATGCCACAAGCTCCAATGACTCACAGAACTAAACATTCTTACTGTTAATAAGACGACTAAAATGAATATTCGTAGAATGGCATGACTCTAGCCAGAGGAACTTGACACATAAAAACGATAAGACGTGCACACGTCTAATCTTGTGCATTTTGTGTAAATGGAGTTTAGTTTCGATGCATGTGCTCGCTTCGCTGCATACAGTTAAAAACGTCCCGTAAAAATGAAGACAGTGCGTTAGCGAAACTCGCAGGTAAACACATTGTCTAGAATATGTAAATTCAAACAGCTCAAAAAACAGGTTTCGTCCAGACCAACCTGGTGTGAAATGTGCTTTTCTGACCCTTAGGTGTCGGCAGCAGCACCATCTTCAGTGCAAAACATACCTTTGCTCAACAGGACGCGAAAATTATTCGCCCACAAACGCGCTCGGCAGAGGTCGGCCTGCGTGACTTCCGCGAAGGCCGGTATGGTGTGCAGATACTCCAGGAAGATTTGGAGCTCGTGCTTCAAGAAGCACAGGATTCTAAGGTTGTACGCGACGTTGTGCTTGATCTCGAGCTTCTGAAAGAGGTCGCAGCAGACGACGCGACACCAAGGCAACGAGATGTGAACGACGTCGCCGGGTCCAGCCGACTTGCGTAGGTAGTTTTCCACGCGGGTCCTGGTCTCCTCGCACTCCTTGCCACCCACCAGGGTGTTCAGGATCCTCATACTCCGGCCGGTCCGGCCCGCGAACCTGCGCAGCACGTCCACCGTCTTCAGGCCGATGAACCTCGTGTGGGCCAGGAAGGCGCTGTCCATGAAGGCCAGGTCCCTCTGGGGTGCGTCTTCTCCCGCCTTCTTGAGGAGCACGTACTGCGCAACTGGAAGCGCCACGGCGTACGGCAACAAAAGGCGTTGACGGGACGTCGTCTTCTTCTTGAGGCCCCGCAGGAACACCGGACTGGGACACGGTACACGACCGACAAAGCCCGTGGGGAAGATGGATCGCGGCGCTGCAATCGATTCTTCCACAAACACTGCATGGGCGTCCTCCACGCACGCGGCGCACATGAGGAGAGAGCAGAAGCTTATCAGCAGGCCAGCTTCGTTCAGGGCCTCTTTTCCTTCGTCGGTAAGCAAGTCGTAGAGGAAGTCGCAGAATGGGTTCGATGGCCACGACGCTGGAAGCTCGTCCTCGTACAGACGGTGTCTAGAGAAGACCTTTCTCACGGGAACGGTGCGAAGGACGGGTTCCCAAGAGCCGTTCACCGCCATGTTGAAGCAGTCCTTGAACAGTGGTTCAGTTGGCGACGTAGGCGATGGCGTATATGCGATGCAGAGCAACATGAGCTCGTCGAACGAGCCATCCCATTCCTCCGACGCGTACGTGGCGAGCCACTGCTTGTAGAGGGCGCGGCGACTTGCTTCGGTCGGATAACCCCCGCTTTGCTGCAGAACGTCGCAGGCTGCGGCCAAAGCCGCGTCGTCCGACCAGTCGTGCATGCTTCGTAAGAAGCACGTTGGAACGTCGGCGCTTGGCGTGCCCAAAGCGCCCTCAGCGGCCGAAGATCTTGATGGCCCCGTGCCCCTTGCTCGACGCATGACGATGGTAATGCGAGGCTGCAGCCGTGAAGTTCGTCACACCCGACCTGCGGAAGTTTCAAGCTGTCAGTTAATAACGCGCAATTCATTTCATACAGGTCTTGCCCTCCGCAGACGTATATGTAGAGGGGCATTAGTCAGTACTAGTTTGTTCGGTTTAAGTTACTAGCTCACTCGCGGTGCTCACTTTAGATGACCCGAAAGGTGAAGCCAGTCATGGTAGCGTAGCTTACGTTCATAATACGGCCGCAGAGGCTGACGTGCGTTTGCAAGCAGTCAGTCACGTTGGATATAAGTCCCTTTCACAGACTACACCCTCGCACCCGAATTTGCAAAGAATTACATCGTTTAAGACTTCCCGCATTTCGTTAACTTTAATGTAACATGGAATACATTTACGCCATCGGAGAAGATACATACACATAGTCTTACTTTAGAGCACTTAATGTCACGAGAGTATTCATACTGCTTATTCCGCAACACCAGGCTTCCGCAGCGCCTTCACGGCATGGAGTATGGTGTATATTTCGTGGTGCGGTTATGGACGCATGAACAACTTATTTTCTTTCCACTGTACCAAAGCCAATCCCACATTCGTTAGAATATTTAGGGAACTCATTGTCGCGCATGCGTTTCCACGGGCCTCATGAAATCGTGATGCACCGCAAGACCCTAGCGGCGAGGTATCGCGGCTTGCGGAGATCGCTGTTTTCTGACAGACCCGCGAGGAACCCCCCCCCAAACGCGCACCGAGGCATCTGCAAGGAGCCGACCATCCGAGCGACGACCGCCTCACGACCATAAATCCTTTTTTTCTCTTGACGCTACACAAGCTATCCAAAATCTCTGGAAGTCTTTCTTAGCACACCGCCTACGTCTAAGACACTGCCCAGGCGGAGACGCCGCGTTTACGATGGTAAAATGCAGAACAGTTCAGAGGCACGTAGCTCATTCAGGGACAAAAAATTACATACACTAATTGAAATTCGACTGCGTTATCTCTAACACGCGAGCCGAATTTCATGATATTTGGGACTTTGCTACGCGGAGGTACATGCCGCGTTCACGCGTACATTCATTGACACCAAGACGGCATTCGACTATTGCGTAGTACTTCGATAACCGCTTCATGCAAACATGCCGTTTGACGAAGAATGACACTCCGGAAGCTCATCCGTACGTTCCACAGACACTCAGAACGCATTCAGCTATTGCTTAGTGCTTCATCTCTAACACGCGAGCCGAATTTGTTGATACTTGGGACTTCGCTACGCGGAGGTACGTACATGCCGCGTTCACGCGTACATTCAGTAGACATCAAGACGGCATTCGCCTTTTGCGTAGTGCTTCGATAACCGCTTCATTCTAACATGCCGTTTGACGAAGAATGACAATTCAGAAGCTCATCCGTGCATTAAACAGACACTCAGGCCGCATTCAACAACTGCGCATTCAATAACCGCTTCATAGAAAGATGGCGCTTGACGGAGAAACACACTTCGGAAGCTCCGTAACGTACGCGCGCCGTAAAAGACCTGACGAGAATCAACCGACTCGATTCCGGGGAGATTCGCTGACAGATTCACAAACTCCACGCGTTTATGAAGCACGCACCAGCTTCTTGACAGTAGAGGAGATATCACGTAAAAGTTTTTCATTATCGATGTTCTCGCCAGTATGGCGCAGTAGTAAGTTGGCAGTTGCGGGGACACAAGCAGGCGGACGGTAATGCGAAAAAGCTTACTGTGTTGATGGTTGAAGAACACCAATAATCCCAAAGGTGCTATGCTCTACGCTGCCACGATTCCAACGTCAGGCGCAGCAGGTGAACAAGATAACGAAGCTGATAGCAAGCCCCACAACCTCTTAAAAAAAGGAGGCAAGTTCTGACAACGCAGAGACAAGTGGGCGAGAGTCGCTTACCGTAGTGCCCGGAATCGCCACCTCTCCCTCAATTCCCTGCGGCGCTGTCGTCGCAAAAAATGAATGTTTACGCTTCAAATTATGGCGTTGTGGTTATTTTGGATATTTTGGAATACATGGATATTTTAGAATAGTGTCATGAACGCGGAAACAATAAAGTGATTATGGTATATTTGCTGAGAATTATGTTAATGGCATAGTCGAAAAAGAAAAAAAAAGGTCTCGTTTTACGAAGCGTGTGCTCATTCACTGGGCTACTTGCCTGAAAGTTGATAAACACAACTTGTTTTTCGAATCACGGGAAGGGTTTTCACCCCCCCCCCCCCCAAAAAAAAAAAAAGCTCTTTCATTACGTTTAAGAAATGCTCCTAATTAAACGTTTTTGTAGGAGGCGGCTTTGGTTTGACGAACACAATTGGCCTTACATCAGCCCCGATGATGGTGCGCCTTGAGGCAGACATCGAAAAAACACCACCAAAACAAGAGAACCTGGCTTTGAGTAAACTGAATGCAGTTACTACACCAACTCCACTTGATTAGCTTACAAATATTCGCTTGTTTCTTTCCTGTTCTTGAATTCGCTTTTCTGTTTTTTCAATGTGCGTTGCCTGTGGCACCTTGCAAACTGGCTTGCACTTTGCAGGTGTTCATTAATAAACAGAAATGCTTTTTTCTCAAGAAATTCATGTTCATTTTTTTTATTTGGACCCCTGAGGTCGCTTTTTCAGTTTCTAGCAATATGTTTCTCGTTGTATTAGAGCTCACATTCGCCGAAGGACGGTACGAAGGGAACCGTCCAACAATTCCCGGGGGAGAACAAATAATCGTCGCACCCTACAATGTTTATTTAAGTAGTCTTTCGGGAAAAAAAACATCAATTGTACCCTGAAATCCACACACACTCTCTTATGAATAGTAGTGTGTAGTACTTTTGCGTGTTGCATGAAGAGGCAGTAGTTTTAAAATGTAAATCCACCCAAAACACATTCAAGTTTATAAAACTGTGCTGGAAATTCGTACGCGACACGATTTTGCGCTACCAAGGAGGCGAACTTAATATGGTGAGCGCTTATTTCTTATCTCATCGCGATAGATAGTGTCTCCGACGTTGAGATATTATTGGTCAGTAGCTGAGGATAAGTTAGATGCATTTTATTTTAGATATTCACGGGACAGCGTATTTCCGTTTTAGCTGTCCTTTTTTGCTTTTATTTTGTTCTCCTTTTTCCCTTCTGTACCGATATCGATGACCGTTCCCGGTTAGAATTTCGCACGTCACAGTGGGCCTGTTCGATTTACGGACGTTCTGGGAGACAACGGGCTGCGAAAAGCACAAGTTGCGTCATGTTTACGCCGAGGCGGTGTACACCAACAAATCTAGGAGCAGGCAGCCGAAACGGGCACTGAGGGCCTTTTTTCTGTCGTCTGCTACGGTGCACTTCACAAAATGTTGTCTGTTTCCGCCGTTTATGTTTCGTCGGCGCGCTCAATACATGGGGGGGGGGGGGGGGGGGCTCTTCGATTTATAGTCTCGGACTCACCGCGGACAGTGATTTCCCTACACCCCCCCTAGGGGGTGTGTAGACCCCCCCCCCTAGTTTTAAATGCAGAGCATTTCAGTAACCCACGATGTCACCCGCGTTGGCGTCCGTAGTCGCAGTCCGCACCCCTCCCCCTACACTATATAAAAAAAATACTATCCGGCGCCTGGTTTCGATCCCTCGACCCTGCGGGCGGAACGCAATGTACATGGTGCTCTACCCACTGCGCCACAAAGCCGACACAGAATGGGAGGCTACGAACGCGCCTTATATCCTTGACTCATTCAAACTACGTCAAGAAGCTGCTGATACAACGCATTCACTACCACCAACTCCCCAAACACTAAACGTTAACGCAATACACCCACCCCCTATGCGACGCATTTACTCGAGTCCCCCTCGCGGGGAGATGGGCCCAATTTTTTTCTGGACACGCCCCCTTGAATCCCCAAATTTCACTGTTGTCAGTCCTTGTATGGACGTTTTCAGTATCGATCTGCGCATGCGCGGGCTGCCCGTCTGCTATTCTTGGCCGTAGCCTCGGGCAAAATAAACAAAGTGCACCCCCCGAGCTTGCTGTTAGCGTTGCACGTATTTATTTCCTTTTTAAATGCAGAGCATTTCTTTAACTCACATGTAGCGTTCGCCGTCCGTCCGCAACAGCTCAGCGCGCAGGTGCGCCCTCTCCCCCACTCCTCCTCTCCCGCATCACGCTACCCTCCTCGCTCTCAACAACAGGTCCGCACCCCTCTCCCTACACTATATAAAAAAAGAACACTTACCGGCGCCTGGTTTGGATCCCACGACCCTGCGGGCGGAACGCAAGGTACATGGTGCTCTTCCCACTGCGCCACAAAGCCGACACAGAATGAAAGTCTACGAACGCGCCTTATATCCTTGATTCATTCAAACTACGCCAAGAAGCTGCTGATACAACGCATTCACTACCTGTGGGCGGAACGCGAGGTACATGGTGCTCTTCCCACTGTGCCACAAAACCGACACAGAATCAAAGGCAACGAACGCGCCTTATATCCTTGACTCATTCAAACTACATCAAGAAGCTGCTGATACAACGCATTCACTACCACCAACTTACCGGCGCCTGGTTTCGATCCCACGAACCTGCGGGCGGAACGCAAGGTACATGGTGCTCTTCCCACTGCGCCACAAAGCCGACACAGAATCAAATGCTACGAACGCGCCTTATATCCTTGACTCATTCAAACTACGTCAAGAAGCTGCTGATACAACGCATTCACTACCTATGGGCGGAACGCGAGGTACATGGTGCTCTTCCCACTGCGCCACAAAACCGACACAGAATGAAAGGCTACGAACGCGCCTTATATCGTTGACTCATTCGAACTACGTCAAGAAGCTGCTGATACAACGCATTCACTACCACCAACTCCCCAAACCCTAAACGTTAATGCAATACACCCACCCCCTATGCGACGCATTTACTCGAGTCCCCCTCGCGGGGAGATGGGCCCAATTTTTTTCGACAGCTCGTGGCAAGTTCGTATGTGCACACAAAAAAGGCTTTCAAAGGAAAGGGGCAAAGTGGTTTGAGGCTGACCACGCTGCGAGCACATTGCTACCATGCAGGGAGTAGCGAAAAGCGCTACGGAAGCTAATCCTGGCGTTTTAATAAATCGGGAGCGTACAATCGGTGCTTGATTTATAAGTGCTGCATAATTCGTGTACTACCTAAACATTGTTTCAAGAACTCAAATTTCGTCACTGGCCCTGGTAACAAGTTCGAAAATGTCCTTATACGTTGAAAAATGGCGAGAAATTAAAAAAAAACCTTTCATGGTAAAAAATGAATTTCTCTAAATTTGTTTTTTTTTTCTTAGATTGAATAGAAAGCACCGCCTCTCAGGTGTATATATATATATATAGAAAATGAAAAACGTACGTCACGGGGATGAGCGTTTGGGTAACAGACGTCTATTATTTAACTAGTGGGATAAAAAACAGCTTTTCTAGGTTTTCTGGATTGCACGCGCCGGAACATTGCGTAAATCCGACTGAAACCGCACCGCCATGAAAACTGTGCAAACGAAAGGGAACCGAAACCGAAACCGAAAGCAGTAGGAGGCGTAGGGTGCCTCAATTCACCCGCGTCCCGCGTACACGAAGACGCCGTCATCGAGGCAAAAACTGTCGTCGCTCGTTAGTGTCATGATGAACTACTTCTCTTCACTTATCCTAGACGGAAGGACCTCCTAGACGGCATCTAAATGAAGAAATTAGTAGGAAAGATATAAGGCGCGTTCGTACACCTACTTGCGCTTGAATTCGGTTAATGCGTGCTTTCCCAGAATTTGTGGTTTCTTCAAGTTGCATGCAAGGTGGTGTCTATGGATATTTTAAAGAAATTTTTTTGTCATTCCGATTTTTAGCAACGCGTTTTTCAATGCAATATCTGGCCAATGTAACAAGGAAAAAATTATATAAGGATGTATGTGACGTGTCTTCCCAGTGCCACTGTATAGAGCTCTGTAGTAGCAATCCGGGCTCTCAGCCTGGATAACCTCTCGGCCTTTCCTTTCGCTTTTCTCCTCCTCCTCTGTACAGCAATGGTCCAGGACAAGATGTGTTAAAACGAGTGAAGCGAATGGAAGTGTCACCTGGGGCAAAAACTTTCTTTTTTAAATTGCACACGGGTACACTTTCAGTCGCAACTTGGATGAAAGAAAGGGGGCTCTCAGTGCCATGGGGAACCGACTGTCCTATTTGCAAACAACCTGAAACTGTCGAGCATGTTTTTTCTGCATTGCTGGGCCGCAGTGTTCCTTTGGGATGTCCTCCAACGGTCACTCCAGAAAGATTTTCCACTTAGCCCACACGGCGTACGTCTTTTGTGCATTGATAGAGAGCACGGTGTGCCATTTGACAATGTAATGTTGTTGGGTCTGCACAGCATTTGGCGTTCGCGCATGGCTTGGCTGCATTGCGATGTAGACGCGCGACCAACGAGACAGTATTTTAGGGAAAGTGTGTCACAGTTTGTTGAAGTTCATAGAGCGAAGAACTCTCCACCAGAGTGGCTGTCTAAAATTGAACCCCTAACTACGCTTAGGGAATTTGAAATGACAACACCGGCCCTGGGGGGCACGGTGGCATTACTGATTTTTTATTTGTCATTGTACCTGGTACCTGGTGTTGCTGTCCGAGATTGGCAATAAAGAAAAAAAAGATTCTTAGCCCAGTGAGCAGAGCGCTGTGTACTTCCCGTTGCGGTGAGGGAGCTCGTGGCTCGAATCCGGGCGCAGCCGCGTCAATGGAACTTTTTCTGGCGACGTCATTTCCGTGACGGATATGACGCCGGACAGATCTTGGTGTACCCGGGCATAAAACACTTTCGTGAAGCGGCAAGCTGTCGTCTCTAATAGAACTTTCCGGGCGAAAAAAAAAGAGGGCCGCGTGTTGCAACGAAAACATGTGCATGAAAGGACAACGTTTAAATAAAGTGAAATGTTGCCTTTGCACGCAAGCTGCGGGTCAGGTAAAGCGACTTTCAACTTCAAAACACGGAAAAACCAAACAACTCCAATGTTATGCCGAATCACCTTTTGTCTTCTGCAAGCAGCGTTGTCTGCTAGCTTGCAGGCTGGAACCAGCTCGCCGCCACACCACAAACGTCCTGGTGGTTTTGGCCACCCGCGTGTAGCCAGAGATTGCTTGACCAGAGAAACTCTAAGACGACCTGGCGCCGTCGGAAGTGACGCATAGAGCTGCCCGAGAAAAACAAATGACCGGCTCTTGATTCTGGCTGCCCGCGGGTAGCCCAGTGCATTAGAAAATCAGTAGTAGTAGTAGAAAACTTTATTATAAAGTCAGATTATTTAGCTCTCAGAGGGTGGTGCCCTTAGTCCAGGGCCCCAATTGCTGCTGTGATCCGTTTTTCCCTATCGATCAGTCCGCGTTGGTCGTCCAAGGCTGAGCTGGAAAGAGAGGATTCCCATCGGGAGGGGGAGGGGGATTTGGGGCATTCCCATGTGGAGTGATACAGGTTCGGGTGTCCTCCGCAGGATGGGCATCTGTCTGGGTACATGGTAGAATAGAATGTGTGCCGGAGCGAGAGGCTAAGAAATGTGTTAGTTTGTAGCTGGCGCCATGCAGCGGCTTTCTCACGGGTGAGTTGCGCGTGTGGCGGACGAAGTGTCCTACTGGATAGTCTGTAGTGTTCTATATGTGTGTATGTGAGTGGGATGCTTTCTGTCTTGTCTGGTTTGGGTTTGTCTTCCGCTGGCGCGCAGAGTGTGAGGCCTCAGGCAATCTCATGAATGCGTTCAATGCCAGGGAGACACGCATGCCCAGGTGTCCAGATTAGACGGACTGGTGAAATGTGTCGCTTTCGCAGCAGGATGTGATGAGCTGTCGGCGAGATATGTCCTACAGCATAATTTCGGCATGCCTCTTCTACTTCCGGTGACAGGTAGTCAACTGCTGGGCACAGCCCCACAACTCTCCCGTGTCTTGGTCTGGCATGCATGTGTAATTATTCTCCGCGAAATCAAATTCAGATATTATTATAGTTCCTTTCAATTCGGCTAGTCCAACGTCCGGGCCAGTTTTACCTGATAACGACGTGTCGTCAGTGATGAAAACGCGCGAAAAACAGCCCATCGGTCGACAGCAGTGCCCTTGGAGTTCACTCACCGCATTTGCCATTAAAGCATTTTTTTTAAATTGAATTGCTGTTTTAATAACACTTTACGATAAAATTAATTATTTGGTCACCTTTTGTTTCCTGAATGTTTTTCTAGGAATGAAAAGTCTGCTTGCACGCCGCTATTAAATGTGGTCATCTGCGCTCTGCAGTGAGCAGACGATAGTTTAAAGTTCCTGAAATAAACTTATTCAGACATCAGAAGTGTAAAAATAATACTGATATCAAGAAAAGCTATCAAAACAAGAATTAGGTTTTATACAAAACGTCAGAAACGACACAGTCCAGTGAAATCTGGACGCCCCAGTCGACAGGTGTGCTGTTTGCTCCAAGGTTTTCATCACAAACAGGACTCTACATAAAAATGCCACCAGGGACACTGGCCAGCACTATCAGGGCGCTCCAGTTGACCTGCGTGCTGTCCGCCCGATGGGTCCATCGCAAAAGGACCGTGCTGAAGGCCTCGTACGGTATACTAGCCGAATTTCAAGGTACTATAAAACTACTACAAAACGTCAATGCGAGGCGTCGTTTGATAACTTATTTTTAGTCCCTGAAAAACCACTTCATTTGAAGAAGCACATCAAATGCGATCCTCAATCTTTACCAGGCTTGGTAAGTAATTTCAAACAAACCACAACTACGGTACAAACACGACCCAATGTGTTTATTAATTTCACTACGAAATGGCACAAAAGAGGAGTATCATTTTAGTTGCGAGTAAAACCCCGCAAGCATCAATTCATATTTGAACACCATTCCAATGCCTGACAACACCACGATAATAAGTCTTGGTACGATGGCAGGACCATAATGAACATGAGGGAAGGCATAAGAAAAAGAGGCGTCCACAGGTAAAAAATTGCGTGTGCACTTTGTGCGAGTTCACCACACATTTACTGCGTACAGTTATTTTGATCACTCCATGACACCGCAATACTAAGTATGTCTAAAAACATGCAAACGCACCATTACAAAATACCGATAGGGACACAATTCGCATCCAGAACCCGCAGAATCCAACACTATTATCCACGCATTTTGAGTGTCCTACCCTGGTCTCACACAAACGCACCATTAGTAATGCTGATAGGGACACAATGTCCATCCAGAATCCGCAAAATCCAACACCGCTATCCACGCACTTGGTGCGTCCTTCCCTGGCCTCACGCAAACGCACCATTATCAATACCAATAGGGACACAATTTCCGTCCATAGTCGCGGAGTCCAACAGCGCTATCCACACGCACTTGGTGCGCCCTACCCTCATCTCCAAACTTTTCCTACGGCACTGACGTTTCGGCAGGGCCACTATCGTCTCCACTGCGAAACAGACCTTTGCTCAGCAGGACACGAAAATTATTCGCCCACAAACGCGCTCGAGCGACATCTGCCAGCGTGATTTCGGCGAAGGCCGGTATGCTGTGCAGATAGTCGATGGAGCTTTGGCGGTCATCCTCCAGAAAGCTCAGGATTCTAAGGTTGTACGCAACGTTGTACTTGACCTCCAATTTCGGGAACAGGTGGCAGCAGATGACACGGCACCAGGGCATCGAGTGGTAGACGTCGACGGGTCCAACAGATCTGCGGAGGTAGTTTTCCACGCGGCCCCTGGTCTCCTCGCACTCCTTTCCGCCCATCAGCGCGTTCAGGCTCCTCATGCGACGTCCGCTCATGTTAGCGAACCTGCGCAGCATGTCCACCGTCTCCAGGCCGATGAACTTCGTGTGCCTCAAGAAGGCGCTTCCAAGGAAGGCCAGGTCTCGCATGGGTGCGTCAGCTCCCGCCTTTTTGAGAAGCACAAACTGTGCAACCGGAAGCACCACCGCGTACGGAATGAGCACACGTCGAGGGGACAGCGTCTTCCTCCGGAGGCCCAGCAGGAACGGCGGCTTGGGACATGGCACACGGCCGACGAAGGAGGTGCGGAAGATCGAGCTCGGCCCTGGCATCGTCCACGTGGCGAACAGCTCCCCGGCGCCCTCTGCGTCCTCAGCGCACGCAGCGCACAAGAGCAGAGAGCAGAAGCCTATCAGCATGCCAGCTTCGTTCAGGGCCTCGCTTCCTTCTCTGGACAGCAAGTCGAATAGGTAGACGGGGAGTTGGTGGTACGATGACGACTTGGGCAGCTCCTCGTCGTCCAGTCGGCGCCTGTTGAAGACTTGGATCAGGGGAGCGGTGTCGAGGACGGGATCCCAAGAGCCGTCCGTCGCCATCTTGAAGCAGTCGCCGAAGAGTGGTTCGGTCGGTGACGTAGGCGACGGCGTGAACGCGATGCATAGGAACACCAGCTCGTCGAACGAGTCTTCCCATTCCTGCGATGCGTAAATGGCGAGCCACTCCTTGTACAGGGCACGGCGGTTTGCTTCCGTCGGATAACCCCCGCTCTGCTTCAGAACGTCGCAGGCTGCGGTGAGGACCGTGCTGTCCGACCAGGAGTGGACCCTCTCTACAAAGAACATTGGAGCACCAGAGCTTTGCGTGACGGAAGCGCCCGTAGCAGCGGATGCACCGCTTGCTGGACGCATGATGATGATGGGAGGTGTAGGAGTTCGTCACACCGGACCTGCGAAAGTTTCAACTTGTGAGACAATGGCGGGCAATGCACGTTCATCAGGGCTAGTGGTCTTCTCGGTTTGGGTAGCACATTGGTGGCGCTTCACACCGCGAATTCGGCACGTCAAGAACCCGTAAAACCTTAACTTGCCTTTACAAGCGAGCGTAAAGGCTAACACCCGCTCGCAAGCATTTAGTCAATTTAGATACGTTCATTTCGGACTACGTGGTGGCTCCCGACTTTTCAAGCCTAAGCTCGCACATGGATCCCTGCGTTTGGTTTACATTCCCTAAACCAGCAACGCTTTGTGTGCATAGAACGTCTCGCTGCGCATTTCTGAAATAGTTTTTTTCCTTGTGTATTATATATAACTTGACACCTCATTTTTGTCTACAAGGTACAACTGTCCTCCTTGGGATAGACATCAATGTTTATATTCACATTCTGAACGAGACCACTTTTCCATGCCGCAAGCTGCATTAAAAGAGAGGCCACGATTTCCCTCCTGAATAGTTAAACAGCATGTCGTTCAAACGATGTAGCAATGAATTTGTCAAAGCGGTATTTCTACCGTTTAACAATCTCTAGGAAGTTAGAATAACGTTTACTCGTACGTAAAGCACGCTATCCACCAAACCATCATAACCCGTTTTTCGAATGGATGCGCAATTTTATATAAGACCGATGCACACCCGGTTCACGCATAAAAGACATACAAGGATGTGCAGGCGGCGCCACAAACGACACGCTGTCGTATTTTTGCGAAAGCGTAGTCACGATCCCTATGCTCAAAAAGTGAAAACTAAATAGCCAATAGTATGACCAGTGGCCTCAGGAGTTGCTCTTGTATGTGTTCGAACTACAAGATCCTCCTTCACAAGCACGTCAGATCTAAGCGTCTGTTCAGAAACAGCTGGTTTCACCTAGGCGTGTGAAAATGACTTTTCCAATAAAAGAAAAATTATATTTCGTACAGGGGGAATAAAGGGGCCCACGCCGAAGCCCGCGGACCCATACACCGGCCACTCCCTACCTCCGCTTTTCCAGTGCCAGCAACTCAAGGCACAGAGACAATACCTAGAACATATCGAGACATCCTCAAACACTACTGGAAAGAACGACAGAAATACCACATCACAAGCTCGACCGCGAACAATCTACCACATGACGCCGCTTACAAACCAACTCGTATCAACATAGAACTTTACTTCATGTGATTCGCCCCGGATTCTGCCAGCGTCAATGCCAGTACTGCGAAGGCGAACCTGACACGCTGCAACACTGGTGCTAGACTGTCCCAACACACCCACACCAGTTCTGTGGCCACTACCAACACCAAAACCACCCTGGCAGGCCCTGCTGTGTAACCCGACCCTGGATGTACAGCTCGGGCTAACAACCAGGGCGGCGCGGGCAGCTGAAGACCACGGCTAATTGGACTGAGGAAGCCGACGAGGACTACGATGACCGTTTTTTGTAAATATATGTTTATTCCTCCTTTAACCGTCCACGAATGGCACGGCACTGCAAGACGCGAGTAGCGACGTCTTGCCAGATGCGAAGACGGCTGCTCCCGGCAGACGCGCCAGAAATCTGAAACGCGCGCCGAGGCCAGCGTACAACCGACCGTCTGAGCCCTGACTGCCCCACCGCAGCCAACACCTTCCCTCCACACTCCACAACCCATACTTCTAACCCTAGAAGGCGCTTCTGAGCAAACCCGAGCAAACTTTGTTGCAAACGCCGAATGGTAATGCACAGCGTCCTTCGTCAACGCCCCCTAAAAGGAGGCGTTGGCTTCGTAAGAGTCTAAGAACGCAGCGTCTACGAAGGTAGACCTCCGACAAGCAGCTTGACGCCGAGTAACCTTTTAATTCCTAAGAAGAATAAAAGTTAATTTCCATGAGGTGTCATTGTCGCTACAGCTAGAACCGCATTTAACTCTAAGTTCATGCTGCGCTTTACGATTTGGGCTCCGTTCGGACGGCGAACAGCAGTGAAAAATGGAACAGGCCCTAATCTAGCCTTGCACTGTGCAAAGTGCGGGTGCACGGCAGCTTTGACCAGACGCGTGGGCTAAGTACAAGGAACGATTTCGGAACAAGGAACAACAATTTCGGCGAACGATAAAGATCCCCAGGTGGTCAAAATTAATCCGGAGCCCTCCACTACGGCGCGCCTCATCGCCTGCGTTGCGTCGGCGCGTTAAACACTACAATAAATCAAATCAAGTACAAGGAACAGTGCGCAAGAGAGATCTTTGGAACCCACGCAGCCTAAACGCGAAAGGATTCGTCAGCTAGCGCGGAATCGGTTGGCACCTACCAAAAGGATATGATTATCTTGCCCCCTCAGTGCACATATGTGTGCGTTTCGTGCCCACGTTTTTCTTTGTGTCCTTTCTTTTTCGTTTCTTTTTGTTTTTACTCAGGTAGATATTCCGCCTCGGCGCAAAACTCGTTTTTCTTGGTAAGCGCCTAGTCATGGTTTTTTTTTTTTTTTTTTTTTTACATGAAAGATTTTCCCACAGTACTTCCATGAACGCCTCATCGAGGCATGTCGTCATGGAGCGTTTCACGGTGACAGCGATATGCGATGCCTCGCACACGTATAGCGAGCCACAAATCACCGGCGAGAGTAATGTGACTAAATGCCGCGAAGAATCGTCCGCAGAACCACCGATTTCACGCGCCTATCCAGCGAACACCAGTTTCTTAACCGCACAAGCTATCGTCTGCGAATCAGCATCGTTGGCGTTGAAGCCATTACTGCGCCGTAGTAACTAGCTTTAGTCGGTGGACAGGCCGACGCACATAATCGGGATAAAAACTTACTGCGTTGAGTCTTCAAGGAATCAGATAACCCGGCGGTTTCTCAGTTGTACGCTCTCGGAATGCTGACTCAGGATACACGGTGACGAGAGAAAAAACGCAGGCGATCGGATATTTTAGAACAATGAAACACAGTTAGGTCCTGATAAACCGCGCCCAGCGGGCCAGCGCAACTTCGTCGTGCTGCGCGCAACTACCACCTCGCTCTGAATACACCGCGGCGCTGTAGTCGCATAAACCATCAGCGCTTCGACACACCATTTCCGTGTTTCTTTCTTTTTTTTTCGCCGACTTTACGGGTGAAGTTTCGTGAATTCGCAGAGACTAAAGCAATTAGAGCAGATATCTTGTATTTGAAGAGAGACAATAAATGAAGTAAAGGAATCATTGCTCAGCTTGTAATATGAAGCCTTCGCAAATACCATTCGGTTACGCACCTGTAACATTAGGGAGACAAGACACAGTTTCTCAATAACAAGAAGTGCATTTTATTTTGAAAACGTATACACGCAAAGAAGTCGCCGTTAGGTATGTGCTAATGTTGTATGGGTGCGCTCCAACCGGTACGGCCAGCGTAACTGGAACCCTGATGAGGGCGCCCCATGCGGTGGATTGCGCTCTTACATCCGGAGAAAAGCACCTCGCTTTGCAAAAATTGAATGTAGTTAATATACTGACTAATCTCTCTCAACTTTGCAGTATTCGTTTTTTTTACGTTTGTTTGTTTCCCGCGCGTTCTTTATGATTCTTTGAGCGCGTGTTCGCGTGGCTATGCGGATTCTCTGGCAATTTGGTGTAGCCTATACATGAACGCAAAATACATTTAAGTGAGTTCATTCTAGTGTTTTTATTGTTATTCTTTGCATCCAAATTGCGTCACTGTGTCGCTTTTAAATTTTGTTGCGCGTTCCTGGTTCCAGGGCGACACTCAGACATTTAGCGCCACGCTCTGCAAAGCTCCTACAGACACTTCTGATCGCTTGATGCAGGCAATAAAATAGGTGTACCGACGAATTTTATATGCGCAGCATATAAAGGGAAACTCAGGTGGATTTTTAGTGTGCATTTGTTGGCTTCCCCTCATCAAATCAGTTTTCATTTATAGAAGTAGAGTAAATTATCGCAAAAAAAACATTTCCAGCTCAACAAAGCGCATGAGAAGGAAGTAAAAAGGCAAGATATTTTCAAACTACTTGCACCGGTAGCCCGACCTATGCATGCCAACATTGTTTAGCCATTGCGTCCTTTAGCAGCATACCAGGAATCTGGGCCGAAAAATCCAGCCAAACATGTAATCGTAATTTGCCAAAAGGACGCCGGTACTTTAAAAAATTGGGCCCATCTACCCGCTAGGGGGACTCGAGTAAATGCGTCGCATAGGGGGTGGGTGTATTGCGTTAACGTTTAGTGTTTTGGGAGTTGGTGGCAGTGAATGCGTTGTATCAGCAGCTTCTTGACGTAGTTTGAATGAGTCAAGGATATAAGGCGCGTTCGTAGCCTCCCATTCTGTGTCGGCTTTATGGCGCAGTGGGTAGAGCACCATGTACATTGCGTTCCGCCCGCAGGGTCGAGGGATCGAAACCAGGCGCCGGATAGTTTTTTTTTATATAGTGTAGGGGGAGGGGTGCAGACTACGACTACGGACGTCAACGCGGGTGACATCGTGAGTTACTGAAATGCTCTGCATTTAAAACAGTTGTCGTAGCTGTCTTTAGCTGGGTTGGGCGGTGTCCACCGGGGTTCTTGTGCCGTATGCTAGAATGTCCGACAGGGTTCAACACGGGAGGCCCCCTTGGTCCTTGAAACCAACTGCCTGTGCTGCGTTGTGTGCCCGTTGAACCAGACCGATCTGGTTTCCGCAGCGGTAGCTGGCCAGTAGTGTCCTCCATTGCTCCGGGTGAGGTTTTTAAGCGAAATCCAGGAAGCGCCTCGTAGCTTCCTTCTGACCTTCAAGCAAGCGTCTCGGGTGGTCACGGTCAAGCGCTCCTGCGCGGTATCGCGGCGTCGATGGGTCCATAGCCCATACCATTACTGCACATCGAAATCATCCTTACCTCATGGTCATTACCAATTCACAGCAAGCCTGCTGCCTTTACCAGGCGGCCTGGCCCCACAGCAAGCCTCCTCCATGCTACCCTGCGTGCTACCCCGCCTCCATGCTACCCCGCCTCCGGGCCTAGAAGCGACCATTCTCTGGACTCCTGGCCATGCCGTCTTGGTCAGAAATGAAGCGGCTCATGCCGCCGCCCGCGATCTGCACGACCGGGCACTCCTAACCTCAATGACCTAAGGCCTTACAATGACCGACACGGGGGCTACCCTCCCACCATTGAAGACACGCTCCCTTAACCGTGATTCCACCCCTTGTTCGATATTGCCCCACTACAGACACGCACTAAAAATACGCCCCGCTGCCCTACACCTCCCTCCCAAAACACCACGCCACCCTTTACCGCCACCTGCAAACTCAAACCTTCTATGATCACCCCGTCCTACACCACATCTCGCCGTCCCTTTTCCCCTACGACTGCCCGCACTGTCACATACCTCTAACGACCTACCACATTGTTTTCTCTTGTCCTCACCGCCCTAACCCCATTCCATCCCCCAACCCTGAGCAGTGGGAGGCCGAGCGGACCAGTTGAGCACCAGAGCGACAGCAAGCCCTGGTGCAACGAACTCTGGACGCAGCTCGGACACGCGGCCTCGTGGAGGTGGCTGAATACACGTTTTTGTGCTCAGTAAATGTTTAGTCCCCCTCCTCCTCCACCTCGTAGTGCTTACGAACCGACTGATGAATTTGTTGACTGACTTGAGCGAACGAAGGGATTTACTTGATTAACCCTTTCAGCCCTGGTTTTATTATTTCAGGAACAACAACAACGGTTTTTGTGTGTTGTTAAGTCCCTGTTATAGCGCAAACAATAAACAGCACGGGAAAAGTAAGTATTAGCTGATTTTTAAGTGAGACAATTAATTAGAACATCTGGCAATAAAAAAATGTTCCCAGGAAAAATAAGTTTTCTGCATGTTTTCCTATCCGTTATGATCTGAAGCCTACAAACAAAAATTAGCTTCGTAGTGGAAGTATTTCTCGATTTACAAGCTTGGGAATAGAACCTATCCCTCCGATTTTTTTTTTCAACATGGGAATTTTGTCTTTTTTTGCGGGGGGGGGGGGGGAGGCGTCCAGCTTTGCTAAAGTGCACCAACGGTGACGTCTATCGCAATAGGCACCATTGCAGGACAATTCCCCAGAAAACTTGCAGTTTTGGTTCCGTTCTCTATACGCTAGAGGAACTTTTATGTGATTGGGTCAATTGACACCACCAGGTCCGAAAAGGTTAACCGGTTTATAATGCCTCAACTAATCACCACTGCGACTTTGTGCTGCTTTGTGGGTGTTAACACTATGCTAGGCTTCGGAGAACTCTCACACCCAAGAGTGTATGTGCACTGGTTTCTTATCATGTACTCACATATAGTTCTTCCGCACTAAAAAAGAAACTAAGCAAAATACTGACTTTCGGGACGCCCGTAGGCGAAGAAAGTCTCGCAGAAGAAATCAACTAGCAAACCAATTACGCGTAACAGCGGCAGCCACAAAACACAGCGTATGTTCTTAGCACTTTTGCTCAAATCTCGAACTAGCCATAAAGTGTTAAGATTATCTTACCGAAATCTTGATTTTCAGGCTGAACACCGGCGAATGAAATCTAAGGATGGCTTGCGACAAGCAAGGGAATATACAGCATGACGATGTAAAATGCTGAGCCATAAAGAGAGAATACACGTAAAAACTGATGGCAAAAAACAATGAGAGAGAAAAACAGAAAAACCAAGCTGGGATTGACAATGTGCTTAATCAGGTGGCGTGAATGTTCGTACCGCTACACAGCGCACAGGCAAAGACGAAGAAATGTGGCACAATCTTTTATTCCTCCTTGTGAGTTTGTGCGATGTGTAGCAGTATTAATTACTAACCACCTAGAACCCTTACTCTCTTAGGTGGACGTTCAGCCATTGTAAGATTCGACCTGGATCTTTCGTCATGGCGACCGGTTCAAGAGTGTCGACTATTTCCATGTCTCTGCAGATGTACAGCCATACAGAGAAACCAGTACTAATGTGCACTTCTAATGACATCGTCTAGATTTTCAATAGGTGGCAGGGCCTGCTTGGAGAGGGCCTTTAATCCTTTTAAAAATTCTGCGTTCCCCGCCTCCCGCCCCCCCCCCCCCCCCCCCAAGAATAAAGAAAAATAAAGTGGGAAACAATACCCGCTCCAGCAAGGCTATGGCAGGTTTAAAGCCAATATAAAATAAATGAACGGGGCTAGAAGCCAAATTTTTTTTGTTTGAAGAAAATCCAATTTGCAGGGTAAAAAAAAAAACTACTTTCCACGTTTCATATTTTTTTTAATAAACGTTTATTTTGCCACAGGGCATATATATGGGATTATGAGGTGATGGTGATTAGATGAAAATGAAAATGTTCGCTTCGCGGATGTAGTCAAGGAGTGAACGATGATGGCGCCCATGTATCCATGCGGCGTATGCGGAGGCGTCGTCTACGCGGAGGCCCGTCGCCGCAAGGTGCCGCAGTCTCGTCGGCCTCAAGGCGTTTCATATGCTCGCGCCTTTAACTACTTCTCACGTTTCATATGCTCGGGCCTTTAATTAATCCTGTCATCTTAAAATATCCACAGTGAATAGAGCGAACGTTTGCGTCAGCCTCACACGGGAAACAAAGTCTGCAAATTTAGCTGTTTGCTCTGTCCTCCGGGGATATGAAAATAACTCAACAGCCGAATCTTGCAAAACAACACCAGACCGATTGGGAATCAAGACATGGGAAGGTAAATAGTATTATCACCACGGTGAGTAATCTTGCAATCAAGAAAAGGTCACTACCAAAATGAAACAATTTGGCCAGCTGGCTAAAGTGGTCTGTTTTGTGTATTATTGCAATCGCTTTAAATGTTTTTGCTACTCGTACTTTGTAGTTGAATATATACCCATAGTAGCTTTCAAACCTCGGAGGACACCTGAGCACCTCTTCTGAGGCGTGAATGGGAGGGGGCTAACCTTCAGTTGAAAACCACAGGCTGCTCTGCACGGCGCACTGGCTTGCTGGTGACTGATGAGCCGCTGGGGAAAGCTGCAGAGGCGGCTGAAGTGCAGAAGTGAGGTGGATTGCACAAAGGCAAAACATACGCCAAGCGAACTTTTTATTGTCCCAAGGATACAAGCAGAAGATAGCATGCAAGTGCAAAACACAAGCACCATGGCGTGGTTTCGAAGGGTGCTCCCGGTATTAATGAGGCAACGGAGCGGGATTATGGTATGTGAATCCGTTTTCTTTCGTTTTCTTGAAGAGGCGAGGCGAGGTGTTGCAATCCCATTCCGCGGTATGGAGTCCGTTTAGACATTTGCTTGCAGTTGTTGCATGTCTGTAGCAGCCTGAGCACGGAGGAAAACTTATTCTTGTGAACCAAAAATGGCAAACTGTAAAACAAACTGATTTTAGACAAACTGATTGTAAAACAAACGGATTGTAAAATAATGGCGACCCCAATCAGGTCTTCGCGACATGACTTGCCCCAGCAACGAGCGCCAAGTCACTTGCGGCGCTGTTGTTTCCTCTTTTCAAAAGCAGTCAGCATACCTTCTTTTCTCGGGCATTCTCACTCCGCATCTGACATGCCACTTTGCTGTTCGGACGCAACCGGTGGTCGTTCGGTACGAAAAAGACCCTTGTCCAGTAGCAGGCGGAAGTTTCGAGCCCACTGCCGAGCCTGGTCAAAGTCCTGCTGGTTGACTTCGCAGTGGTACGTCATGGCACGCAGCCTGGTGAGCGACGTGAGTCTCTCGAAGTGCAGGAAGCACAGGATCCTCAGGACGTAGGGGATGTTGTACATGACGTCGAGCTCTTGGGAGAACTGGCTTCCGATCAGACGACACCACGGCATTGAATAGGGCCCGCTGCTGCACACCGACGACTTGCGCAGGTAATCCTTGACTCTCTCCCTGGTCTGCTTGCACTCGTCGGAACCCAGCAGGTCGTTGAGCTTCTGCATGCTACAGCGGGTCTTCGCCGCAAACCGCTGGAGTAAGTCGATGGTCCCCAAGCTGCAGTACTTGGTGTGGTCCATGAAGGCGCGGTTCAAAAAGGCCAGGTCTTTCGCCGGCGCCGCGGACCCTGCGTTCTTGAGGAAGACGTACTGCGCCACGGGAAGCACGACAGCGAAGCCGATGGCGATGCCTCGAGGGGACAGGATCTTCTTGCGGAGACTTGTCAGGAAGCCGTTGTCAGGATGCGGCATGGGTCCGTCGAAGGACGTGGGAAAAAGGGTGTTCAACGCCGTCCTGGACAGGTCCTTGAACAAGGTCCGCGCGAAGAGGGAGTTCTGCGATCCCGCCACGCAGAAGACGAAGCAGCAAAAGCCTATAATCATTCCCGCTTCGTTCAGCGCCTCTTCGGACTCGCATCCCTCGCCGTAAAGCAGGTCACTGAGGTAGACGACCAGCCTGTGGCGAGAAGACGTCTCGGGACGTTCCCCGTCGTCGTAACGTAGTCTAGCGACCAGCTGGCGCACGAAACACGCATCAAGAACAGGATCCCAGGTTTCGGTAGCGACGCGCGTGAAGCAATCCCTAAACAGCGGTTGCGTAGGCGCGGTAGGCGATGGCGTGAATGCCATGCATTGCAACATCAGCCCGTCAAACGCGTCACTCCACTGCTGAGAGGCGTATATCCCGAACCAATGCTTGTAGAGGGCACGGCGCTCGCTGTCGGAAGGGTAGCCACCGAGTTGCCTTATGACGTCACACCCTGCGGTGGTCGCCATTTCATCCGTCCACTCGTAGGGGTTGGGAAAGAAAACGAGCGAGACGCGGCCGATCATAATCTCGGGGGCCTCGTGGATACACTGCTGATGCTTGTGCTGTCTGCAGCAGGAAACACCGGAGCTCTTTCGAGACATGATACTAGATGGCGTGGCGGGTAGGGCTTCGTTAGACTTGACGGCACCTGCGAATTTGAAACGGTTTGTCAGCGACGCGTAACGCGAGCTTTTGGAATATTACCTTCGGGCATCGTTTTTGAATATAGTACGTTAAAACGTAGTGAATTTCATCGTATTCGCCACAAACTCGAGCGCAGAATAGACAACATAGAGAGACAGGCGGGGTAGCGCTAGTCTTGTTTGTCACTCGAATTGTATGTCCTGCGCTACCCTTAATTGCGAAGGCCATGCACCAACTAGCCTAGCAGCAAGTATTACAAATTCATAGTACTGGCGAAAATGATGGCACTCTCAATCGGCGTAAGATTAAAAAGTAAGAAAGCCGGCCAAAAACCATTCGTTCACCACAGGAAAAAACCATACAACGTTTGAGCAAGACGAGGAAACGCATCCCGCTTGAACGGCAAGAGCTGCTTGTAGATCCTTGCACACCGAAGTGCCCTACGCCTTCACCTTTTCACCTGGGACACCAGACGTTCGTGTACGAACGACGTCACCCCAAACCTGCCAGAAGGGAGATCCGAGCAAAGAGAAATGCTCACGGCAGAAAAGAAAGGCCTATGAACCAACGCACGAAGAACGAAAACTGTGGACGTCCACAGCGCACGTGTAATCCCCACAACAAGCCGTTTCCTCCCCAGCGTAGAGCAAACGTTTCCACACACACACACACACACACACACACACACAAAATAAAGCCGTTCCACTCAATGTGAAAGCTGTCGGAAATGTAGCGCAGTAATTCGCAATAATGGGTTGCAGCGCCGTTATCCGCTCACGGCTGCCGCCCAATGCATTTCAAATTTTCCGCCGTCGCAGTGCTCGCGCGCCCCCTGCCTGAAACAGTGCCAGCGGGAGTTCTGTTCTTTTTGTGCTTGATGTAATTTCATATTCTGGAGTTGTTTTCCGTCATTTTGAACACGTAATTTTTTTTTGTTTTTGCCCGGCTGGAGCCTTTTTGCGTCATTTCGAACGCGCCTTTTTTTTTTTCCTTCGCGGCCGCTTTTTTTCGCTTACTATCGTGAAGGCCAACCCAGAGAGCGTTCCTAAGTAAATGAACGCGGGGCTGCCGATTACATACACAGATTTTGCCTGAAGTGTACCTGCAGTTTTCTTTGGGCTAAACAACGGGGAGATGTATGACAAGCGCCAGCAGTTCACGAGGTTTGAACGGTTAATGTCTATTTAAACCGCGTGGTTTTCGAAGCCTCCGCAATCCCCCGACGACAGTACATTATGTTCTACTGGGTCCGTTATCTCGCTGCGCCGCCTGATTCGCATCGACCGTTAGCGAGGTACGACGATAAGACGAGCCCCTAAAGTGCTCTGCGCTTAAAACGCTGCAGCTGATTCGCCGACAGTACGCTCACCCCGGGTGCGTCCAAGAGGAATCAGCTGTAGCTTAGCACAAAACGCAGACTCGAACCAAGGGCGCCAGTTATTTGGTGCGACTAGTAAATCAAAGTGAAACGAACACGTAGCGCCGAAAAATATCGGAGACGCGGAGTCGGCGAATTTATAACCAGCACGCGCGCGACTACGTGCCATGTGGGCACAAATACGCTGCCACATACCGCATGCCTCAAGCCACGCCACTTTAATATTCCTGCTGGTCGCGTTCGGTCGCATATTTCCAGGTAGGAATTATGTAGCTGAGGCAAAGATGGGCGAGACGCTTTACTGCCTCTGCAGCGAGCGAAGAACCGTTAGCTGCAGCGGTCGACGCGAAAGAACGACGCAATTTTTGAACGCCGAGCTCCGCCATCACGTTTTCAAGAAGGAACGCAACACTTACCTTAGGAAACGTGTGATGGCGACGAAATTTCAACCCGTGCGGTAACTAACAGGGAACAAAGACCACTCGTTTGCTTAGAAACTACA
This sequence comes from Haemaphysalis longicornis, assembly GCF_048455015.1. NCBI lineage: Eukaryota > Metazoa > Arthropoda > Arachnida > Ixodida > Ixodidae > Haemaphysalis > Haemaphysalis longicornis. The sequence goes on along the minus strand of NW_027526407.1, from coordinate 63,653,141 downwards.
CAATATTGAGGAACTCCAGTACTGCGATGTAGAAAATTCAGGTGGAACACGCCGAAGCGAGGTCCTCAAAAAACAAACATGGCGTAGTTAGTACATTAACTGCATGCTATTTGCTCAATCCTGATGCTCCTTTCTCTCGAGTAAATGAAGCAACCGCCGCAAGGAGTCCCCTTATCGCGAGAGAAGTTATGTCAGTTATGTAGTAGAAGCATATGATCCATAAATCTCAGAATATTACCGTAAGAAATCAACGAGCTCCACATCAAAAAGTCCTCTAATGCTTCCGATAACTCGTGTTTAATTTTTTTCATGCGTGTAACTCAGAAGATAGCGGTTATAAAGGCGGCTGTGCTGAGTGGAACATACCGACTATACCTTCTGCTTTTAAAAACAAAACAAAATGCGATTGCTTTTTGCAAGTTTTAACGTAAATAATATTTTACTAATGAGTGTTGAAATCACTTTTTTACCACGAATTCTAAAATAACACGGTGTTTATGTGTGTACCGAGGAATAAACAAAATTTACTAATTCAGGAAACAAAAACTATTTGTTTGTTGATTATGCGACTGCAGCGCCCAGAACTAACGGACCGTTAGCGGGGTTCCCTGGAGAACGGTGGAGCAGCGGAGTTCGGCAACTTACACTCGGTTGCGTGCTGCTTTAGCTACAAGTTATTTTCCCCTTGTTATTTTGTTACGGTGCATTTACATTCTTTTCTTCAATACACTGGAACCTAACTGCGCCCCTTGGCTGTGGATTATTTATTTCGACGATCGTTCACGTCAAGTTGGCGTTTATTTTCTCCGTATTCGCTTGCTACATCGGTTCACTTGTTTTCACATATACTGCGCTGAATTGGCTTGCGCGACACGGCCGCATGGGACTGAAACTTTGCTCGCTGCAAACAGTTCGGGAAGTTCTACCTGCTTTATTAACGCATTAAATTAGCGACTCGGTTGATTCTTCACTGAATTAAATCGCTTTCTCAACCATAAATACTTGTGGCGCCGTGTGAGCGAGGCTCTCAACAAACTTGTATCGTCAGTAAAGCGTCGTGTTTTGATGTCCTTTGAGCTACTATGGTCCCTAGAAATACTTGCATTTCTAGGGACCATAGAGCTACGCACGGGTGTTCATCGTGTCTTCGAGATACCGCAAGAATATTGCCAACTGCCTTGGTGACTGCAGTATACTTATCCTAAAAGCGATACAAGAACCCGGCCTTCAACAGGGTGGGTTTCTCGGGTGGCTCAAGGTCACTTGAGATTGTTCGCATCTTCAAAGGTAAAATGAGACGCGCCGGCCTGTGCATTATCATCAACTAGTCATTTTGCTAAGAAATTCTTTTGAAGACCCCGTCCATTGGTCGCCGCTAGTTTAGACCGGCTGCACGCGTCCCACGTTATAATAATCGCGCCAAGTATTGTGGCGTGTGGCCTTCTTGGACGTCTCATCGCCGTGAGTCTGTGTGCTCCCCGAAAGATTTCTCCGCGTTTTTCGAATAAAGGCGACGCTTGGACCCTTCGGAGCAAGCTACGCGCGTAAAACACCACGCCGTCTCCCACCCCATCCTCCACTACCAATCTACGTGGACGCGGCCCAAAAACCTAAACAATCGCGCCTACGCCACTTCCATGCACGGCCCTCCCAACTCCACAACCATGTCTGTCCTCACCCCCTTCCCTACGGTGGCAGAGGAAGTCGCCCTCGCAATAATGCAACACCCCCAACCTCTCCGACTCCAAGCACGCCCTCTCCAACTACGTCAAAGGTCTTACCTCACCACTAGCTGTCCATAGCATACTCCAACACCTTCCCCTGGATCCTGTGGAGCTACGGTGGACTCCGGCCCACACTGGCTTAGGAGGCAATGAGGCAGCGCATTCACATGTTCCAGAACTCATTATCCGGGCACCTGCTTCTTTTGCTCCTAACCGCAACAACATCCCCACCCGGCTATACACACACACCGACATTACACTGCACCACAGACTGAACCGTCAGACACTCTCACACCCCCACAAGCCCCTATCACCAGAGGAGGTCGGCCCGCATGTGGCGCATCATCCAAGAGCACACCTCCCTCCCCCCCCCCCCCCTCCGACACCTCCCCTCCCCCCGCAAAATCCTCCCCCCCCCCCCCCCCCCACCTGTTTTCATCACCTCAATGATCGAACTGCGGAGCACTGAACACGCACTTTCATTCCCTCTGCCAGTGCCCCAAGAATCCCTACCCGCCTCTCCCCATACCCCAGGACTGGGAGCAGGCCTTCCGGAGCTCCGAGGTCTCAGACCAGGTGCTAGGCACCTCCCGACGTCTCCAGATCGCGGCGGCCCTGTGGGCAACCTCAGCCGTCCCACTAGGAGGAGCTTTTCTGAATAAATATTATATATCTATCTCTCTCTCTCTCTCTCTCTCTCCTGCAGCGGGCTTGTAGATCAGAAATTGCGGAGTGACATAAAAATATCTGTATTATCGAGTAACTCTGGGTGCGTTTCGGTGGTCCAGTGATGCAACGTTCAATAGCATTTTTTTTCTGCCTAAAACAGAACAACCTACGGCAAAACGAACAAAGCTGTTTGCATTAATAAGCAGGCTGAGGCCCCCCTGCGGACTGCTTGGCGCCTGGCCCTTTTCTAGTTGACATCTTATATTATGTGAGATGGTGGGGGGTTTTCGGCAGCTAGCTTAACCTTTTAGCCCTGGCGGTGTCAATTGAGCCCCCCCCCACATAAAAGTACGTCTAGCGCAGAGAGAAAGAAACCCAAAAAACTGTGAGTTTATCAAAGCAATCCAAAAAACTGTTAGTTTATCCGGAATTGTCCTTCAAGGATGTCTGTCGCGATAGACATCCTCATTGCTGCGCTTTAGCAGAGTCGGACGCTACAGAGAATAAAAAAACCTGAGTGAATACAAAATTACGACGTTGAGGCAAGACCAACTAAGCTTTTACACCTATAAATACGTGCACTACGAAGCTAACGAAGCTCAGTTTCCGATTGCAAGCTCATGCGGTCCTATAATTTAGCAAAACTTCGAGAAAAAGTTTCTGCTCCCCATAACATGTTTAATTACCAGATGCCCTAACTAGTTGCCTCATTAGTAAATCAGTTATCACTTGCACTACCAGATCGATTTTACGTTTGGGGGCTTATGGGAGCCCTAAAATTTATTACAGCGCACAGAAAGCATTTCTTAAGAGCGAAGATGTTGTTGCTGGCCGTAATGTGTGCGGCGTCATCAGAAAAGTGCGTCATAGTTACTTCCGTTGTTTGCCGCATTCGTGAGCACGCGCCATACGAAGAGAGTCTGGCGTCGTCCAGGCTTGCGCGTGGCGCTCGCAAAAACACAAAGAAAACAGGTCACCTGCGTCCGCGCATCAAAGGGGGAGCACAAGACAGCTCGCGCTACAGACGCCCACTTCGCGAAGCCGGTTGGCGCCGGTTCTAGCGTGTGCTGACGCGTTCCACTTTGGGAGAAATGTGAAAGCCTGCGCACAAAAAGATCCGGGCCCGCCAGTCATGCAGGAAGAAGAAGTCGATATAGATGGATATAACGATGACCTCTACTACCACAGTGAAAAGCGACGAGGGAATATGTAAACAAACAGTTTCGAACCTAATACAAAGCATGGTGGAATTTCCTTCACTGATTGGATAAAGAAAATCCGCCAGCTTCACCATTGTTCAAGCCTTGTGCGACTTAGTGGAAGCTTAGCCAATTTTGTCGCTTGACAAACAATCAGTGTTGAAAGGGCTTAAGATGTCAGAATGGGTTTAAACTTACCACGGCGCCAGTAAATACGAGCGGAACGGTAGCTTCAAATACCAGACCTTACGTGCGAGTCTCCGACCCATTGTCGCCTTGGCAGGTGAAGTCTGCTCAGACAGACCTCTTTGCTGCACCTACCTGCATCATTCATCGAACCGGCTGTTCGGACTCCGCGGCGTCCTCAGCAGACGGCCTCCCCGTGTGGACGGACAGCATAGTTCATACCTTATAGCCTTCTGCGTAGTGCAGAGCAGAAGGGGCTTCCCGACAAACACCTAAGGCCGCTCCGTCTACAAAAAAAATGAAGGAAGCTCACACTAATGCGTAAGATTTGAAGGTAACGAAGCTGTACGCAACCTTCACGACCATCACGAAGCTTTATGTCCAAGATTGCAGCCGATTTGCTTCTACTTCGCTGCCGCGACGACCTTTACTCCATCATAGTTGCTATAAGTGTGAGCTTTCTTATTTAGATGTGAAGCATCTCATTGTCGGGGCTGTGTCCCTTCCTCCCTCGTTGTCGTCATTCGCCATCCGCACTCTACTGCGCATGCGCATCTCTTCAGGACCCGTCAGCGTTTGGGCTGACGTCAGCGCAGTCCACTATAAAAAGAAAGTTAGGTGACGCCCGGTTTCGATCCCACGACTCTCTGGCCGCAACGGGAGGTACGTGGCGCTCTTGCCACTGCTCTACCAACCGAGACGGGAGCATGTGCTACGAACGCGCCTTCTGTCCTTCACTCATTCAAACGACGTCAAGAACCTACTAATACAACGAAGGCACGCGAAGCTGAACGTCAACGGAAACGACGAACTGAAAACTAATGGGAACTTCAGTCGACCTCATGGCTGCTTCGCATACTATTCAAGGTTCCCCTGCGGGAAGATGTAATTTTTTTTAAGTGTTAATGATTGGACATCACATTGGGGGGGGGGGGGGGGGGGGGGGGGGTGTACGCTATGAGGCGTCTTTTTCGTTCCGAGCAAGTGTTGCGACAATTACAGCGAACGCTGGGGTCTTTTTCGTTCCGAGCAAGCGTTGCCGTTATTACAGCAAACACTAGCGTTCGTTTGTTGGACAGTCTTGGCCCTCCTTCCTACGTGGATATGCTTGGCCTGACAAAGATGCGCCGGGGACAACGGGCGGTCGGTCGCCGCGAGGCACGCACACGCGCATTGGGCATTTTCTTGGTTTTTTAGCTGCCGGACGGTCGCCGAAATCTTGCCCAATCCCCCTACCTAAGTGGGTATGCTGAGGGGAGACATGCGCACGCATCCTGAAAGCGCCACCAACAAATCTTCAATTCATCATCATCATCAACAGCCTATTCAGATCCACTGAAGGACGAAGGCCTCTCCCATTGACCTCCCCCTGGATCTGTCCTGCGCTGCTTGAGTCCATCCTTTGTCTCCGAATTGTCTATATCGCTTCTCTATCGAGTTAACGGCCTTCCTCTTCTTCTAGTCCCGCCTCTCGTGGTCCACCTGTCGCCGGTTCGTCGTACTACGTGGCCAGCCCGAGTCCATTTCTTTTTCTCAATTCGGACTACGATATCGTTTACTCGCGCTTTCCCTCGGCTTGTCCGTATCGGCATTTATAAAAAGCACTAAAAGACCTTCTTTTGCAGAACTAGTATCTTTCTTTGCAGTTCATTCACCAATGTTTAAAAGTAAATTTTCAATGTCTCATCACACTGTGTTTTAAACTTGTCACCGCATTAAGATTACTTTTATTTTTTCCGGACAAGTGCTGTCTCTATTGCACGAACTATTATGTATCCTGAACTTCTTAGTGTTTAGCATGTGTGTGTTTGTGTGTGTATAGCTATTGTATCTTTGCACAAGGTTTCTACCTACTGTATAATGATGATCTGATAATTATTGTACCTTTGCTATCGCCTAAACTTTTCATTGCTGTTTCTTTAAGTCTCCATGATTTGTAACTGCTCATCGAGGGTCCCGTGGCAGTCATGGGACTTTGGGACCCTCGTCTGTATATTTTAAGAACTGTACCTCTCTTGAACGGCAAATAAACTTCTTCTTCTTCTTCCTAATCTAGGTTGGTCGTTTGCGGTCCGTAAGCGTTACTCCTATCCTTATTCGCTCCATGGCACTTCTGGCGTGAAGATTTCCAAACATGAATGTTGCAGATTTTCCCTAGATCCGTACACCAATATCGTAAGTGACGTCATAGTGGGCGCTGAAAATGAACTATATTACTGAACACAAGGAAGACGTGTGGCACGTCCGTCCTATTAAAGTAGCGGAGGAGAAAATGCTGAAACAATTTTCATTGGCCCTGAAACGTCGCGCACACATCAGCGCATAGCGAGAGGTATGCTTGTTTTAAGGGCACGTCTCGCCCCAGTGTTCATCACGTAACGACAGAGGTAGGATAGACAGTTGAGATTATCCCTAAACTGTTGGGTTGTTTTTGTCCGTCAGTTTTAAACCCCGTCTCACCCTAGTGGCAATACTGCCTGGTGGACGTAGGGACGCAAGCTGGCCACATAGACTTCCGCAGTTAGAAGCCGACTGAAGTCAACAGGAGCCAACATGAAGGGACCGCACGGACATTCCGTGGGCGTTGCGCCTCCAATTCATTCATTGAACAGCTGCAGACCCGGTCGGGCCCCAGAGACATGAATTTTTGAGGTGTTGGCTAGTTTCCCCCACAACCGGGTTCTGGGAAAGGAATGCAGCCCAAGTTGTGAGCGGCGCCTATTCTCCAATTTCTTCACACTGAGAACGCACCCGGAGTCGTCTAGGATTGATAAGTGTCGAGTACGTCTTTCCTATCTCTCCTTCCCTCCTCTTCCCCATCGCCAATACACCAATATGCACCAGTGCACGAATTGTTGAAGTAAACAACTTTATGGAGCAGTGACTCCCAAAACCGAAATGACGACTTTTCCGGTGCTGTCGTGGAGACCAGTAGTCGCTCTGCCTTTAGGTTACCGGTGGTCATCAGTTTTACCGCCAGCCCGACAGGGTGTCTGACAACATAAAAAACATCTTGGCATTTACATCTCATGCTGAGTATTGACCGTACTAATTGTGATACACTACTTGTGCAGTGTCAGCTAAGCATAGTTCTCCGCGATTGAATCGTCCGTCATCAAGAATGATCACCATTCAAGTTTAGTCGATGCAAGAATGCCCCAGGAGCTAAATCAGCACTGTGATCGTCTGAGTCGACACGGGGTTGGCGTACGAGGAAATCGCCACCTTTGACATCTTTCCCTTGGGGGGGCTGGCAAAATGTCTTACTCTTTCCTTTGCAGCTTGGCGTGTTATTGGGAAATTCTTGGCTATTTCTCATAGTTTGTAAGCTTGTTCTGGTAATCGCTGTACTGCGGGGGCGTCACCGTTTTTTTCTTGTCGCAGCCCCCCCTGCGATTACGGAATTGAAACTTCGTTGGTGCCAATAATTTTGAGTGCCGCCTCGCAGCGAACACAAAAACGTCTCGCGATATTCGAGGGCAAGTGTTCTCGTGCACGACGAAAAAGTGGAGACACTTTGTGATGGTGTCTGTCTGGCAACAGGTTTGTTGAACAAGTAGATTGACCACACGAGCTTATGCTTGCAGAAGCACACCATGCTTTTCTTATGATCCTTTTGCGAACCTCTGCGGTACTATCCTCCATCTAAAGCGTCTAATACTATCCTCCACCACTGTCTAAAACGTCGCATACAAACCACGGAGGGGTACGACGTGGTTGGTATGGGACGTTTTAGCCAATGGTCGCCTTAGATGGAGAATAGTATCGCAGAGACTCGCAAAAGGGTCATAAGAAGGCATGGTATGCTCCTGCAAGCATACGCTAGTTTGGTCAATCCACTTGTTCTACAACCAGTTACAAGGCAGACACCATAACAAAGTGTCTCCACATTGCAACAATAAGCTGTGACCACGGCGCCCTTCTAAACAAGGTGCCAGGAATTCGCAGCTCCTGGACCAAGAACCGGTACGTGTTAGAATGAACAACGAAATTTTATTAATCACAAAAACGTTCAATTATGATGAAGAACGAGCGCGAAGCAGTGCCTCAACTTGCTTCGCCTGCCATCTTACCGCTGGCGCTGTGGTCCAAAAGCCAGGGCCACCTCTAGGGCTTCTTCTTCGAAGCGCCGCCATATTTTCCTTTGGCCAGGGCACGCTTCAAGTCCCTGGCCCAGATTCGCGCTGCCTTCCTGCCGAGTCCAGGAACATCCGTGAACTCCTCCCTCTGCCAGAGGAAGCTGTTCGGATCTGGCGCCACGAGGGCCGTAAGCCTCAGTGCGTACTCTACGTTCTTGACGAGGTCCAGGTTGTTGAAGAAGCAGGAGTTGGAGACGCGACACCAAGGCCTGGTACTCTGGAGCTGGCCTTCCGTTCCCTCCAGGTAGGCGTCGACACGCTGGCTCGACTGCGACACGCTCTCGTCGCCCGACTCGCAGAGGATGCGGTTCAGCGTGGGCGCGCCGACGCCCAGCTTTTCTTGTGCCTTGTACAGAAGCTCGACGACCTCCAGGTGGCCGAACTTGGACGGCGTCAGGAAGGCTTCCTCCAGGAAATGCTTGTCGGAGGCGATGACCCTGGTGCCTCTGGTAAAACGAAGTGAATCAACATTACTCAAAGGGACCCTGCAACACTTTCTCCAACTTTTTTTTTGAAATCTTAAACGCTTGGATAACGTAGTCACCCAACACACCCAGTACCAGTGGCGATCCAAAGGGGGGGGGGGGGGGGGCGAAGGGGGCGGTCACCCCCCCCCCCCCCCAAAGAGGTCCTCAGTTTCTTATTTTCAGTTTTTTTAAGCATTCCACTTGCGCGAAGTTAAATCCCAGCGGGTTGCACCGCATACGCGCACACGCCTCCATGGTTATTACCACTTCAGCAGAATTGGCGCAAGGAGGGGAGCGATTCTTCATTCGCCTCGCCCCCCCCCCCCCCAAAAAAAAAACATCGCTCCCCCCCCCCCCCCCCCAAACCAATCTCTGGGACCGCTACTGCCCAGTACTTAGATTAGGGGGTCGCAAAGTACCTCAGCCAAAAATTACTGCTTTATGCCCATCAGATAAACTAGCTCAAAAAATTTTTCTCTCTTTCCCGGTCTTGACGTTCTTCGGCTGCTCGAATTACGTCACTAAGGACATGTGGCTGTTGGCCGGTTTTCCTTCAGTTGCGGCAATGAACGCTTTTGATTGCAACTTTAAAAAAAAGACTCAAAAACAAAGCCGAAATGGAAGGCGTATCTGGTGCGACGAGCAAATCGCGCAGTGCCGCTCCGTGCTGGCGATAACTGTAGCTTTCGCGGTGGTTCCAGCCCCGAAGGAAAGAATGTAAGCGCTTATCGAAAGTTTTGCAGGTTCCCTTTAATGAGAATATGCCCATTAACACCGTTTAAAAGGGCCATATTGACAAGTATACTATTTGTTTAATTTGAAGGAACGTTTCGTAACCAAGTCAGCTCCATTCTAGCCACGAAAGAAGCTTTTTTAACTATTAAAATGCAAGAAATATCGAATAACGTTCACATTTTCCACTGCGCCGACGCAATATGGGCCAACAATAAAACAGATTTCTGTGTGTTAAGTGAACGTTAGCATTCCAGTGATATGATCAAACGGAACTCCAGCCCCCCCCCCCCCCCCCCAAACTACAATTTCCCAGTCATATAATTTCCATTCCACTAAATTTCCTTTCCTGGCATGACGTCACCGTTTGCTAGTCATTTTTATCATTCTCAATGATACGCACCTGCGATACATGAGATTGCGTTCTCGGTGCCAAGCTGCGTATAGCTGAGAAGGAAATCGGTGTCCGTCAGAGGACTGATTTCCATGGCTACACTTGCAAGCATCGGAATCCGAAGTATTCTTGGTTTCGTATTAAAATGACACTATGATCCGTGGATTGGGTAGATACGCGAGTAAAATGCGACCCTGCGCAGACGCTACGCGATGTACCGAAAGCGTTGTTGTACTCGGGAACAAGTTAAGAACGGCAATAGCTCATCTACCGTATCACTCCGCCTAAGCGACGGAACCGGATGAAAAGGAGCGGCGTGTTTTGTAAGGCGATTGCTATGAGTGCGTGATATCGACTGCCATTTCTCACGTAGTTTGTCGCCGCAGCAGAAGTTTATTAAGAGCATATAAAGTCCACAAAATCAGGAAACGGCTGGTGCAATGTTCCAAATATTCCCAGTAACGCACCACTTGCGCCGCGCGGAGTAACATCCGGCTGCGGTGATGAGGCACAGCGGCAACTTCCCGACTACTTAACTACTACTTAAGTACTCACTTAAGTATAACTACTTAAGTACTCACGAGGAGCAACTTAAGGTTAAGGGAAAGCGAAACGCAGCTATAATGAAGCATAGAGCTCTGTGGGGGTATAACAAATATGAAGTAGTAAGAGGAATGTGGAAAGGAGTAATGGTTCCGGGTCTCACGTTTGCGAATGCTGTCCTCTGCTTAAAATCAGGCGTTCTATCAGGCCTTGAAGTAAACCAGAGAACGGTAGGACGTTTGGCCTTAGGCGCGCATGGAAAAACAACTAACCAAGCAGTTCAGGGAGATATGGGCTGGGCGTCGTTTGAAGTTAGAGAAGCTCAGAGTAAAATATGCTTTGAGATGAGGTTGAGGGCAATGGATCAAAGAAGGGGGTCAGCTAAGGTGTTTAGGTACCTATACTTGAAAAGCGTAGACACGCAGTGGTTAAGGAGGACTAGAAGGCTAACGATGAAATACGGAAAGAACAGTGGAGAATCCAAAACAGCCACTGTAACTAAAAAAGAGGCAACGCAGATTGAAACGAATAAATGGAGAGAAAAAAATGGAAGCTAGAACGTCGTTAGAGATGTACAGGGCTGAGAAATGGAACATCAGAAAGGAAAATTTCTACGATAATTCCTAGGGAAGTGCTTTGCTTTTTGAGGCTAGAGCAGGTTGCTTACGAACTAAGAGCTTTGTGGGGAAGTATTCACAAAATGATGGGGTATGCGTGGTCTGCGGAAAAGAAGCAGAAACTATGCCGTACATAGTGTTAGAATGTGAGGGTATCCATCCAAATCTACATGAGCGACATATTCGGCTTCCAGAATCCCTAGGCTTTAAGGGTAGCACAGAGGAAGTTAACTTCAAGGCTGTCGAGGGGACGAAAATAAGATTAGAATGCTGGTGGACAGAAAAGCAGAGAGGGGAATATTGCCAAGGACAGTTATCAATGTAGCAGAAAAAAATAATATTTTGTGCCTAATAAGCTTTTTGTGCCTGCCCTAAGCAGCACTAGTATTAAACCAAGAGTATAAAACATAGATATATTAGTTTTTTTTGGTAAGATGACATGTCATCACCTCGCTACGAAGGGGAAACCAATGCAATCAATCAATCAATCAATCGGTAGCATGACACGTCATCACCCCGGTACAAGGGTAATACCACTAGCTATCATCATCGTCATCTTTGCCTTAAGTTGTTCCTGAGTACAATCGAACTTCGTTACAACGAAGTAGTATCGAAGTAGTAAATTATTTCGTTATATCCGATATTCGTTGTAACAGTAGAGGCAAAAATCGGCTCTAACAAATTGACAATCTGGCTCGCGCAAGAATACTTCATACAAAAATGCATTTTTTAGGCTTCGAGCCCACTATAAACAAGGTAAACCTTACCTTCCTCGTTGCATTTCAAGCTCAATGAACCGGAACATGAGTACGTGAAATTACCACAGAACGAAGTTTACTAGACAAAACAGCCTACGTATTTATTTATTTGATGGAGGATGTGATCATCTCGCGGCTCCTCACAGCGCTGAGCAGAATGGAGTTTTCCACAGTGTGCACGAGCCAAAGGGCCTTTACACTTCTGCAGTTTCGGATGCCGCAGGGTTTTTCCAAGTAGCTTCTCAGCCTCCTGGTCAAATATTTCTGCGTTATATCCGATATCGCGCGCGGCTGTCAGGGTTTCAGTTTCGTTGTACAAGAATTATTGTCATTCAAATAAAGCGTGACCAACCGAAGTCCGTATATAGTTCGCTATAGCCGAAAATTCGCTATATTAGTGTTCGTCATAACGAGGGTCAACTGTAGAGTGAAGCGGTTATCAAAGTGGCGGTGAGCAGTCGCGTAGGGGTACGCTGCATGCGAAGGCCGCGGCATTACCTGAGAACGCCGTCCCGAGCTCATTTAAGCTCACGGACTAAATTCACTCCAACCTTTTACTTTCACATCCCCTACTCCTTCATCCTGCCTGGTTTGCAGGTCAAATTTTCGCGCTTCAGCCTCCGGTGCCTGTCCACATTCCCCACTTTCTCCAACCTCCTCGGATGGCATATCAAGTAGCGATCCTGGGAGCGCGCTCTTTGGCTTCTTCACGAATACCGTTAGTAAGGACGTGACAGCCGCACTAAAATTATTACAGATATATTGAAAAATTACTTCCTACCTGTAGGTAACGTGAGTGGCATTGACGTGGTAGGCGTACTGGCCGAGGACGAGCAGCACAATGTAAGGCTTGATTACGCAGTCCTGGTCAGTTCGGACCTTACGGAAGAGCTCGGTCAGGAATCTCGAGCTCGGCCAGGGGATGTCCCCTTCGAAGGACAGCGGGACCGACGCGTTGGCCAGCGCCACCTTCATCCGGATGCGAAAGAAGTCTTGCACGTCGCTCCAAGGCTTGGCGGCGACCACGGACAACGCGAGGCTCACGAAGCCGATGATCAGGCCAGCCTCGTCGAGAGCAGCTTGAGAGGCGCGGCTCTTGCGAATCAGGGCGGACATGAAGTCGACGAACCCGGGTGCAGAGGGCAGGGGCTCGATCTTTTCCAGCTTGCGCGCGAAGAGCTTGGGGATGTCCCGGAGATTCAAGACGGGTGACCTCGGTGCCGCCGTGTCGATGGGGTCGCGCGTTTCGAAGATGTTGGCGAAGAGTGGAGTCTCGGGGGCCGTGGGCGAGGGCGTGGCCGCAATGCAGTCCAGCATAAGCCCGTCGAAGGAGTCGTCCCATTGGTTGGAAGCGAAGACCCTCAGCCATTTAGCGTACAGCGACCTGCGAACACGGTCGCTCGGGAACGCGACGTCCTTCAAGACTTCCCGGGCGGCCTTGATGGCGATTATGTCGCTCCAGTCGCTGCGGTAGTAGGTGGCTGCTGGCGGCAGCTGAGCGCCCAACATGCGATACATGACGTACTCGAAGAAGGACACGATGTGTTCTGCCATGACGGCGGCGACTTGTCGGATGAAATTTGAAACAGCTGCATCGAAGCGGTGGAAAATTTGAGGTTAATTATTTACACGCAGGCTCACTCCCGCATTTACTACAGTTTATTAACGCTGCTACGTTTGCGATTACAGATTGGGCCCAAAATCGATGTTTGTTAAGAAGGCTGGGAGATGATTTCTCCTTTCGTGATACTGGGAATATTCAGGCGACTCAGCACTAGCAGTGAATTTCAAAGTCAAGCCAACGTGTATAAGCTTGTAGGCATTGTATAAGCTTGTATAAGCTTGTAGGCATATAAGCTTGTAGGCATAAGCTTTGTAGGCATTTCAAGCGCATCAGATGTATAAAGACTGGAGGTCGAAGTTTCTACTCAGCCGCGGCCTCTTGCGCTGGAACGTAAGGTATTCCCTATTTCCAACCCCACGGGTGCACTGACTTCGTGCTCAATACCGTGCCCGCGCAACTCCAGCGAGAAATCATTTAGCGACCGGATGTGAGCCGAAAGCAAGATCACTAAGCATCCGCGCCCAACCTCCTCCCCCAACCCTCCACTCACTACACACGCCGTTAGTCCATCTACATCCAACTTCAAGCCCAACTTAGCTATGTCACGTGACATTGTCAACAGTCCCGGCCTCACAGGCTATCAGATATGTTGGAGTTACCCCGACATTCAATCAACACACATCGAACCCGCCTCGAGTTACTCATTCGCAACACCACCTCTCCCACGAAATTCTCCCTCTCAATGTCCCCTATTCTTCGTTAAGCCAGGTCACTTCGATTATCCCTGCGACACAATGGCCCCAACCCGCGGACAACATAACCTCCGTGTCGGACAGACTCCTTCATCGCCGCCTGCGAGTGCTGCCCTTACATATCTTAGCCGGGCCTACCGCCGGGTGAAACTTCCACGATTCGGACATGAACCGTGTTATGTTAGAGTTACGCCTCCCTCCTTTCTGATACTGGTTAAAAACCCCGACTCGTCGCAAAACACAAAAACAAGGGCGGAGAATTCGTTCATGCCGCGAAAACCGCCTCTTAATTTTCCCGGGACATTTGGTAAGAAACTCTGTGGGCTACTGATACTAGGTGAGGTAAGGTACTGAATGCGGAGCGGAGCGGAGCGCAAGATATCGCATTGACCCGTGCGAGCATTTCATCAATGGCTCGACGGAACACCGATTGATTTCATTCGCTCCGTGAACAATGCCAAATTATAACAGTATTGGGGCTTCAGATCAAGCGAGCATCGATGTTTTGCTGAAGTGATACCCAGCCGGCACTGCTGGCTTTGTAACGGCGATACGCGTTTGTTAGAGTTTCCGGCATGCAGCCCCCACAAATTGCACAAACAAAGCGACGGGTTATGAGTCAATGAAACGAATGGGGCTATCGAGTCCTCTAGCAACTGCAGTCGAGCGCACTGAGAATAGTAGAACTTACCTGCAGCAGTATCAGAAGACGAACCACACCACTCAAACCGCGGTGAAAAATTGCGTGATATGCCAACAAACTTTCAAATCAAAACGCGCGGAAACAAAGAATTTCCCAAAGTTCGCGAATGCGCAAAACCAACGCAGCACGCATAATTTCGAGACGAACAGCGGCCTTGTGATTGGCCCGGAGATACTTCGTGCTCCCGTATGGCATTCACAGATGGCGCCACGTTGTCTTTCGCGAGGAAGTTGGCGCCGTTTTTAAATGTTCCGATCGCTTCTGTACTGGCGAAAAAATAATACGCGCAAAACAGCCGCACTCTGCGGACTGGTATATGCGGCGTTCATTTTTTTCTGTGGCGTGCCTTGCATTCAGCGGGAGGTGAACACAACAACGATGGCGTTTACTCGCGCGTGAAGCGCCACTGGACGCACTATCCGATGTGAACCGTGCACAAACACGCAGGCGAGGGCGCCGTGGCGCGAGAGTGTCGGTTTCTGTTCCCAGAGAGCCGCAAAAAGCGCCAGGTTACTTGCGCCTACTCCGATTGCTCTAGTTTCATGCCAACATGCACTGAGGATGTTCGCGAGCCCCAGCGTCTTTTATTTAGAGCGCCCTACCGCGGCGTCTAAACTCAGGTTGATCGCGCCGTTCATCGGAGTGCTTGCGAAAACTAAAAAAAAAAAAAAAAAGTGAGAATACTGAGAGTTGTCTGCTGTTGCGCCAGCATTGTGGCGTCGCCTTTCTACGGTTTAAGCTCTTTTTTCTTTGGTCATCAGATGCACACTTCCGAAATTAAAGTGAATAATTATGTTAACTCGCGGATTATGCGTTTTTGTACAGATGCAAAACGTTACATGGTTGATGTTTGTTTTCACGATATTTTTTCGTATTTCTGTTTGGTTTCTGTGGTATTTTAGTTCTTGTTTTGTCAAATGAGAGAGGTGTGCAAGACGTACATTTTTTATTCCGTACGCGAACTTTTATTATGTTTTAGACTTTTGTCTTCGATTTTTCTATTTCTGAAAATTTACTGGGAGAAATTATTTCCATTTACAATGTTATCATGGTTAACTATGTCAACTTCCCCAATTATGCATTTTTGTGCAGATGCAGGGCGTTGCAACGTTCGTACTTTTTGTCATTCGAGCTTTGGTATTCTTTTTCTAAGTTCTTTTCATTTGTGCATTCGGGGCGTTAGGCCCGTGGAGAAGATATACATTTTAAACTTCGGTAGCCTCTTTATTATATTTTACTTTTAGAATTGTTACGGAACTTCTTGTTCTAAAATTTTCCGCCGACGGCTTGTTTCCATTTATACTATCGTGGTGTTTAAATGCGTTAATTTAACCAATTACGCATTCTTTGTGCAGGTAGAGGCCGTTACACAGCTGGTGCTGTGAGGTACTTGGAAAATAATTCTTACGCAGTAAATTGGCCATCGCGACAAAATACAAGTTTCGTCCATAAACAAGACTATACTTTGTACTATGTCAGGGAACAAAGGCGTGTTAAGGACATATTAAGGAAATTAAGAAGAAGGAATGGGACGTGGGCAGGGGATATAAAGCGAAGGCAAGGTAACCATTGGTCATTAAGGGTAACAGAGTGGATCCCTAGAGAATTGGCAAGCGTGGCAGGGGGCGGCAGAAAGTTAGATGGGCAGAGGAGAACAAGAAGTTCGCGGGGATAAATTGGTCGCAGGTAGCACAGGACCGGGACAATCGGAGATTAATGGGAGAGGCCTTTGCCCTTCAGTGGGCGTAGATAACCTGGTGATGATGATGATGATGACTTTGTACCGATGACAATTAAAAAAATTTCATCTCAAAGTTAAACCAAATAATCGAGAATTATAAAACTAACATATCGGGGAGTGACTTTCCGACCATTTCTCGCGGTGCAATCTTGTGCGGGTTCAGTGGGCGCTCACGCCACCAAAACCGGG
>NW_027526407.1:63375199-63636664 GCF_048455015.1 Haemaphysalis longicornis | reverse complement strand
TCAGGGAACAAAGGCGTGTTAAGGACATATTAAGGAAATTAAGAAGAAGGAATGGACGTGGGCAGGGGATATAAAGCGAAGGCAAGGTAACCATTGGTCATTAAGGGTAACAGAGTGGATCCCTAGAGAATTGGCAAGCGTGGCAGGGGGCGGCAGAAAGTTAGATGGGCAGAGGAGAACAAGAAGTTCGCGGGGATAAATTGGTCGCAGGTAGCACAGGACCGGGACAATCGGAGATTAATGGGAGAGGCCTTTGCCCTTCAGTGGGCGTAGATAACCTGGTGATGATGATGATGATGACTTTGTACCGATGACAATTAAAAAAATTTCATCTCAAAGTTAAACCAAATAATCGAGAATTATAAAACTAACATATCGGGGAGTGACTTTCCGACCATTTCTCGCGGTGCAATCTTGTGCGGGTTCAGTGGGCGCTCACGCCACCAAAACCGGGTTACCGTTCACAAAGCGTAGTTGAACCGCTTTTTCCAGCATAAAAGGACTGAGGCAGCTTCGCAGTAGCTGCGCGAAAGCTGGGCAAACCACGGGGCTGGGGGCCCACCTAATTTATTGTTGGCTCGGTTGAGTTTTCTGCATGGTTGTGCTTCGAGACTCGGTCAAGTTTTCGGCGTGGTGTCGTCGCTATAGCCCCCGAAGAGCAATAAACACTCAGTCAGAAAGTTAGACTCTGGGCGCCCGTTCTCTGAGGAGGAAATCCTGGGCCACTGGCCTTCTCCGTCGTCTGCGGACAAGGCGACAAAAGCGCTCCTGCGTTTCCTCAAAACGACGGAATTGCACAAAAGACTGTAGCGCAAAAGACTACCCGCTATGAACTCAGTGAACTTGTTTGTCTATAGTGTCCTACCGCTAGGCTCACCACACTGCGCTATGTCTGTCCCTTTCCCCTTTTTTTTCTATTTTCCTCTTTTTCCTCATTGTTCCCCTTTCCCCCGTTCAGGATAGCATACTAGGCCGTAGCCTGGTTAACATTCCTGCCTTTGCTTTACTTTCTCTCTCTCTCTCTCTCTCTCTCTCTGTCAACGCGTTTGCGGTGAAGCTCCAAGAGTAGCTAGAGAGAGAGAGAGAGAGAGAGAGAGAGAGAGAGAGAGAGAGAGAGAGAAAGAAAGAGAGAGAGAGAGAGAGAGAGAGAGAGAGAGAGAGAGAGAGAGAGAGAGAGAGAGAGAGAGAGAGAGGGAGGGAGGGAGGGAGGGAGGGACCGAGAGACATTTTAATGAGCCCAAATATGAGAGTGGAACCCTAGTCCGGGAATCCATGCGTTGTTCTAGCCGTCGTCGCCCGTGTCACCAGGAGAGGCTGGTACTCCGGTTGACAGCTGGTCAACAGCGTCTCCCCACAGCTCCGGAAAGTTACGGGTGGTGGGGGGTGCTAGGGCTGGGTTGTGAACGCATTCCAGAATTATATGCCGGCGGGTACCTTGCTGCGGACCATATTTTCATAGAGCGGTGTACTGTGTGGCAAACAATAAATTCATTCGAACCGGCTGTACATACCTTCCTGCTTGTAATTGTCGGGGTGTTATTTCCTGAGCTTTGCTGAGGGATGGGTGAGGGCACGGGAATGTTTCTCTGGTGGCCTGGTAAAATTGAGGGATGTCCTGATAGGTGAGAAGTGGCGTCGGAGATGCGGTGGCCTCGGGGTCTCGGTGGGCCAGTTCGGGTGCCTGTTGGTGGGCGAAGTTGTTGCCCGTTACAGAGGCATGGGCAGGCGTCCAAACGATCACCACTGGGTGAGACGGACAGTAGTGTTGAAGTGCCCGCAGGGTCGTTGGTGCCACCCTCCCTGAAAAGAAGCTGCGGTAGGCTGCTTGAGAGTCAGTGATGATGGCTCTGCTAGAGCATTGGATGAGGGCTAAGGCAATGGTGAATTCTTCGGCGTCTCAAGGGAAGGCCGTCCGGATGGCTGCGCATGTAATTTAATGGGTTTTGGATGTTGTCACTGCAACCAAGGTGACCAAGGGCGAAGCGAAACAAGCGTTTGCTCGAACTTTTTGAACTCGTTCGGGGGAATTCGTTCGGTGGCCACTGTTCGGCTGGTGTCATCTGGTGTTATTATTTTTATTATGAATTATGTATTATGTATTATTTTTATTATGTATTATGGAAGCACGGCCGGAGCGATGTTCTTACGCCTCTTGTTTGTTGCGCAGTTCGTCACGGCTTGCCCTTGGGTGAGCGCCGTCACCGTGATGCAGTCCTGTACTGCTGCTTCGAGTAGCCACCCGGTAACAGCGGACTTGTTTCGCTGGCCCACCGGTATCTCGAGCCTGCTATCATCGGTGAACGGAACCAGCTCAGCCACAACGCAGCTATCGCAAGATACTCTCGGACTCAGCGTACCAGCATCTACGTCATCGCTCCACCCCCCGTCAAGCCATACAAAAGGGCGTCCCACGGACCACCTCGCCAGTGGGCATGGAAGCACGGCCGGAGCGATGTTCTTACGCCTCTTGTTTGTTGCGCAGGTCAGTCATCCTTCCTGTCTGACCTGTAAATCATTCAAGTCTGACAACCGTTTTATTGTCGTGGTTCCATGCCCAGGAGCCGTTCTTGAACCTTTTTGTGCTTTGTTTTTGGTGATATGCGGGGACATCGAGCAAAATCCAGGGATGCAAGACGAATTACTGAAATTAGTTAAGGAAACCAACGAGCGCTGTATAAGGATTGAGGATAATCAATCCAGCATGGCAAAGGCGATTGACGAACTAAAACGTGGCCATGAATCGATGGTATCGACTGTTACGAATATCAGCACCCGCCTAGAAGCCGTTGAAAAGAAGGCTGCCAGTCTTGAGCTCTGTCAGCTAGATCAGGCTGGTGCTGATGTTCCAAGGGGCCGTCTGCGTGAAGAAATAACCACGTTACGCGCAAAGCTTGATGAGGCAGAAGATCGGTCGAGGCGAGATAACTTGCTGTTTTTCGGATTTAAAGACAGTCCTAAGGAAAGCTGGCAAGAATCTGAAGGCAAGATTATCTCGTTTGCTTCTGAGATACTGCAGCTGCAAATCCCTGCAACCGACATTGCGCGTGCGCATCGCATAGGCCAGTATTCTGTGGACAAAAACCGTCCCATTGTGGTTAAATTTTCTTCTTTCATAACTAAAGAACTGATTCAGGCAAAAAGATCTTTGCTAACCGACACGGATTTTAACATAAGAGAAGATTTCTCTCTTTCTACGCGCATTGCACGTAAAAAACTGCTTGACTTCGGAAAAGGTTTGAAAACTTCGTACAAACTACGCCACAACAAGCTTATTGCCGACGGGAAACACTACAGGTACTCTGCAGATGCAGATTCTGTTCTTGAAGTTAGTGCGGTTGTTTCCTCTCTTCCTGCGGTTGCCTCTCCGGATGGTACGTCTGACTCTACATCACCGAGGGTAGACCCGTTCGGGACGTGTGTATGGTCAGCCCAGCGGTAGCTAGGATAATGCGAGGGGTAGTGGCCGTACGTGCGATGTTTCTGTTCTGTATACTAACATCCGTAGCCTGTATCAAAAGAAGGATAGACTTAACGCATTAATCAACGATTCTGAAGCCGATATAGTCGTGCTGACGGAGACTTGGCTCACGAACAAAATATCGGTGGATGAGCTATTTCAGTGTGACAAAAACTTTGTGGTATATCGACGTGATCGCGGCGACAGGACAGGTGGTGGTGTACTAATTGCAATCACCGACCAGTTAAAATCTTTTGCTGTCTCTGTAACTACTGACCTTGAAATTATCTGGTGCTGCTTAACGTTCAATTATAAGAAGATTATTCTTGGCGCCGCTTATCGGTCTCCATCCTCTGCCACCGGTTTTTGTGAAGGTCTTCATGATAATTTAAATCAAATTGTGGTACGATATCCAGGAGTAGAAATTTTTTTGGTTGGTGACTTCAATTATCCCAATATTCAATGGCTGCATTCCACTCCTTTAGTCGAACCGGCATCTGCTGAAGCGTCATCTTTCCTCGGCGTTTGCTCCCTTTTTAACTTATCCCAGCTTGTCTATCAGCCAACCCGTGTAACACCGAAAACATCGTCTTTGCTTGATCTAGTCCTGACATCTGCCCCAGATATTGTTTCGTCAATAACGCACATCCCCGGCTTGAGCGACCATGACGTACTGCAGTTCGCTCTTTCCCTTCCTGCTACAAGAAGACAGAAGCGCTTAAAAAGCATTAGGGACTACAATAGAGCCAACTTCGAAGCTATTAATACGGGGCTTTGTATTTTTCTTGATAGTTTACTGCCACGTTATAGAGAACAAACCGTTGATCACATATGGAATTCCTTCAAACAACAGGTCTATCAATTAATCAACAAACATATACCATTACGGCGCGTTTATAGTAATACTAATGCTCCCTGGTTTACCCGTTATTTGAAACGATTGTCTAACAAAAAAGCCAGGCTCTATCGTACTGCCAAGAAATCTACTTGTCCGCAGCGCTGGTCAGCCTACAAATTAGCAGCCGCATCTTACACCAAGTCTCTTCAAACTGCAAAACGTACCTTTTTTCAGTCAACTCTACCTTTATTATTAAAGACAAATCCCAAGCGTTTCTGGAGCATAATGAAGCCTAAAAACGACAACACAATAAGCCTGGTTTATAATCATGGTGTACCAGTTTCTAGCCATTTGTGCGCCTCGCTGTTAAATAATAGCTTCGCTAGGTCTTTTTGTAACCCGATTGTAGATAATTTTCCAGATCTGCAGTGTGTAAATTTTTTCCCAATGGACCCTATTGTTTTCGATCCTACTGGAATTGCTGGCGTTATCAGCAACCTGAAACTGTCTTCTTCATGTGGCCCTGACGGTATTAATTCCAAATTTCTGAAGAATACTAAAGAGTATATGTCGATTATATTATATTGCCTTTACACTAAATGTTTCGATGACGGTTACTTGCCTAAAGATTGGAAAACAGGCCGGTTGGTACCCCTTCACAAATCAGGTGACGCACATAACCCCTCTAATTACCGACCAATCTCACTTACTTCGGTTCCTTGCAAAATTCTTGAGCACATAATTTTTTCCAACCTTGTTAAGCATTTAGAATCAAATAAGTTCTTTCATTACTCGCAGCACGGTTTCCGGAAATTATTTTCCTGTGAAACACAACTAGTCACGTTTACAAACGATCTGCATGTAAATCTTGATTCAGGTTTTGTGACTGACTGTATATTCTTAGATTTTGCAAAAGCATTCGATAAAGTAAATCACCAGCTGCTGTTACATAAATTGGGCCATTTGAAAATCGATCCACAAGTGCTACAGTTTATTCGAATCTTTCTTGCTAACCGCACGCAGTTTGTATCCGTTAATGAAACTGACTCTCCCGAGGTGGCGGTACATTCAGGAGTACCTCAGGGTTCTGTGCTGGGGCCTTTACTGTTTCTAATATACATTAACGACCTGCCTTCTAAAATTTCTTCCCCAGTTTGCCTTTTTGCTGATGACTGTGTGCTTTACCGTAAAATTACTAACGATACTGATATTGCGTGTCTACAATCCGACCTTAACAACATTATTTCCTGGTGCAACCTCTGGCACATGGATCTTAACATTTCTAAATGTAAATCGATGAGAATTTCGCGTAATAAACTACCTAGCCCTGATTATTTTCTTAAAGATACCTTGCTAGAGACAGTTGAATCCTACAAATATCTCGGTGTGCACATAACCAATAACCTATCCTGGGCGCGCCACATTGAATATGTAACATCTAATGCAAACCGCATGCTAGGCTACTTGAAAAGAAATTTCTCGCTGTCACCGTCTTCCTTAAAAAAGCAGCTATATATAACCTACGTACGCCCTAGGCTTGAATATGCTTCCTCAGTTTGGGACCCTGGCTATGTAACACTATCTAACAAAATTGAAGCTGTGCAAAACCGCTCCGCAAGGTTTATACTTTCTAACTATCACCGCACTTCCAGTGTAACTAACATGAAATCCAGCCTTGACCTTGCTACTCTTGCCACTCGCCGGAAACTGGCTCGCCTTTGTGTGCTGCATAAAGCATATCACCATAACCCGGTACTTAAATCACGTTGGCTAAAACTTCCCTTTTTCCTTTCTGAACGCCTCGACCATCATTACAAGGTTCATATTCCGCGCCAAAACACCGTAACATACTCGTATTCTTTTTTACCTCAAACATGTCATGATTGGAACAACCTGCCTGCGTCACTAGTCACCATTACTAACCATGAACGCTTTCGGGAGGCACTCGAAAATTTTATGCGTTGATTTGGTCAACGCATTTTTTTCCTAGTTGTTTGCTGTTGTTCGTTTACCGTTCACTTGTGTCTCGCATTAATTTTATGCCATTTTTTTTTTCACCGGCACTTCCTTTGTGCATTAAATTGTCATTACGGTATTTTTTGTCGCGGTGCTTCCTTGTTTGATCCTTTCTAGATATTGTGTACATTTTGTATGCATTGTCGTTTACACGCTGTTTTTGAGAGTTATATTGCATGTGCTGAATGTGATTTGTTTTTCATGTTTCACTTGTACTTTACTTGTCTCCTAAACCCACTCCCCTCTATAATGCTGTATGCCCTGAGGGTACAATAAATAAATAAATAAATAAACTTCGGTGTCTCCCCTTGTTTTGCGAATGAACGATGAATAAGGCTAACATATTGAAAGAAACCGGAAAATGACTTTCGTGTTGTTAAAAGTTTAGTGCAAGTGGATATTTATTTCATTGTGTCTCCTAGGAACCAGCAACAAACCATGTGCTGCACGTCAGAGAATTTGATCTCAACGCATATTATACGTCTGATGGGGATCTACTGTGTCACCAATCTTGTGATGACAACGAACAGAAACAGAGGATAAAAATTCTATGCGAATGCATGCACCGTCGTCTCACCACCTGCGTGGCCGTGAGTCGTGACAGTCAATATCTCGGAAATGAATGGTACTCTAAACGTAAGACATTAAACAGTGAACTCGGCGGTTTTCTTGGCGATTGTGTGGAAATCTTGTTTTCACGTAACTTGAGTTCATTATTTTTATCATGTATTACCGCACTTAATGTTATATCCATGCGCCAGAGGTCGCCTTGCAAGTCAGGGCCGGTTCTTTTACCCATAGCGCGTGGACCTCTAATCTCATTCTCCCAACTGCGGTTGAGTTGAGCTCCAGTAGGGCCACACATCAATCAAATGTAAATAGCACAACGTAACAGCAGATGAACTCGTATATACTATAGCATGTCACCGTAGACGAGGCCGGATAAATGAACCTCACTATAAAAAGCGATAACGAATTACTTCAAACTTCAATCAAACTTTATTTCAGGAATGTATACATTTACATGAATAAAATGTTACAGTACAGAGGAGGTCCCGAAGTTAGAAAACTGTCGGGGGGACCTCCGTTAGAGACTAAGTCTAGTGCAATAAAAACGCAGCAAGCAGTGAAAACACTTTGTACGAATTAAACAAAGAATGGGTAACATTTCATAACAACAAGGCAAGAAAATTTCCGTGTAACAGCACGTGGTATGGTAAGTAAAAGAGATACTAACATGGTATAAATTAGAAGCATGGCACGATGGTAGAGTTTAGCAAACAAAGCAAACAACACGTTTTGTGATCAGGTACTCTTTAAAGAGTTTGCGAAACGAATGGAATGTGGGACATAACTTTATTTCAAGTGGTATGTTGTTCCAGACGGATACACCTGTAAACTTAAGAGTTAGTTTTCCATACTAATTGGTACGCACTTTAGGGAGAAGGAAATTGTGACAGGCTGAAAATCTGGTGTTATTAGTATTGACAAGATGTTGCGTGGATATCCCTGAAATACATAGACGATGATAAATTACAGCTTTAAGGTGGCATTTTCAAACTGGCCGCAGGTGTAATCCGCGCGCGTGCGGCTACGTTCCGCTACTTTTTTGCGTTTGTTTGTAATGGCAACCACGCTTACGAAAAAAGATAACCACGGTAGAAGGAAGCCTTGACAGACAGAAGGAACAAGACCATTCTTTATTCACCGCCAAAATGGTTTCTGCAAAACTGAGAACGAACGCGAACATCAATATTCAGAACAAATAATTGCGAAAGAGGGGGAAAACACGAACACGAGTGGGATTTGAAAAAAAAGGAGTACTTGTGTTGGCTGCTGGGAACCGCAAATTTATTACGTGAGTGAAAAACACGGTATAACGTTAGCGTGTCGTGTTCAGGGATTACCGAGTTACTATAAAAAGGTAAAATGAGGTCACACAACAGTATACAAGCTCAACTTTCAACTGTCACAATACGCAGTTGAAGATCGACCTCACAGTTTGCATCAGCGCTCCAACCTTTTCTTCTATAATTTTGCATATTGTCTGATGTTCACATAAACAGCGTCAAACGGAGATAAGTACCAGCTGCCAGACGCTGCGGCCACACAAGCATAGACAACTAACTTGCTTGTGTTTAAAGCAAAAAAGATTTGATTTATGTCTCTAAACGCATATAATGCACTTTTGCTACAACAATCTTTCATTCTACAACTTTTGAAGTAGCCCGAGTATTGAACTTTAAATCTAATAGTTACAAGAAGCCTCTTAACCTCGTCAAAGCAGACTTACGCGTTCGCTTTTAATTCCCGCATCCACCCTAAGCCGCTACTATGCCCTACTTTCCGATGTCCCCTAGTTCATGCTCTTCAATGTTTCTCGCTCTTATTTTCCACTCGGCAAGGCTGCTGATGTATTGCACCAATTACCAGGAGTATTAGGAGGCTATCTGAGAATACTACATATCGGTTCTTTCCAATTAAGAAGAATGAGTATCACCCGGCCATACTGCTCTTAAGACACTTCAGCAGTTTTTTAGTTAGTAGAAGTATTGTGAATATACTTCTCTAACCCTGGCTGATTGGCAATGTCTCGTCATCAGACTACTCACTGGTAATGAACAAATACAAACCGAGGCAGGGGAGGAGTCAAGTACTATCATCAAGACCCTCCGCTGCGCCTCCGGGTTACTACTGTACCGTATCCATGGCTTCTGTGGACGGTGACTGCTTGAGCGACCGCCTAAAGTCCCTAGCCCACAGGCGGGCCTGTTTACAGCGTTGACAGGACACACCCTTAAACTCTTCCCTGTGCCACAGAAGGTCGTTGGGGTCCGGCGCAAGGAAGGCCGTCAGCCTCAGCGCGTAGTCCAGGTTCTCCTCGAGGTCCAGGTCACCGAAGAAGCACGTATTGCTCACACGACACCACGGCCTCGTGCCCTGCGTCGCTTTTCCAGCCTCGCGTAAAAACAGGTTGACGCTGTCGTACGACTCGCACACCGACTGCCCTCCTCCGCCTTTTAGGATCATCTGGTTGATCCTCACTGCGCTGAGCCCCGTCCTTTCTTTCGCTTTGTAGAGAAGCTCGATGACCTCGAGGTGACCGTACTTGGAATGCGACAAGAAGCCTTCCTCCAGGAAACGAAGGTCCGCACTGGGAAAAGAACCGGAACAATTGAGGCATCAAGATGTTATACGAGGACCAATCGGATGCAAAGGTATCGGATTTCCTATATTAGAAGCACACCATTCTAATCACAGTACCGAATTTGAGCAAATAGAAAGTTTCAAGAGTTCAAATTTCACATGGCTGTGCTTGGAATAAAATACTCCGGCCAGATTAAGCATGACGGATTCGAAAAAGCGGGATGCTTCCAATTCAGGAAGTACGGCAAGCTACACGAGGGTACCTACAAAAAATGAACTGCGCATCCGCTCAGTTCACTGCAAATTCCGTTAAAAGATTATAGTCGTTTCATGGGCACCGGTCTCTTTTGCAGGTTGTCTCAAAAGGCAGGCATGCCACTCCGCTGATCAGAAGGGCAATTAAGTACGATTTTACATCTGCCTTTTAAATTGCTAACCACAGCGGAACCAGTAAAAAAAACGGAGAAAAGTAAGGTGATCTCCCAACTATTAAAAGCATAGTTCAGCTTTTTTGGGAACACTGTTGATAAAATATGATCACCTAAATTCTGGAAGCAATCTGAAAAGCGTAAGGTGCATCGTTGGCACGCTGCGTTGAGAATTCCAATCCAAGTTAGCGGCTGTCCTACAACCAACCTAATTTGTTTCCACACGCAATCGAAACTACAATTTGACTGTTACTTATCGAGGAAACATACACAAGGAAGGTAACTACAACCCACAGCACGGCTTTACAGCCTTGTCAACGTATTTAAGGGATTGCTCTATGATCCCTTCAAGAGATTATCCGACGTCGTATACACCACCGAGGCAGCAGTTGTGTCAGGCCATTGTGTTAGACCCTCTAGAGCCAACACCTAACGCTGGAATTGTTACCTGGGACCAGCCTCCTTGGCGTTGATGTGGTACACGTATTGACCAAGGATCAAGGGCACAATGTAGGGTTTCACCACCCCAACGTCACTGTGGTAGTGGAGGAGCTTCAGAAAGACGGAGCAGGGACCCGAGATGTGTCCGTCGAACGACGTCGGCACCGACGCGGTCAACGCTGTCTTCATACGGGTCCTAAAGAACTCCTGGACATCGGTGAGTGGCTTCGCGACGACTAGGCATAGCGCGAGGCTGATGAAGCCGATGATCATGCCTGCTTCATCGAGGGCCTGTCGAGAGCTGTTCCGTATGAGTCCCGCCAGGTGTCCGACGATCGCTGGCGACGATGGTAAGGGCTCGATGTCTTCTGGCCGGTGAACGAAGAGGCGAGGCAGGGCGTCTGGGTTCAAAACGGGCCCTCCAGGAGGGGCTGCGTCCTTCGGATCGTCGACATTGAAGATGTCCGCAAAGAGCGGCGTTCCAGGATTGCTGACAGAAGGCGTTGCTGCAAGGCAGTCAAGCATGAGCTTGTCGAAGGACTCTGAGCATGTCGTGGAGGCGTACTCCTTGAGCCAAGCTGCGTACAGCGACCTTCTAGACTTGTCGTCCGGGTACTTGGCGTTTCCTAGAACTTGTCTGGCTGCTGTAACTGCAATGACGTCGCTCCAGTCGTAGCGATGAAAGGCGGATTCCGGTAGGCCGCGCAGAAACGCAACAGCGAAATCGCGCATAGCCCTCTTCGTTGCTGCCATTGTGACAGCGATCTGGTGTGGCAGGCGCTGCAGCCGGATGAAGTTGGGCTTCACTGGTACCTGGCACAAAAGAAAAAACAAGAGAATTAAATTATTTCACTAATTTATAATTTTATCAACTTAATTTAAGCTTGTGAAATCAATACGAAGACTTAGAAATATTCGCTGAAAAACACACGGAGGAAACATTGGTGAAGAGGCTGCTATCACAAACAGTCATGACTTAAACGAGCAAGAACGAGACAAGCTCAGGAGTTAACTGCGCGAAATTTAGCGACATGGGGCACCCAAAGATCACCACATAGTTTAACTGCCTGCTGCGTACGAAGTTCACTGGGTTGACTCGAGATAGCCGAGGTGGTATTTCTTAGCATTATTACAAAAACTAGAACTCTCCGATAGGGCGAAAGCATCATTGCCACATCAGTCGCACTTACGAAGAGACCTCCGGCAGGCTTTGTTACGTGCCGTACTTAACTTACTGTCCTGAGGCTGTACTGCCACACACACAAGCAACGTGTGAAAGCGAACTTTACAGTGACCAAATCGCGGTAAAGTGGGCTAAGCTGCTGCTTGCCGCATCGCTTTAAATGGACAGACAGCTTTTTTTTTTTTGTGGAGTATAAGCTCTATCCAAAATGAAACGGAATCACGTAAAACACCCTGAACCAAAACAGTTACCCTGATAGGGCCCTAGTACATTTGAAAGTGGAATCTAAGTCTATGTTTTGCAAAAGGAATGCTGCCGACCATTACAGGCAGCCGCGCATCAACATACCTTTAACTGCATGCGAGATAAGAATTCTATTTAAATACTTGTCCCCAGCCAGAACAAAAGTGCCGTCTTGTCTTTCCGTTTATGAGGTGTTTGAATCACGCGTTGAAACCGACGCAGCAGTTTGCATACAATAGCTCCAAACGTAAAAAAAAAACAAAAAAAAAAAAACATTGAGCCGTATTTAAATGGCGGGGTAACCTAGCACAGTAGATGACAAATTATCTCAAACCAGATGACTGCTATTGACAAAGATGAGCCCCGGAAATAGTTTACTGTGATTCCTATGAGCTCTTATGTAACTATTTCTCGTCATCATAAACTATCGACAAAAGAGGTTTGATGATCGTCTGCTAATCTGACTTCTTCCAACCGTGAATCGCCACCGCGCATTTCGTTTTGCATATCCCGGGCGGCACAACCGTTCCAAGATAAGCTTGCAAGTCCAAACTGACTGCCCTTTTTCCCATCGGCAAAAATAGTTTTCATTTATTTTTAGAATATACATGTAAGTACCGTCATTGTTCCCGGCGTCAAACAAAATAGACGACAAAATACGACCATCGTGTGAAGTTTGAGCGCGAACGGAGCAGCGGTTCGCCCAGGAAAATGTTTTTAAAGTGTTCCATTTATCGATGGAACACCTGTATATAATCCGCGAGTGAACAGCATGGTTTGTAGGTCGCTCGAAGCGCAAAAGGGCGCTCATAACGAGGAAACAAGATAATGTTTCGCTTCCTTCCGAGCTGTTTCTGCGAACTGCAGTGCGCGAACAAGCGGATGGATTGACCGATTCGTATGCTTCGAAAAAACAAAGTACAGACCCCGAGCTCTGATTCTTGCAATCGTAAGGTTTTACCGCTCGCCCTAAACAATGAAACGGCTTGACTATTACAAATTATTTCCTGTCGTCCTTACAATTACCACAATGCAAGAGCCTAACGACTCCACTATGCAATAAAAAAATCGTCTTCGATGTCGAAGTCTGCGGAGGCACCAGACCGGCGTTCGTAACAGCCCTTGAACAATTCTAGCTGACGTAATCTGCCGTTTTCAAACATTTGTTCACAGACTCGTACTTAGAAGCGATGAAATCATAACTTACTGATACGCTGTCTCCAGGTCCTGTATCCAAGAAACGAAGCGGACAAAGCCAGTACTTGGAGGGCTCTGCCAGTACTTACGGAATGACTGTCTATCTGCGCGCACTGCGCGCACGAAACGTGCTCTCCAAATTGGCTCAGCGGTGCATTGCGGTTCGCTGGCTGTCCGGCAGATGGCGCAACGTGCCCTTACGGGAGCATATGGCGTCGTCTGCTCGGCTGGATCGGCATACCATTGCAGGCGCCGAAATTGCGTACCAGCGAGGCCACACATCAAATAGTCCACCCTAGTTTATACAAAGTCCACGAGGACCCCAAAATACGTCCGATTAACCAAACTTTCACTTAAAAAGCACAAGAACAGCACCTCAACACGTCTCGCTTGTTGACTTCGTTCTGAATCTTGACTTTTATTGGGAAGTTGAGCGCACGACAGGGATTGCCGTGATAGTTGAGACTTATCGCTAAAATCGAAGCCGGGAGCGCCCACCTCAGAAACTGGTAATACGTAACCGTGTCAAACATGAGAGATAAATACGCTATCAGAAGTCCCCACTAACCAGTCGCTTTATCAACTGCGCGCTGCCTAATTTTCGATGGCGCCGACATTAGTACACAACACACGGCGCTGTTTTTGCGATTGAAAATTTTGAATTTTATCGAGAAATGACGGTCACCCGGATGCTTTTTATTCGAGCTAACTTCCCATTAACCGATATAGTGGGATTGAACTTAAAATTATCGATTGCTTTCTTCCATAGAGTGCATGCAATATAAACGGGACCAGCACTGTCAGCCCATCACATCTAATTAACCGAACATTCCAAACAAGTCGACAGTCGACTGTATCGCCAAGCCGGCTAAGGTGGGCGTGAGAACTAAACATGCGTGCGTACACGAAGGAGTGAAGTCTCGAAAACTAACCCTTCCAGGATTGGCACTCCCCTCCTTCGGGGTGTTAGTTTATTAACAGTGTGCAGCATGCACAAAATGCGAAGGGCGCGGATTGCGGCAGGTTCGGGAGGAGCCGAAAGAAACTGCGAGCGGCCGTCAAGCTGTCAGCCTGTTTACTGAAATGTAATACGCGCGAGCGCGCCGGTGCAATACGCTCGTACGATCGAAGAGAAAAGCGACAAAAGTGTGAAAGGTGCCCTGCGGTGAGTCATATACTCTCTAGAGCAGGCATAAGCCACACAGTTCCAGAAAGGACACTACAGGGTGAAAAAAAAAATTGTTTTAACTTAAATATCATACGTTTCGTAACACTCCCACCTTTTGTTCGACGAGTAACGACGCGTTATTTGCTGAGAAATAAGCAAACAAAGCTGGCATTTCTTTCTCCCGCTTCCTTTCCATTTTTTTGCGAGGCGTAGACATTGTGTCATAAAGTAGGAGCGAGGCACCGGGCGGCGGCCTAGAGCGTAAACGTTTGTCGCTAGCCAACGGTAGCTTTGGCATTACCAAGCCATGCCCGACCGCAGAGAACGTTTGCTCGCTTTCACTTTTATTGTTTGTGACCGACGGAACGCGAAATGCTTTTCACCGCTCCAGCGGTTGGTGTGCGCGCCTCCACCTGACACCCAGACCGCATCACGTCAACCGCCGAAGCCGCGAAACGCGCCGTTTCAAATGTCGTGCAGCCGGAGCTGCCGAATAGGCATCGCTCAAGCGGGAGCCTTCATCTCGCGTCGTGCGGCGATCACGTCCATCCCTTCTCTCACGCGACGCGCCAACCTGGTGTGTTTCAAATACACACTCGCTTCCCGCATCCGTGCCAAAAGTTTGCGTGGCCGCGGCTGCGCCCGGCCCAAACATAATAAGGGTAAAGATACGCGCGCACAATTTGCGGATTAATTATCAACAGCGGCTCTTAGTGAACGAAAAGCACAAGTTCGGTTCGTTCGGATAACTGCCGGCAGTAAACACTCTAACCTTTCACGTGGGATAAGGTTCGAACCGGGATCGGCCACGCTTCCTGCCAGGGATATTTCTTGCAGAAGTTCGGGCGTTCACCGTGGTAGCTTATTGACACCGATGCTTCTCCAAAACGAAACTGAAATCATGATGGCCGACCGTGAAGCGTGAGGAAAGCAGCCTGTCTCGTAATGTATAAGAGCTGCAGTCTATGATCTTTAAATGAGATCAGCTCACGAAAAGTTTTGATTGACATTTATTACACGCGCTCAACCACTTCGGCACTGTTTATTTGAGGAAAACATTAATGGATGCTCGTCCAATGAGCTCTCGCCCTGCATAATTGTTGTGACGTCACAAAGCATACGAAACCTCGCCGCCTGTTTTCACGTTTCTGGCATTTTTTGCCTTATTTAACATTTCCTGGTTGCGAAAATGGTGTTTTTTTAGATTCTCGACAACGTAGTCGATCGATACAGGCCAACTTATTTCCAACCCGCCGCGGTGGCTCAGTGGCTAAGGTGTTGCGCTGCTGAGCACGAGTTCGCGGGTTCGATTCCTGGCCGCGGCGGTCGCTTTTATGATGGAGGCGAAAAGCAAAAACGCCCGTGTGTACGAGATTTCGGCGCACGTTAAAGATCCCCAGGTGGTCAAAATTAATCCGTAGCCCTCCACTACGGCGCGCCTCATCGCGTGCGTTGTGTCGGCGCGTTAAACCCTACAATCAATCAACCAACTTATTTCCACCGTCAGAGTCATTCAATGCTTTCTGCCACTGTTTAGTGTCCCTATGGCATAAGCACTGCAGTACACAAGGCGCCGTCCGGTGGCCGTTCATTACACGACTAACACGGTGTTGGTACTTAGCGGAATTCAGCAACCGAAATCCGGAGAGGTGAAGTGATTCGGGATTGCGCTGACTACGTTGAGACGATCACGTGCATGTATTACAAAAATGTGGGCAAGGTTTCTGTAATTGAAGCCCAGAATTGAAGCTCAGTGCAGGTGAAGGTGCCTTTGAAACCGTGGACGACAGGTGTGGGTAGGAGGAGTAGGGAGGACAAGGATGCAGTTGGTGCAAGCAAATACGAGCAAATGCCAGCAGATGCCAGCAGACGCGAGCCCAGCCTCACACGTAATGTTTATCATTTGCCCTTTCATTAGCGCTTTTACGGAGCGCTCTTGCGTACTAGGAGTGAAAACAGGTAGCCATTGAAACTGGACACATAAAACATGCTGGGCCTGAGTGTACTTTTCCGCTGCGTTACGTATGGCGGTGTGGGACGTCAACGCTGTTTCGATGCGCTGCGATGGTCTCGCGCTTCGTCCGCGGTGAACTGGCGCAGCAGGAGAGCCGTCTCCGCTGTTCTCTCCGCTTTTCTACGTGACTCTTCGCTTGCCCAGGCATTGCCGGGGAGTGCGCGTTCCTTTTCACTGCGTTTTCTTTTTGTCTGAAACACGCGCTATACCCGCCGTCGTTGTTAATGGCAATTAGTTGGGCTGCTTTTCTGCCACGGCTGTCTGATGGCGACGTGGATTTACAGCTAAGCTGTGTATGGGTAGGGTCCAGCAGATCGTTTCCGGCGACTGACTGAGCGCAGACCAAGAATATTCTGCTCATTGAAAAACATTCATACGGTATAAAACGCGCAGGTCCCAGGGCCTCCACATCTGAGTGTAAGACGTCTTATATTGCCCCAGTTGTCAGCCGTGCGCGAAGCTTGGAATATTTCTCTCGCCGAGAGGCGAAAACGAAAGCAGACACCGGCGGCCTGCCGAGGGAACCAAGCCCGGAGCACGCAGCACTTGAAACCACCACATACGCAGCGACTGCGGCCCGGATGTTTATACCAACGAGCGTGTATGGTGCGAGCTTTGGACACTTGCGTGGTGCGTTTGTGTGCTATTCGCCCAGGAGAGTCGTCCTACGCCTGTGCACCGCGTCAGACGTTTTGACCCCGTGCTCCTCTAACCTGATCCACTGTAACCTCCATTTTCTCAACAATTAAACCTTTTAAATTCTCAAAACTTAGTTTCTCCTATTCGATCTTCATTCGAGTCACGACCCAGCTAACACAGGAGAAATGTCTCCGAAGCAACGTGTCTTCCGAGACGTGTGGAACACAGAGGGGAAGCCGACTTCCGATGGACGCTTTAACTCTTTCCTCTACGTCTGGAAGCACTGCGCAGGCTATAGTTATCGCCAGCACGGAGCGGCACTGCGGGATCTGCTCGTCGTAGCAGATCCGTCTTCCGTTTTTCCTTTGCTTTGGCGGAGTTATTTTTTTTAAGTGGCTATCGAATGCGTTGGAAACCAACCGTTCTTTAAAGCCGACCGTACTTGGCGTTCTTCTACCTGCGGTAGAAAAACGCCAAGAACAGGAAAGAGAGCAGAATCTTTCTTACAAGTTCTTACACTATCTGATAGGCATAGAGCAAAAGTTTCTGGCTGAGGTATTTTGAAACCCTCTATTCTAAATACTGGTCATGTTGTTGACTACGCGTTGAAAGCCTTAATGATTTAAAAAAAGTTGAAAAGAGAGTTGCAGGGTTCCTTTAAACCGAGAGATTAGCTCACCGAGAGCACGAGTATGCGCGTAGCTTTTCTAAAATAAGATAGAAAATAGCGAAAACACGAATACAGATATCGCCGTCACCGACTGTACCCCGCGACTTACTCTGGAACTGGTTGAAATCGCGCGACAAACATTTTAACAGTACATCTTCAAAGGTTTGTAAGTGCTTCACTGGAAGCTTTTGTAGTGTCATGTCTTAGCGTATAGGAACAAAAGGAAATCTAGAAACAATGTCGTGGGATCCTAGTCGATCGACCACTCGGTGACCCCAAATGCCCGAGAGTTCGTTTTCGGTTTCCATGGAACACCTTGTGAAATACCCGGCTAAATAATTGCGTGACGCCTGCTGTGGTCATATCCACTTTTTAAGACCCTCTGTCTTAAAAAGTGGATATGACCACAGCAGGCGTCACGCATCTGACAGTCTGCGTAACACACCAACCCAATCCGCTCCACCACTGAGGACACTGGAAAGTTCGCATTGGGGAGGTTTAAACGCACACGTTTAAACCTACCATCAGCACAACGAACATGTAATCAGTGAGGGCATGAAACCTGTATCTGCGCGAGCACGCACCCCCCTTTCCTCCACTCCCACCTCGTGACTGATAAACCGGCAACCAGTTATGTGCGCGTGCTTAGAAGTGGTGTCTCTTCTTTCTTGTCCTTGTCCGCATGCGCTGCGAATTTTTCTGGAAGGTTTTCTGTTGTTTTCGCACCCATTCGCGCTTCGGTTCCGCCAGACGCTCCTTCAATTCCCGCTGTTCTTCTTCCGAGCGTACGACACGCGTCCGCCCCAATGCGACCTGTCAGCTGTCCTCAATGGTCGAGCGGTTTGGGTTTGGGGTGGTCCGGCACGGCAGTGGACAGCCACATGCTTGTACCACGGCCGCTCGATCGATCGAGCGGTCCTGCTTGTACACTAGAATGAAGCTCAGTCCCTTCCAGGTTTCATCTACCTAGCACGGCCGCTCATCTCCCTAGGGAGATGAAACCTGGAAGGGACTGAGTTTAATTCTAGTGTACAAGCAGGGCCGCTCGATCGATCGAGCGGCCGTGGTACAAGCTCGTGGCTGTCCATTGCCGCGCCGAACCAACCCAAACCCAAACCTCTCGGCCATTAAGGACAGCTGACAGGTCGCATTGAGCCGCGAGACTTCCACGTTTAAATTTCCTGCCAGCACAACTCGCATGTCATCGTAAGCGGCATGAAGGCTAGCTGTGCATGCACGCCCACCTGCTTCCACTCCCAATCAGGGCTCGCATCAACCGGCAATCTGTGATGGGCGCGTGCTTAGGCGTAAATGTCGCGCGGAAAGCCTTTCTTGCTGAAAAAGAATTGTGGACTCACGTCGGCGTTTAAAGCGGGCAAGTTGCTCCTGTAACGCCTGATAAGGGCGCATATCCGCTATCAGCTGATTATACATCTTCGAAAGAGGCATCGGTGGTGGCGAGGGGATTAACAGTTGTGAGAGCGGTTTCCGTGGTGGCGAGAAGGAGCGCCGCAGAGGCGCCGAGTAAATCCGCTTCACCGGAATAAAAACTGGGGACGGGGCTAGATATATAATAATTTTGCTTCTAAATTGTCTAAGTTTTTGCTTAATAATCCTTCTTGATATATGTTCTGTACTTCCTATTGCTGAATCTTTCATGCGCTTCTCGTTGTTATCACTTGAATTGCCACGTGTTAATGTGTGTAGTCTGTTTGGCAGATATTGTTGTTTTCACCTTGACCCTTGTTTCTGCTTTCGTGAATTGTTTAAAAAGAGCACGCTTATTATTCATGTATCCCCCAATCCTGCAACAGACTCCAGAGTTGAGGCTAGCAGTATCAATAAATAAATAAATAAATAAATAAATAAATAAATAAATAAATAAATAAATAAATAAATAAATAAATAAATAAATAAATAAATAAATATACTGCTTCGCAGTAAAACACATTCTTACTGAAGCCGCTGAACGAAATACCGAATGCACCATAGCTTCCATTAGCAGTAGTCTAGGAGGCAACTCAGCAAAGAACCCGCCTACTCCAAAAGAGGCAAAAACTGAAGCAGTCGCATGGGCTTTAACCTGCGCATGTTAACTTGCACAAAAGACGCCGGCTTATACACAGATTAGAAGAGTGGGCGCCAGTTATTTTAAGAGACCTTATGCACGTGCTCATCCACGTTGCCGGGTATTCACAATCTGGAAGAATGGATGAGTACACTAGATTTGTGGGAACACCTGATTTGAGGGCAATAAACAAGTTAATTTTATCGCGGCGACCCTACACCCCGCTCCTCTCAACGTTGACCAACACCAGCCATACGCCTTATCAACAAACGTATTCCTGAAGCTGCAAGCAGAATGATGCGAACATTGCACAAGAACCTTACCAGCAGAACAAACCCCACTGCGTCAAGCGCATACAAACACACTAATGACACCAGCAATTATACACAAATTCCAAAGACACCTGAATGAGACACTACCGTCCCGGTGCCATTCTTGTCAAGAAACACCAGACGAAGAACTTATTCTATTGTAGTTGTCGCGGAACAATTAGCAGCAGAGCATACGCAAGCATTGGCTTACATGTGGGCCACTTCTACGACAATATCAAACAGACGTCAAATCAGCTTCCTTCATCAAGAAAGCGACAAGAAGGGCTTTGGTAGACTGGTACGACTAAAAAACTCCCACCTCCCCTCGCCGGAACCCCTGTGTAGATGCTACGCATAGGGGGTTCACGTTGCAGCGTTGGACAGCGGAGGAATGGCGCTGGAACGATGGAGCGGAGCGGCGCAGGCACCGCGTTTTGCGCAGAACGGTGAGGGGACGCGCCGGCGCCAGTGCGTCTGCCGCGGCTATGACGCAACACAATCCACTTTAATCCAATCCAAATCCAATCCAATCCAATCCAATCCAATCCAAGCCAAGCCAAGCCAAGCCAAGCCAAGCCAAGCCAATCCAATCCAAACCAATCCATTCGAACTCAATCCAATGCCCCTCGCGAGAGAGTGTTCGCTATCGGAGAGGAGAGGGGGTGAGCGGCGGAGAGCGCAGCTCACACGGCGAGGAGAATGGGGGAGGGGCGGACGCCGACAACGACGCCCACGCCGGATGCAGGGACAAGGCGAGTGAATGAGATGCAGTCGCATCTAAAATATTTAAGTGCGGAGCACTTCAGGGGCCCGGCTTGTCTTAATAGCTCGTCCCCGCTCGCGCTATCTAGCTACCGGAGTCACGCGGCGTCGTCACGCCCCGAAACTGGGGCTTCGAAAAGATCATCGCATCCCCTGATCGTAATCTAACCGGCGCCTTTGCGCTACGAAGCCGATGTCAATTCCAATTTTCTACCCTTGCACACGTTACTCATATGCCAACTGTTGGGATTGATCTTTGGGGGTGTGCTAGATATTGCATCTCGTGTCCCCAGAGGAGCAGAACGTTTGTGCAGCAACGTGACACTATCCATCACTGGTCACGGATACCGAGCCGTAGGTTCTGTTATACGCTATGAGCCTGACGCTCCGGGTGCCCTTTCGCCATGGTGACATCGCCTCTGTGTACCCCGTTTCTTAGAGACGGACACGTCAGCGACGCCACACAAAGTTTTGGATACTGTCTGTCCATATAAAGAGCTTTCGCCTTATAAGTGTCTAGTGGTTGCGGCCACGCTGACTTTTAATATGAACAAGGGGTTAACCTCGACACACTGATTTCATTTCCTTTAGTGACACCTAATGAGCTTATCAGCAATAACGACGGGTTGTACAATGAACGCAGTGGGCATAAACGAATGAAAACAAAAAGGACCGAGAGGAAAGTTCTGCACATGGGTGAAAAATATATGCCGAAAACACGAAGTAAATATCTGCAACAAAAGCAATAGTAAAAGACAGACAATGTCATTCATTGCACACCGTATAGATGTACAATAGAATTTATGCAATGGAGAAGTTGTGGGGGGTGAAATGAAATAGGGCTTCGTCCTGGATATGTCAGGATTGGCTTTATGCCCCGACGGAAATTAGCGCGCTTTGTTAGCTTTCCAAATTGCACTTTCATGATCCGAGTGAATTTTTACAAGCGAATGACTTTTTAAGACGCTTTCACCAGCTGTTTAAGACGACCACTAAGTATTTGTTTTATTGTAGGTTTGTAAAGGAATAAACATGACTGATGAGCCGGTGACACAAAGCGTGTGTTTGCCTAAAAATTGCGTGTATGTGTGTGTGTGCGTGTGTGTGTGCGTGTGTGTGAATTTTAGGCAAGCCGAAGAACGAGCTTTGTGTGCGGGGCTTTGAAATTTGGGCTGAAAAACTTGGCTGAAAAACTTGGCTGAAAAACCTGGGCTGAAAAAAAAAATTGTTTGAAAAACTGCGCCCGTCCTGTGTCTTCTTTTCCTTGTCCCGCCAGAATGCGCAGTTTTAAGTATGAATTTGGGCGACAGGTTCAAGGTAATCTGGTGAGTGTCTTTAATTGAGCATTGATATTGTTTGTTCAAGGTTTTTCCGATGTCTAAACAAAGTACAAACACAATATTTTATGATTTCTAGTTCAGTTTTTAGAACTATTATTTCTCTGATTTTATTAGGCCACATCTTCGGGCTTTTGGTATATCACAAACACAGCTGGCTGTGTTTTGTTCTCAAGGGCGTTTGTTACTTCGAGTGAGTGACCCATATACAGAACACATATACCTCGTGTCAAATTCTCATGTCCCTCATGACGTGAACTGCTGTGTCTTCTTTAATCAACCTTTGTGCGCTATAGCACAGGGAGACCGAAAACTGTAGGATGCGAAAAAACCACATATTTTCAGTTCAAATCCGTGTAACTTCTGACAGCTGGGTTCATTTCGTTCCGAGAACGTTGCTCTTTAAACGCAGGCAGTTTCGTCCCACAGCGTCGGGTGTATCGGAGTTTTACGACTCTGCAGAATTCATTTCCTTCTGCCAGAACCCGTCTATTTTTGATTCCATCGGTTCAACGGGCGGGGCTCCGCAGACGCCGTTCTCCTAAATCTATACGGTAAGCCTTTCATCTGTAGCTGTCCCTTTGGGACTAATAGCGGACATTGATGCAGTCCAGTTATGAGTCTGTCATTATACATATTAATGTGTTAGTTTCCATAACCAACGTTTTCTGCTGAAGAATGACTAGGAAAACAAGAAAATCATGCACCCCTCCGTCTAACGACGACGATGGTTGAACGGAAGCTTTCTTGTAATGAATTGTTTGGTTAGCCAATCCCAAACTGCGAGTATGAGCCACTCTGGAGGTACGCAGGACTTTTCTAGAATACCCACAGCAACTCGGGGGTGGGCACTCCGTAGGCCTAACGTTTTGGTTTAGGGTGCACGGCGCGAATCGGTACCTGCTGCTTGGCTCCGAACAAGTCGAGATGGAGCAACCGGTTAGACGCGGGCTTTTTAACGCCAGGGACCCTGGTTCTATTCCGGCAACGAAAAGTGTTTTTCAAAGACGATAGTCTTTCTTCGACTACTTAAACCCAGAAATTTTGGTCTGTCTGTATGTCTGTCTATCCGTCT
Organism: Haemaphysalis longicornis; assembly: GCF_048455015.1. Taxonomy (NCBI): domain Eukaryota; kingdom Metazoa; phylum Arthropoda; class Arachnida; order Ixodida; family Ixodidae; genus Haemaphysalis; species Haemaphysalis longicornis. The sequence goes on along the minus strand of NW_027526407.1, from coordinate 63,613,670 downwards.
GTCTGTCTGTGATTCTATTCAGCCACCCGGCCAAAGTAAAATTGATATTGCGCAATAGTCTTATATACTCACAGCCAAATGTAAACGTCTAAGCCCGGTTTGCTGAACAAGAACAAGACATTAGGCAAATATAAGACAGGAAATTAGTACACAAGGAATGTTTACAGTGCTCCTTTATTAAAAAATTCATGGATGCTTGTTTTTTCGATAGAAAATGATATCCTACATCTACTGCAGAAAACCGCCGCCTCCTGGCGGCATATGAAAAATCACGCGGCAACAGCAACGAAAGGTACCAGTAGCTAGGTTCCACGTTCTGCTTGGAACGCACATGGAGCACGGCCACGCGGTGCTATAAACCTTGTAGTCGGCCGAATCCATTCACGCGCGTCTTCTCCGTACTGCAGCGCTGGCATCGAAGAACCCGGCCTGCAGCAGTGCAACGGGGTAAATTGAAATCGCCTTGCGCAAACCTTTAGTGTGTTTAGCTTGGGATGAGCGCGACGGTACAGGAACAGCATGAGAGGTGAGCGGGAAAGCAAAGGGGGGCATTTCCTTGGCAAATGTCTACAAAGACTATCGTCTTTTGACGACATTTGCAACGAAAGAAGCAGATACGTGGCCAATTTTTAGCGTAACCTACACTGGCGGAGGTTGAGCAGTTTCGCGTGGTTCTTGAAGGGCGGTGCTGCGCAAGCCCGAGCAGCATTGGATTGGATTGGAAATCCCATACAATTGGAGTACGGGTGAGTAGAGAACATTGGAGCAGGGTGAGTAGAGGGTCTGCACATTCGCCGGTCTTCGCATTCCAGAGGAGTGACGTCATAGCCGCGGCAGACGCACTGGCGCAGGCGCGTGCCCAGCTGTGCGCCTCCGTTGCGCAGTAGCCAAGTCTGACGCTGCCCGTAGCCGCTTGATAGCTGTTTCGCGTGGCTCCTGGATAGCCGTGCTGCGCATGCACGAGGAGCAGTGACTGGACTAAACTGCATTGGATTAAATTGCATTCAATTAGACTGGGTTAGATTGGAAATCGCTTTAGCAGCAGTAAACATGATAATCAGCTAATCCTAGACAACCAGGAAAGCTAAGAATAACCAGCTGAACTTTAGCTCACGCTACGTATATCCTAGCATAGCCGAGCTAAGCCACTGCTAATTTTTTTCTTTCGCTTCACCCACGATCATTTGTCATCATCGTCAGAGAAATTTGGAGAGAGAGAGAGAACAGTCTTTAATGAAAACTGGCGATGTCAGCCCAGCTAAGATGCCTGGCTTGCTACGCCAGATGAATGCGATGACGATGATGATTATAATGATGAAGAGGAATACATATGATTTTAACTAATTATAAAGCCTGATGAAGACTTGTGTCCTTTAGGTAAGCCAATAAGGCTTTCGTTGCACGAGCGGCACGTTTGGAAGAGTTCCAAGGACCTAATACGCCCCTCAGTTCTAGTTTTGCAGACAGCGGCCGGCCCAGGGACACTGCGAGAGACACTCTTTGTGTAGTAAAGCGCACACAGTCACATATTAGGTGTTGGAGATCTTCACGCACACCACACTGTGGGCACAGAGGCGAGGAAGACTGGTTGAGTTTGTAGCAGTAGTATCGCGTGTAGGCGACGTTCAACCGCATGCCGTGCAGTACTGCTTCATCATGCTTGGATAGTCCAGGTGGCATCTTAAAATTACAATGCGGGTCGATAGAGTAGAGGGGTGCGTAATGGCGGGATGCGTCTGCCCAAAGCGATCGCTGCATGCTCCATGCCACACTGGATGCAAGGGCTGAGGCATCTTTGCGAGAAAATGGCACCGGTATTTTTGATCCGCGTTGGTCATGCGCTGTGGATGCTGCAACGTACGCCTTCACATTTCCAGTTATCCCGCAATGGGCAGGGAGCCACTGAAGTGCTATTTGATGATGCTCTTGCAGAGCTTGAAGATGTAAAGCTTGTACATCAAGCACAAGCTGATCCTTGGGGAAAGACGCCAGACATTGCAGTGCAGCCCTACAGTCCGTGAAGATGGCCCACGCGCGTGCCGGCTGCTTGATGATGTGAGCCAAGGCCATCCGCAGAGCTGCAAGTTCGGCAGCCGTAGATGATGTTTTGTGGCTGAGCATGGCACTGAGGGTGGTGCGGGACGAAGGTATCCACACTGCGACAGTGGATGATGTGGATGACACCGATCCATCAGTGTACAGATGTGTATGAACTCCGTATGTGTGGTACATATATTCAAGAGCGAGAAACCGTAGAGCGGCAGGTGGAATATGCTCCTTGCGTGTACTTCCGGGCACCGTGGTCACTATTTTCATGGGCGGGAACATCCAGAGCGGGTGGAGATGAAGTGATGGCGGCTGGTAATGCTGCGGCAGGAAGTCGCACACTTCAGGGACCGAACTTGGCGCTAAAGGGTGGTCACATTGCCTGGCCACAATACGCAGTCGCACGCGGAGAAGCTCCTGCGTGCCGAGAGCCATGGGTGACAGACGTCGGCATTCGGTCAATGTTCCAACAGTAGAGGTAGTTTTCGGAACACCAATACAAGTCCTCAAGATCTGTGCTTGCATGGACTCTAGGGCCTTGATAGTTCCTTTAGAAAGGGAGACAAAATGACGATGCTGTAGCGTATGAGGCCAACGCAGAGCGCTTCGTAGAGCCGAAGGAGAGAGTTAACGGAGCGACCGCCGGAGTTTCTGGAGAGCATTCTGAATATACGGGCGATTGAGGTAAGCTTCTCCTTGAGATGGCGGACATGAGGTGACCAGGTGAGTGACCTGTCGAATGTCACCCCCAGAAAGCTATAGCTGGGAAGGTATGGGATGTCAGTGCCGCCAACAGTGAGCCGGTAGTGCGTGAGGTCCCGCTTCGTAAAAGCCAACGCAGCACATTTGCTTGCCGAAATTACCATTCCTCGTGCTGCCAAGAACGATGCAATGGAATTGATTGCTCGCTGAAGTCTGGACCGTAGCACACGTCTGTTACGGCCAGAGCTCCAAATGCAGATGTCGTCCGCGTACAAGGAGATTTCAGCCGACTGCGGCAAGCATTTTTCCAGGCCTATAATGGAGATGTTGAACAGCGTGGGGCTTATCACCCCGCCCTGGGGAACACCTCAGTCACTCTGTACAGTGCTGAGTCGCCGCTGTGTGTTGACATGTATACATACCTATCGGAGAGATAGTCTGATAGCCATGCATACATGCGGCCTCCTATTCCTGAAGACTTCATCGCCGAGCGAATAGCATCATGCGCTACGCAGTCATAGGCTGATTGGATGTCCAGGAACACGGCAATGATGATGTTCCGCCGATACTTAGCTTGTTTTATGCTGGTTGCAACGGCAATGCAATTATCGATGCTGCTACGGCCTTTGCGGAAGCCAGACATCTGTGGTGGGTATACATTTCTGACTGTCAAATCCCAGTCCAAGCGATACAGCACCATCTTCTCCATCAGTTTGCCGACACAGCTCAGGAGGGCTATGGGACGGTAAGACTCTATGGCCGTTGGAATTTTCCCTGGCTTTAGAACTGGCGCAATGCGGGCGTGTTTCCATTTCGGCTCTAGTCGGCCGGTCTCCCATGAGCGGTTAAAAACGTTTAGAAGGCAACCTTTCCCCTTTTCGCCTAAATGCGAAAGGGTTGTATAGCTGACGTTGTCCGGACCTGGGCACGTGGATTTTTTGATGGAGGCCAGTGCAGCCAGCAGTTCTGCCATTGAAAATGGAACGTCCATGGCACACGACATCGCTGGGGAATCCTCGCTCTGGGGCGAAGATGATGGTGTTACAGGTGTCGGCGCCGTGGTAATTTTCTTACAGAAGGCGTTAGCGACGTGTAGGTCAGTCGTGTTCGTGCTGAGTGCAATTGAGCTAAAGGGGTGCAGTTGACTTGGTGGGGTCCGCAGGCTTCGAACCAGGCGCCATATTCTGGAAAGCGGCTTCCTCGGGTCCAACTTCGAGCAGATGGACTCCCATTCGCGCTTGGCAAGCTTGGCCATGTGCCTCTGGACCGCCCTCTGAGCACGCCTGGAAGCTCGGATATCCTCAGGCGCTAGCGTCCGACGGGCTTGTCTTTAGGCTCGTCGACGCACTGCTCGAAGCCTCTCAAACTCTGCGTCAGCAGTGCTGTATTTGGGTGGCAACCTCATCACTTTGGTGCGGGACTTACGAGCTTTTGACATTGTATCCACGAAGGAGTCGTATGAGCTCACTGAGTCTGCACACTCCTCCATCACAGTTGTAAATGCTTCCCAATTTGAACAGCGGATTACACGCTGTTAGCGGATACCCGTAATACCATCCACTGAAATGTAGGTCGGAACATCATCACTACCATGCCCTTCAATGTCCGCTGTCCAGCTCGTCCTAGCAACAAGTTGCGATGAGACGACCGTGACGTCAAGGGCGCTTGATACCTTGCCCCGAAAGAAAGTCGGCTCTCCAGTGTTGACGACGTACATGCCATGCTTTTGAGCAGTGTCAAGGAGGCGCCGCCCTTTGACAGTTGTTTTTATGCTGCCCCAGGAGGGGTGGTGGGCGTTAAAATCTCCAGTCAAAATGTGCGGGGCTGGTGTGGCGCTGATGATGCTTTCTAGGCGGTTTGTATTTAATGCCACGCCAGGCGGAATGTAAGCAGCAATTATTGTGAATGATAGACCTGCGCCCCGCACAGTTGCTGCCACGTATTCGTTCGATACGTCTGGTGGTAAGTTATGCACCACTGAAGTGAGGTCGTTTCTCAGGGCCACTAAAACTCTTCATATTTCTACACCAGTATTCGAATGGACAACTGTGTACCCGGAAAGGCGTATATCGTACGACAATCTTGATTCTGAAATAGCAATCACGGGAAATTTGTGCTTTAGGACGAGTTTACGTAGATCACAGAGGCGTTGTTTGAGTCCGCAGGCATTCCACTGGAAAACGGTGGCTTTGTCACGAATTTCGTTAACTCTGGGGGCTGTCACCACACTAGTCGTAGCAGCTACCGCCATAGTGCAAGGAAAGGAGAGACATAGTTCAGGAGAGTCAAGAGCGCCGCCGCAACGGGAGACGTCAGAGGGGCGAGAAAGACGCGAACAACCTCTACAAGAGAGGACAGCACAGAACACCAGCCCTCGGTACTTCCGTCAACTGCACGCTGCGCTGGCATAGACGTCCGACGGGCAGATTTTGAAGTCCGTGCAGCTGGGGTAGGAGTCTTGGCTGGTGGCGGATGAGGCGCTGCTGTCGATGCAGACGATGACGCATCTTTTGAAGAAGACGCGGGGGTTGCTCTTGGATCCCGCTCTGGCAGAGCTTCTGCAGCAGAATGCTGCTGCTGTGGCTCGCGCCGCAGGACCGGTAGAGCCGGGAAGTCCTCATCGACGTTGGCGGAGATATATATATATATATATATATATATATCTATATATATATATATATATATATATATCTATATATATATATATATATATATATATATATATATATATATATATATATATATATATATATATATATATATATATATATATATATATATATATTGAAAGGCGAAGATACGAGGCCGCAGGTGGCTGTTCTGGCTTTTCCGAGTCTTTGCGCCCAGTGTGACGCCGCTCAAGTAGGGCTGATTTTGCTGACTTGTAGTCAACATGGTTTGCGGTCTTGAGTTTCAAAATCGGCTTCTGATTACGGCGGACGGAGCAGTGAAAAAAGGTAGATTCGTGGGTTTTGCTGCAGTTAGGGCATTTTAGCTTGTCCGCAGAACAGGACGCACGATCATGACTGCCACCGCACTTGGAACACCGAAGCGAGAATTTGGAAACTTCTGCCACGTGTCCGAACCGCTGGCATTTTAAATGCAGAGCATTTCAGTAACCCACGACGTCACCCGCGTTGACGTCCGTAGTCCGCACGCTCACTGCGCATGCGCGTCGAGTCGAGGCGATAGCGAACTCTCTCTCGCGAGGGGCATTGGATTGGATTCGAACACTCTCTCGCGAGGGGCATTGGATTGGATTCGATTGGATTGGATTGGATTGGCTTAGCTTGGCTTGGCTTGGATTGGATTGGATTGGATTAAAGTGGATTGTGTTGGATTGTGTTGCGTCATAGCCGCGGCACGTTGCGTCATAGCCGCGGCAGACGCGCTGGGGCCGGCGCATGTGCAGTACTCTCTCTTCCGCGGTTTCCTCTCCTTCGGGCGCGCTGCGCATATAACCGGTGTGCCGTTCTCCGGCGAAGCAACATCCGCGCTTGGCTCAAACACGTAGAGTCCACGCCGCTTTACAAGTACGCCAACGTCGTCGACTGGGACCGGCTTACGCAGTCCCCTCAACGTATATAAGCGGCGGAGCGTGCGTTCGGAATTCAGTCAAGGGTGTCTTTGCTTGGCTTTCGCTTGACGTGACGCTTTGCTTGACTCGAGTAGATGCGCCGCATTTACTCGAGTTCCCCCCGTGGGAAGATGCGGGCGGCATTTTTTGCATTGCCGAGGTGTTTCCACGTAGTCATACACACGATAGCGCGTGTAACCAATGACGACGTGGTCTGGTATAGTTTCTGTAGAGCAAAACGATTTGGACGCTCTCTGAAGCCTTGCCTAGTCTTCGGGCCGATTGAACTGGCACTCTGAGGCGCAACGCGGCGAGGATTTCAGGATCGGAGAGGTCCTTGGCAACACCCCTGATTACACCCACGCCGCAGTTGCTGGGCCGTGGCTCATATGCCTTCACGGGAATACCAGCAATAGAAGAGATTTTCAACAGACGCTCGGTGGCGTCGGCATTGCGTGTGTCTATTGCGAGAAGGTTGAGGCGGTAGTTTGGACGCACTTGCAGCACTCCATTTGGAGCCAGTGACTCCAATCCGTCTTTGACAGCAAGGGGATTGTAGTGCGTAATGATTTTGGATGCATCAACTGGCTTTGACAACGACGACGCCATGTCTCAAGGGGCTCTGGATCGTGCTGAGATCAAGAGGCCTGTATGAGCGTTTCGATGCACGACAGCGCTTCGGGGGTTGCACAGGCTGAAATGGCTCAGTTTCCTCTGCTACCGGAGTGGAGTCATTAACGTAGATGACAGTTTCGGAAGCAGAGTCAGTGAGTTCTGACATGTCGTCCATGTCATCCGGCAGAGGCGTATCAGCGGGATTAATCACAGGACTCACTTGTCCCGAAATTTGGCTTTCCTGCAGGACGTATTGGCTTACAACGGCATCAATGAGGACACTAAAGATTCGCTTTAAAAACAAGTTTGTTGACCACATTGGAACATCTAAGCAATGCATCGTTAAATGATGGAGAATGTATGATTTCAGCCGATGTGTTCTACAGCTCTGGCGCCTCATTCAATCCTCTATATGCCACGTCATATATTCCGCATAGAGCAACGTCGCCTAATGGAACGCGAACTGAAAACGAAGCTTTGGAGACTATCGAGTGCTGTACAAAACTTTGCGCAGAGCGTAACGTAAGGTCTCAAATTGGGTACCACGGCGGCCCAAGGTAGTTTTGCTGATGTCCGAGCTTTGTGGAAAATATGACGATTGCGCGTCCAGCTGACGTCACAAATATTTAACTTGGTAGCGCCTGGGAGTTTCGGAGAGCATTGGCTCCAAGCGTCTACTGCAGTTGAGGTATGTGTTGCAGATGCAGAACTTGACCGACAAGGTGGCCTTGGTGACCGGCGGCTCCAGGGGTCTGGGCCGAGGAATCGCCGATGCACTCCTTGGGAGGGGATGCAAGGTAGCCTGTTTTCTATCTTTCGTGGGTGTGGTGTGCAAAGTTTATAATTCAATTTTATTTCAAACGACAAGCGCTCACAATTTCGGTACTTGCTGTATCAACCGGCTTTCTATCCGCTCTGTTTCCGCTCTCAAGAACTGCCGAAGAACGAAGAGTAGCGAGAGCGGGGGGGAGGCATCTAGTAGGCTTTTAAGAAGTTCCGACTGACCGGCATAAACAGTGTCGGCGACATGAATTCGTGCATGCTGACTTCTTGCAACCGTAAACAACGTGGAAGTTTAACGTGCCCTTCTTTTACACACCAGACGTCGGTTTGAGCTGTATTACAATGGCTACGTTTTTCATGTCAGCTGCCAGAAACGTGATGGCTGCGTTCATGATGCATGACGTGCTTGATATTCGTGGAAAAGAGCTCCGGCTCTGAACAGATAGGTTGGCATGGCGTACGTCATCACAGATGACTGGTGAAGAAAATTAGAATTGGTGGCATTATCTCAGAAAGGCAGTGCGCTCGGTGATTATTCGTGGCAATGGCGGAAATGGTTGATTTATCGGTCAATTTCCTTTCAGGTCGCGATACTTGGTCGCGATGAGACCTCTGGAGCCCAGACCGCCGCTGACTTACTTAAAAAGCATCCGACCGGCAGCTGCGTTTTCTACAAGTGTGACGTCAGTGACTACACACAACTAGAAGGTATCTGTATATACACGGTGTAACTGGGTGGGGTAAAATGTGGTCAGTGCGTGGTTAAAAGAAGACGGCACGCTTTGGCAAGTAAATTCTGTTATAGAGGCGTGGGTGTAGCGTATTAACTGGAATATTTGATTATTCAAGCATTAGTTATGAAGAAATTAGTTTACCCAGCTTGTCGTAATAACATGATGCTCCACCTGGTGCGTTTTTGGAACAGCAGGCAGCGTACAATAGACGCAAACGTATCTATTTGCCTGTGTTGGATCGGTTACGGCATGCGTATAGAGGGTGCCTTCGGCGTTATTTCAAAGCAGGGGCAGATTCACGCGTACAGGGATGTGACCACAGCGCCGGGTGAGTTTTCCGTGAGTTCACCCTAGGTTTACTCCTTGCGGTCACAGTTTCACAGCTTTGCCATGCGAGGTGTACCAACCGAAGGGCACCTTTTTACCGACATCTTGGCTGCAGCGCTTTTACATAGACGATTTAAACTGATACTTACCGTATTGTTTCTCTGGTACGCCGTTCACACGAGCGGCTAATCCCGAGCAACACACACATGCAGACGCATGCACGCACGCAAACATACATAGGTCTGTGTGTGTGTGTGTGTGTGTGTGTGCGTGTGTGTGCGTGCATGCGTGCGTGTACACTCCTGGTATGTTGTGAAAACTATATTTTTTAGTCAAACCTGCAGTAGATATCTTAGTGGGACCGGGATAATTGAAGATTAATGGGAGAGGCCTTTGCCCTGTAGTGGGCGTAGATAGGCTGGTGATGATGGTGATGATGATGTAGATATGGCTGTGTTTATGGCCCACGGGTGTCTGTGGCCAAAGAGCGCAAAGAGGTGATTAAGACTCTGGTTAAAATGTGGGATGAGCACGGTATTACTCAGAGCGCTGTATTTGTCGGTGTAGGGGCCCCCAATTCAGAACGTGATGATTATCATGGTGAAGAATGAAAATGACGGTGATAAAGGGTGAAGAGCGCGAGAAGGTTGTTTAACAACGTATGGGTACGAGGTAGTTGGTACTCCATTATAACTCCGTTAAGCGCAGTAAAAAAAAAAAAAACACAGGACGAGTGAGACAGGACAAGCACTGGTCCTGGTCTCACTCGTCTTGTGTTTTCTTTACTGCGCTTAACGGAGCCAGAAGGCTCGATATATGCCAATTGCTACGGCAAGGATAGTGAGATTTAGGCTCGAACAGGAGGGCTGTCAGTTCTGCCCTCGCTTCGAGGGGGGGGGGGGGGGGGGCGACGTTGCGCTCGGTAAGAGAGAAAATTTCTATGTCATGAAGGTGGGATATAAGATGCCCAGTAGGAAACGGGTTACCCATTCTAAACAGTGAGTCGTGTAATAGCGCTTGATGGATGTGAAGTTAGGGAAAGTGTCGCCGTCTTGCATGGTCCAAAGAAGTAAACTGAGCTGAAATGGGCAAAACAGATATTCATTTGGCTCCTGCTCATTGTGGTCCCACCGTCAGGAAGCAGTTTTAAATTTGAACGCCATTGTTGAGAGCCCTCCAAAGCAGTCTCTGTATACGCACTTGCTGCATGTTCAAATGCAGCGTCAATTTCTTAATGATAGTGAGGGTACGGCGACGAGAAACGCATAAAACCACGTTGTTTGTCTTTAGAACATAGTAGCTGATAGACGTTAACTGTAAGGTCACGTTAATCTTCGTTGTTGAATAATACGACACGATGTTTAAATGAACAGTGGGACATCAGAGTACGATTTAGCAGAAGGAAGAAATGCGCATGCTGCTGTTGTTCATAATTTCCCTTCTTGTGTTTGCAGACGCTTTTATTCAGACGAAGAACCACTTCGGAGCTATAGATATCGTTATCAACAATGCTGGACTTTTCGACGAAGACAACTGGCAGCAAGTTTTTGATGTTAACATCGTGAGTTTGTCGCACAACGGATTTGAAGAGGTGCTAGAAAGTTCTTAGAGCGGAGAAAATTAGACGACCTCACTTCGAACATATTGCCACTACTAAAGCTTGTGTCTCCCAAGGCCGTACCCTTAACGAGAAGAACGGCGGGAACCGTTGATTACGAGAGTTGAAAGTTATCCGGACTCATTGCTGCATAGGGAAGTATTCCGTTGCACGGGGCAGATATCGCGGTTAGGTGGGCTCATTGAATTCTATTAATGGTTATTCGTTTTAACGTCACCCACATGTTTGGCAACAGCTGCGAATCCTACTAGAGACCTTTCTGGAAGCTCCGAACGCTTATTCTTGCTAAAAATGTTTCTGTGCAATGTGGCTTCAGGAACATTGACGTTGGCCCTGAAGTTAGTGGAAACTCGCCTTTGTGAAGGCACGCGTGCACCATAAAGGATGAAGCGTCGCCAGCCAAGGGGATAAATACGCATTGAGGGAACCTAAATATAGAGTTTCTGTTAGCACAAGGATATTGCAAGAATAAGGGTACTGCTGGAACATTTGTTGTAGTAACCGGTACACATAACATGAGTTATGTTGTCTCAGTGCCGTCTCTAGGACGTGCAAACAACGCACGAAAAGCATTATTATTCCAACATTCCACACCCAGCTCCTCACTGCTTCGATGCCACCGATTCGATCATATGCGTCTGGTTAATTTAAGCAATTAAAAGAACGTGCAGCCTGAACGGAGTCTTGTGAATTCCGAACAGTTTGAATCGCAGCTACCCATCAGCAATTGCTTAGGACTGGCGATTGCATTTTATTGGTAAACTGGCACTTTGCTGTTTTTATCTCGCATACTCATCCAGCACTCGGTGCGTATGGTTTCGTGATAACGGCGGGCCGAGGATCTCTATTGAACGTGTGCCAGGACGTATTCTCGCTAGGGTGCTGAGAATGAACCGGTTGATGAGAATGAACCATATATCAGATTTGTGGTCCGGAATTGTTTAAGAAACACTAAAGGGTGGAAACAAATTTTCCTGTATCGATATATTAGGTGCTGGGAATCCAAATTCCCCTTATCGCAACTCGAAGTTGTTTAATAAGGCAGAAGATGCCAGAAACGTGAAAACGGGTGCAGACGCTCCGCATGCTTTCGGGTACTATGGTTTGTAACGTCACAATATTTGTGCACGGCGAGAGGTCATTGGAGAAGCAGCAATGAATGTTTTTCCTAAAATGAACAGTTCAGAAGTGGTTTAGCACGTGAAACAAAAACGTAAATCAAAGCTTTCCGGGAGGTGACGTAATTTAAAAGACGCAGACAAAAGATTTTATACACTGCGAGACCGGCGGCCTTCCTCACGCTTGTCAGCTATCATGCTTTCAGTTTCGTTTTAAAAAAAAGCATTCGTGAGCAATTGGTGAAGTCAATAACCTACCAGGGTGAACGCCCGAGCTTCTGCAAGCAATATCTTCAGCAGGAAGCAGCAAAGGGACAAGATGCACTGCAGTTGTTTAAGCGATCCGACCCGCCTGAGCTTCTAATCCGTTCTCCACGCGTGGATGTTGCTCTCGGTAAGGCTTGCCCGCACCCAGTTCGAACTTTATCGCCCTTGGAAGATTAGGGCACGGAGCAAGATGGTTAGGGTACTTACTGCAAGGGTTATCCGACCGATCCCAACTTGAGCTCTTCCGATTGCTGTGAGCCGCCGTTGATAAATAATCCGTACATAGGCGCATAGCTTTACCCTTGATATGTTTGGGCGGAGCCGTTCCGAAGTTCCGCCATTCGGCCACGAAGACTGCTCCAGGCAGCTGCAGGAAGCGAGTGTGTACCGTATTTACTCGCGTAATCATGGCACCTTAAAAAAAATGTGTGCAAATTTAGGGTTGATTTTAATACGCGGGGTAAATTTTTCGCGAAAAATTTTTGAGCACAGAAAACGCAAGCAAGTTGTGGGTGAAAAGTTTTACGATAGGTCTCATGAACATAATAAAAAAAGCAATAAATAAAAACATAATAACAACTCCCCCCACCGCTGCCAGCCGCTTTGCAAAGTGCCGCAAAATGCAGTGTTTTCATGAATTACGGAATGCGCCTGAACGAGTTTGCTGTGAGGTGACAACAGTTCGACCAATAAGTGGCTGCCAATGTCACAGTACGGGACATCAAAAACAGACATGGCTGCCGCCGCAGAAACCTGAGAGCGTTTTTTCTTTGTCTTGACATTATGTGCGTTTAGTAAGAGTTCCTTGCTCATCAATATTGAACGCATGCTTGCCGATATCGCTAATATCCGCAAGTCTGCCGCAATAACGTATCCATGTCTTTTTCGAAAGAAAAGGAAACAGAGGTACGCACGACCACAATCAGCTAGACTTGGCACTCATACGACATATTGCTGGGCAAGTTCAGGGTGCGTTCATGGCGCGGGAAATGAAAAAAAAAAAAAAAATCAACTTTGACGACAAACTTCAGAAGTGTGATCATTACGTGAGTGCGGTTGTAATGCGAGTAAATACGTTATTTCACGCCAGGTTGGCGCGTCGCGTGAGAGAACAGAATATGAGATGGACGTGATCGCCAGACGAGACGGCGGCCGCTTGAGCGACGTATAGCCTGGCAGCCGGTCTTGCGCGATATTTGAAACGGCGCTTGCCGCTGCTACTTTGGCGGCTGGCGTGAAGTCTGGGTGTCCGGTGTAGACGGGCGCAACGCGTCCGTTGGAGCGGTGAAAAACATTTCTTGTTCAAGAAATAAAAGTGAAAGCCAGCCTCATCGGTCAAAGAAACGTCTTCGGTGGTCGGCCATGGATTGGTGATGTAAAAGCTGCTGTTGCCAGACCGCACTGGTACCTCGCTCCTATTATGTGGCGCGATGTCTACATCGCGAAAAAAAATGAACGGGGAGCCGGAGAGAGAAATGCCAGCTTTCTTTGCGGATTTCCCAGGAAATAAAGCATCGCTGCTCGTCGAACAAAACCTGAGAGTGCTGCGAAACGATTAATCTTTCATTTAAAACAGAATTTCATTCAGCCTATAGTGTCCCTTGAAGCAACATTCATAGTCATGGCAGTGCTGTAAGTATAGCCTCACTCACAAAAAGTGTCTTTCAAGTTACGATGAACAGTGCGCTTAAAACGAAGCTTTTAATGCCTCACTGATGGGGACTGTCCCGTCTGCAAAACGTACTACAGAAAAACCAACTTCACACAAGGGTTCCCACAAAATCATGATGATGACGAGAAGCAAATGCACATAAAGTGCTCCAAGAAAAAAAAAAAAACGCTTCCGGTAGTCGCAGTCGAAGCTCGGTGCCTCGGTCTATGAACCCGACGTATATCCTATCGCGTCACTCCGACATAATCGAAGTAGTTTGGACATTTAAAGCGTAGCTTTCTTAGTATCACCGATGGCTAGAGTCCCGTCCCCAAAACTCTGTGAACCCCTACAACCCCAACGACAGCGGATCCCCCAGAAGAAAGGTGACGGAGCGGACATGTGCAGCTTTCCCGCTCATGGCAATCCTTTCAACAGTGATTACTCTGTAGTTATTCAGCGAAATGTAAACTTTTTTTGCACATATAATATTGGGGGTGGCAATTTGCTTTGTGCTCAGTTTCAAGTCTCGCACGTTGCGCAACTAAGTTCCTGAGCCATGAAAACTATCACACAAGAAATGCATGGGGAGTACGATTTGACAGCGAATTACACAAAAATATTCAGAATCCTGGAAACGTCTTTTAGTGTTGTCATCTCCACGTTGACTTCTTGCTTTATGTCAAATATCACTTTCCTGAAGTGGTTTTGCTAGGTTCCTGAGAGGTCGGAATTTTGAGTGAGAAAGCTGGGTATGATTAGTTTTTTGTAGACTGCATATCACTCCCCTATTTTCTTGTGCTGAGTCCGATCCAGTTTATATGTCTGTGGCGCTGAGTACCGTGTTTTAAAATCCAATGATGACTTACCTTGAGTTTTTAGGGAACACCTACTAAGGGAAGTAATGGAAACCAAAAGTGGTAATAATTTGAAGCCTTCTTATTTTAGCTTTTACGCCTCCCGATAATTTTCTTGTTACTTTCCTCCCGCTTTCATCTCTTTATTGCTTTCGTATTGTAGCTAAGATAAGGCCTTCTTACGTCTAAAAACACCTGAGTGGCTGCCTTCTTCATGGGTCTTCGTTCAATGCTGCTTGCAGAAAGGATATTTTGCTGGTATCACCCTGGGGATGAAGTATATGGACAAATCAAGCGGTGAAAAGGGCGGACACATTGTTAACGTGTCTTCAGTAGTAGGTAAGTTCTGACGAACAAAAATAAGCGATTGTTTTTAAAAATTATCATGGCAACCACTACTATCATCATGAGCAGCAGCATGCTTGTGTCCCCTGGACGCTGGACATGCCGCTCCCATGTTCCTCCTGTTGTTCATGTCTATAGTCCATTCTTTGCCCAAGAACTTTCAGATGTCTTTCCTCTCCATCAAGCTAATTGTCCAGACGAAAAAAAGAGGCTAAAGCAAACTGATGTTGAGCTTGACTTCACTTGGCATGTAATTTTGACTCCTCGCGGTCATAAGTGCTTATAGAATATGTCAACGCCATGATAAAGTGGGACCCACATGCTACCCCCTGTGTGAGTACGTGACATGCGATTCTGCACAGGAGACAACGAGGCGCATTGGGTTGCGGCTCGCGTAGAGTTTCATATACTAGAGGGAAATCTGGCGCCACTGCCTACGGGAGCCGCGCTTCGGCGAGTGTTTCGTCATGTACCGGGCAGGCACGTTCCACTTGTCCTTGACATGGCTCATGAACAGGCTGAAAAGTTGACTCTGGCTGTGAAAAGCAACACTATTACTGCAGAAGATTCATCAAATTTGTTTTGTTGTTATAAAACCGAACCTCCGAAAAAATTAATTTGTCAGTGATTGTGTAGAATATTCAGGCACGATGAACAAGAAAAAATGTTTCCATTTTTTGTTGATTTTGGCTTCGAGACAAAAAAGAAGCCGTATGGCTAGCCTAGCCAAGTAGGCGAGGAACGTCGCTAGTAGCAATGGCGCCGCCCACGGTGGCCCGTGACTGAACCGACAGATTTCTCTCTATTATATATTAGTATGAAACTCTATGGCTGCTCGTGCTTTGGGTTCTTCGCCATTTTGGGAGCCACCGTTATCTGACCTTGCCTTATCTCACCACGCCGATTATGTACATAGCCCGAGAAATCCTTCGCTCACTACTTGAAGCCAACCTGAAACCGTTTGTCAAGGTATCACAATACGCGTAGAAACATTTTCTGTCAAGCGCATGGGCAAGTTACGGTGACAGCTGCCGTCAGATGCTCAGGGACTGTTCACTCGTTCACATTGGCTGCGACCCCGACGCAGCCATTCTAAGGGCAACTCTGCGGCTCTCTATTAATCCTTAGTGCTTCCGTATTCGTAAAGTGCTTAGGTGTCCTCGGTTTCTTAATGGCTTCACTTTACGCCTTACTTCTGTATTTAGAGTTGCCGTATTCATTCCATTATTATAATTTGTCGTAGTCTATTGTTAATATTGGACTTCTAGTCGCGTCGACAGTGCAAGCGTTATATCCCGGCTTTTGTGAAAAGAAACACGTGAAAACTCATTTTCGAGCTCAGACGTAGACAGCTTTCTGTGTGCACGCGAAAGAAATGTTAAAAGAAACGTACATTATTACTTGAGTTGTATAGCCTCAAAAGGGGCACCTTAAGTAGCTTTTTTCCTTCGCTTATTCACACTCCCAAATATTTGTACTCCTTAACTCGGGGTATGTTTTCATGATAGATTGCATTGCGTCAGTGTTACTGTCGTTAACAGGGACTATTCTCGACGTTTCAGTACCAACGTTTAACCGGAGATCTGTGGCTTCTTGGCCACAGGTGTGTGCGAGTGGTTTGAAATCTCTCTGGTCATCAGCTTAAAAAACAACGTGTGCGTACAGTATTTTCGGAATGCGCTGTTGTACCACTTTGCCTTCCCGGGAAGCATTCGCGAGGGAGTGTGCTTTGCCGCGGAGTTGGCTTTGCTATGACAAGGAGAAATTCAGAATGAACACTTCATTTGTGTGCCAGTCATGTCCTTGTTTTCGCCTGTTCGTCTGCTACTATTTGTAAACGTGTCCCCACATGTGAAACATTAAATCATCTCTGCACTTCTAGGGATCGTCGTGGTTCCGGACATGACGGTTTACACCGTGTCTAAGCAAGCCATTGTAGCCATGACAAGATGCTTCGGGGTGAGCTTCCTGCAAGTGTCTTTCTGCCAACCTTCATTCTAAATGTGCGTTTTCTTCGCTCAGTCTGACCTCTACTGGAACCGCCACGGAGTTAGAGTGAACTGCATCTGCCCGGATCCGATGGACACCGATATGTGGGCACAGGTATCGGATAGATACAGGAACTCGGAGGAGAGCGGTCAACGGTGGCGCTATTTCGATGCCCAGATTGTGCCGTAAGTGAACACCCTGTGCTCTGAAGCCCCAACTACATGAGCGCGCAATAACGACGCATTCGCGGATCGACGTAAGCTCGCATAGAAATAGTGTGTTTTCACGATTCTAACGCGTCCCAGGTTGTAATGCGTGAGCACGTTTCCTCATGGAAATTTGAAAAAAAAGTAAAAAGTAATTTAGAAATAAATACGCGTGACGTCACCGGCTGGTATTGGTTCGAATTGAGTTGGATTCTGGGAGGAGTGCGCGTCGATGGATTCCCGCTGGCTGTATTAAAGCCGATTTTCATTTTGCGCCGGGTTATAACGCGCAAACAAATTTGAAACCGGCGTATAGCGAAAAATGATGTGCATTAGAACCGTGCACATCTGGGAGGCACTGTCCAGCTGTACGTCTGAGTGGGCGAGTAACCCTATGGCAGCTACCGTAATCACCACGGCCGCCATACGGCTTAGGCCTAGCGCCATAGGGCTGGCTTCAACCGAAGCTTGCATTCACCGTATCGAACGAATAAATTGCATAACAATAAAGAAGATAGAATCAGAATGTTTTTTTACATGTAAAATCATTTTCAACGTGCGAATAAACGCGCATACGGAATGCACCGAAAGCCGTTGCTTTCGCCTACCAACTCCGCCGGTCCACCAGCCACGCACTCAAACGCGCAAGTGGCACTGGTTTCTGCGCAGTGCGTGCGGGAGTAGTGCTCGGATATTTCATTTGCACAAACTTCAGCGCAACGCGTTCGTAGCAATGAATTCGACGTGCGCCGGAGTACGCGAATTTTAGGAGCGCTTTTACGACCGGGTCGTTAATGCACGGATACGTCGATTTTACAAGTCGATGTGGTTGGGCCCTTGGGAGTAGTACTAGCGAAAGCTAGAAAGGCCGCAGCCCCTCTCTGGGTCAGCCATTAGAGAAGTGTCTGAAAAAAGCAAGGAAAGAAGCTTACAGGTGCACCGGCTTTATAACCGGAGTTGGCGCTAGTTGTCGTCCACAGGGTTATAGATAAGTGTCATCAGGACTAAACGTTTTCAGCTGCGAGATCAGACTGGTGGCTCATTTTGGCTAATATATCGCACAGAGGCGGAAGTCAAAAGAGATGCGATGAAGTCACGCTCCGATGCAGTGCCTCTGTGGGCCTTCTAT
The DNA here is from genome assembly GCF_048455015.1 of Haemaphysalis longicornis. Taxonomy (NCBI): domain Eukaryota; kingdom Metazoa; phylum Arthropoda; class Arachnida; order Ixodida; family Ixodidae; genus Haemaphysalis; species Haemaphysalis longicornis. The sequence continues at coordinate 63,595,706 of NW_027526407.1, read as the reverse complement.
CACCACGAATCTGGACGTCGTGAAAACTGGTACTCGCTCCCTTGGCTACGTCTTATTCAGCCTGACCGTAGCCTCCAACAGATTTTCCGGCGACGAAGTTGGCGTTATAGAGCGCTGGTCACAAGTTTCTGTAAAATCTATCTGTCAGGTAAAACCGGGAAAGAAATTACAAAGCCGAAAATAACGCCATATATCTGTTTCGGCAACCCCCCTTCGAGGTGGAGGGCCGTTTTGCATGAAGCCGACGTGGCAAGGGTCGAACAGCAAATGGGAGTGGGGGGCTTTTTTTGAACCGGTGCAAAGAAAGGCAGTGAAGACAATATCTGTCTAAGTGTGAAGCTGGGGCCAATGCCAACTGTAAGGGATCTTGCTTTGTTCATGTCCCACCCCCTTTGAGGTTACAATTGCCGTGTCAGCCTTGAGATAGGAAGTGACAAGGCGAGGGGGGTTCCGACGTCGTGCCGGGAGCCGCATAATACTTCCCCGCGGGTAAATAGATGTTTTCCACCACCACCGCATGCGGCCCGCAGGCCGCAGGTTGCCAACCCCTGATCTATGCAATAAGGGTGCCGCTCGATGGTTAGCTCTACTTTTTAATTTTGTGGTTCCATTGGTTTCGATCTTCATTTTGTTTCCCTTGAGCTTTGTTCCCTTTGCCCTATTGGGGACGGCATTTTGACGCACATTCAGGGTGTGGCACTTTCTGTTTCAGGGTAAGCCTTGTGGCTGGAGCCGTCCTAAAGCTTCTCGAAGACGAGCCCAATGGGGCGACCCTGCTGTGCTTAAAGGAATCTGGAATGAACTATTACGACTTTCCTGCTCCTGCACTGCCGTAATAGGAAATATAGGCTTAGCTCCAGCCTGGTTTTGGGAACCACGCAACAGGGTAAAATTGTACTCGTTGAAGCCGCAGCGGAGATCTATCAGCACACAGCTAACTTTCCTGTTAGTCCGGTGAATGGAGGAGCGTCTGCAAGCTTGGTGCACACGACCACTTGAAAAAGCAATAAAGACGGTAACAATGTCCAGCAGACAAGTGTGTCTTGCTAAAAGGTTGCTGTTTCCCAGCTCGAAAAGCGTTAAGCACGGAATATGTCTACAGACGGGGTTGTGTACCAATAAATTGTTCGCCCTAAGTGACTAATTTTGATTTGCTAACAAATGCGGATTGGTGAGTAAAAGCGCACGTTCCGTGAGATAGAGGGGAAAGCGACAACGGATATTTAGTGGTCGGTAGGATATACTACATAGGAAACAGAAAGAATTACGGGGTCCCTTAAGAGCTACTTATGATTTAGCGCATGGAAAGGCATTAGCGTGAATTTGGCGAATGTTTCCTCCCGTTCCAAGAATCCGCTCCCTTGCAGGTACAGACACGTAGAGGCTAAGCTGAAACAAAAAACAGCACACGCAGGCACCGGTATCGGGGCCCAGCCGCGAGCATGAAAATCTGCGATGAGACAAAACATGTGTCCGAGAATGCCCTTCACCGCTTCCCTTCTCTAAGGTGACCACGGATGCCCGAGGTCACCTTATCGAAAAGTTTCAAACATCCCCCAGAGCACGCCTACTCAACAAAGAGAGCCTGCATACCATAACATAGGACACAACACTCTTTCGCACGTTTACTGGACTGTGGGATCTGCGGTTCTCTCTAAAACAGTCTAGTAAAGAATCTGTAGTTCTCTCTCCACCTGCTTAAGGACGACTTCGACGAACATTCAATTGTTTGGTCTGCCTGAACAGGCTCTGAATTTTATCTCTTCGCACATGCTGCATCAAACCTACGACAACGACTTCATGTTCCGTCATCGCTGGAATCACCTGGCCACCACCTAAATAAGTATCGACACTCGGAGAGCACGCGTTTTGTCACCATAAAGGTAGGTCACAGTGCTTAGGTCCTGCGGAAAATAAAAGTTTGTTCTCCCTGTATCTCTCTCTCTCTATCTCTTGATTAAGATGTTGGCGCTAACCCATATGGTAGTGACCATTGCCCAACACGACTATCATACATATGTTAAGGCCCTAACAGTTCACCTGCCCATTGCAAGTTTTACTAAGCAACAACAAACTTGAATACATTTTGAACCACAGCGCAAACGCTATGGTCCGTTTTCTCGTCGTTAACAAACTCAACTGGGTTAACAACCTCAACTGGGCATCCGGACCCAATAGCCTGAAAGAGAACGATGCTCTGACCAAGAGGCCGACGAGCTTACATACCGTGCTACTTGTGACCACTACTACTACACTGACTTTCTCGAAAAATGTTAAGAACGAATCCCCATCCTATGCCTAGGAACATAATATTTCCCCCTTGCTGGAACGAGGTCGCAATGAAAAAGAATGGTTGCGCTGCTGAGCACGAGGTCGCGGGTTCGATTCCCGGCCGCGGCGGCCGCTTTTCTGATGGAGGCGAAAAGCAAAAACGCCCGTGTGTACGAGATTTCGGCGCACGATAAAGATCCCCAGGTGGTCAAAATTAATCCGGAGCCCTCCACTACGGCGCGCCTCATCGCCTGCGTTGCGTCGGCGCGTTAAACCCCACAATCAATCAATCAATGAAAAAGAATGACAAACTTTGTGGACGAAAAACCAACAGAAGAGTCTGCAAATGTATGTGCGTTAATGTGTCAGGTAGAAACATTGTACTCTGCTAAAATTGGTGAAACGTCCACTCTCTTTCACGCATCTCAGCCATATCAAGCGTATGGTCAGGGGAGTACAACTTGAGACATGCGAGTCAGCTTTGAACAGCTTCATCCCGTGTGAGAGGGCAAGGGAAGGAGCTGCTGCATTCCCACCATTGAGTTCCATGTCATCTCTTTGCCCCGTATTCCCAAACCACAACTATTTCTTCGTGAGAAAAAATCTTCGCTCTCTCTCTCTCTATTCGTAAAAAGCAAAATTGTTCAGTCGGGGCTATAAATCAGAGAATCAACACTTTAAAACACTGACACTGACGTCTCCTCGCTCAAACTGGTCAACAGCTCGCATCGGCGACCTTTCCCGCTCACATTTTAATCCACAGAAAGGAAGAGAGCCTTTGTCTCTCCGGGCACCCGGCGATTAAAAACCCTCGTGGGTAAGCTTTGTATCTTCAATTACTTTTAGTGGTCGTGAAGCATAGATCATAAGTGCAGCAACTGCGTCCGAAAACACTCCATGGGAGTCGAGGTATCGCTATCGCGTCTGGCATCTTGGGATGCAAACGTAGATGTCTCTGCTACGTTTTCTAGAGCTCACGTACAAGTAAAGAGTATGCCTCAGGGACGCGCCGCGGTGGCTCAGTGGCTAAGGCGTTACGCTGCTGAGCACAAGGGCGCGGTTCGACTCCCGGCCGCGGCGGCCGCTCTTCTGATGGAGGAGAAAAGCAAAAACGCCCGTGTGTACGAGATTTCAGTGCACGTTAAAGATCCCCGGGAGGTCAAAATTAATCCGGTGCCCTCCATTACAGCGCGCCTCATCGCCTTCGTTGCGTCGGCGCGTTAAACCCTATAATGAATCCGTATGCCTCAGGTAGGAGTGTTTAGCTTCCCATTCTTTATTGTAACAATGAACTGACTCTAAAAGGCTAGGTAACGAACCGTTTCCTACTCAAACTATGTCGACGATGTACAAATATCTTTCGAATCCAGCAATTTGCCCATCTACGGATTCTAATTCCACCTAAGCGTTCATAAACTTGCTGGCTGGGCGGATGAATGAGGCCTTAAACTGAACACTACAAAAAGCGCATCCGTTGAATTTTCAAAGAGGCGCGGGATCCAGGCGGACCCTGACATTGAACTCAAGGGTCCCTAGATACCAATAAAAAAGGAACAGAAGTTTCTAGGCGTAGTGTTCGACGAAAAACTCGCATTCATTCCTAACATTAAGAAACTTAAACATAAATGCGTGAAAACACCCAGCATTCTTAAAATCCTCTGCCACCAGTCTTATGGCAAGGACAAAGAACTCCTCTTACCTTTCCGATCGCCGTCCGCCTGCCTCACTCCATGTTGCATTTTCCGGCCTTCTGTGGTCCGGGGGTGGACGCCACCTGGATAGGTTATCCACGATGAAAGCTCCGCGTTACGTCTACTGCAACCTCGGCATGGGACCCGCCACTGTTTTTTTTTTTAAGAAAGTCGCATGGCACAGCTCGGGGAGCTGCCATTTTGGTAAAAGATCGGTAAAAGATGTGGTATAGGTGTCTAGAAAAGCGACCGTCAGTTCAGATGCTGCCTCTTTCACTCTGTGTGAGAATGGAGCAGAAATACCTGGACGATTTAACAAAGCCTGGGACGTGGATGTATTACAGATGACACAGGTTTAAAACGATGGGGGGTTAATGATGCAAATGTACACGAGTATAAAATGTCCACGTATGTTCGCTTGTGACCCAGGGGCAATATATGGCATTCGACATAAAGGTTCTGTAGGGGCTAGTGCGAAATTCACCCGACACAAGACGAAGTCCTAAGTGGAGCACTGGGTTTACCACCTTAGTGCTGTTTTCGTTGCTGACCTATAGCCCACACTCCCACAAGCTTGGTGAGGTCTCGTTTGGACTGTGGGAGTGTGGGCTATAGGTCAGCAACGAAAACAGCACTAAAGTGGTAAACCCAGTGCTCCACTTAGGACTTCGTCTTGTGTCGGGTGAATTTCGCACTAGCCCCTACAGAACCTTTATGTCGAATGCCATATATTGCCCCTGGGTCACAAGCGAACATACGTGGACATTTTATACTCGTGTACATTTGCATCATTAACCCCCCATCGTTTTAAACCTGTGTCATCTGTAATACATCCACGTCCCAGGCTTTGTTAAATCGTCCAGGTATTTCTGCTCCATTCTCACACAGAGTGAAAGAGGCAGCATCTGAACTGACGGTCGCTTTTCTAGACACCTATACCACATCTTTTACCGATCTTTTACCAAAATGGCAGCTCCCCGAGCTGTGCCATGCGACTTTCTTAAAAAAAAAAAAACAGTGGCGGGTCCCATGCCGAGGTTGCAGTAGACGTAACGCGGAGCTTTCATCGTGGATAACCAATCCAGGTGGCGTCCACCCCCGGACCACAGAAGGCCGGAAAATGCAACATGGAGTGAGGCAGGCGGACGGCGATCGGAAAGGTAATGCATTGCTGGCGCAGTCCACGTGGCACGAATCGTCGGGGCATGCCAGTGGACTTATCATATTCGACCGATGTGTCAACAAGAAGGACAAGTTCGAGTTGACGGACGGTTTTTGAGTGAGGAATTGACAACGCTCGGTGCTATTCGATTGATGCTCAGCCAGCGAGCGAACGTTCCTGGGTTTGCCGGAACTCGAACGGTGTAGATGGTGAGGAGACTATCACCGGGGATGATAAGGACCTCTCGTACGTGTTGGACGTTCACCGGTAGCTCGGGCACGAAGGTAAGCTATCGCATATCTTGTGGAATCTAAAGGGAGTGGGTTTGGGATGCAGGCTTGGCTTCAGGCCTCGCTTTAAATTTGGAATTGAGAGTTGGGTTTCTGAGTTATTGATTTGCGCCCCAAACAAAGTTTGGAGAACTTATGAACCCACTTGAAGACCTTATCTTCGGGCGAACTATAATTGTTTGGTCTGTTGTGGGCCTGTCTATGTGTAAAAACGACTGATCAGCCCGAGGCATGTACAGCCATGTGTACATGTGCGCGCGCTTGTGTGTGCGTGCGTGTGCATGTGTGTGTGTGTGTGTGTGTGTGTGTGTGTATGTGTGTGTGTGTGTGTGTGTGTGTGTGTGTGTGTGTGTGTGTGTGTGTGTGTGTGTGTGTGGTCGCGTGTGTGCTCGCATGTGTGAATTCTAGACAGGTAATTTGAGACAGTTGGGGGGGAATATTCGCACGTAGATTTTGTTTTTTACTCGAAATGCTATATTTCATGATTTACTGATCAGTTTCCGTCAAATGTATGAGATTTCATTCCGCTGCAATGTTTAACGTTCCTAAATTACTATACCAAGAAGACAACTGCTTTTTGTTCTTAAGAACATTTGTTACTATTGGAGGACAGCCCACGCACAGCACAAGTTTTTGTTCATAAAATCCCGCTCATGAGTTGAATCACGCGGCGCTCTGGAAGCAACCTCTACATGCCACCATGTGGAGACAGAAAACAGCAAAAGCGGAAAAACTCCGGAATATAAAACTGAAACATTTCGCAGCTGTACTCATTCCGTCACCAGGACATTGAACCTAATACGCGAGCGCCGACCTTTTTAGGTGGGTCAGAGCTGTTCGCCTTCGCGGAATTCCTTCGGTGCTGCCGCGAAGCGTCTAACTTTGGTTTCCCGTGTTTCACTTTGCAGGATAGTGCGCACGCCGTTCTGCCAATACTGTAAGCAAGCAATTATTCAAGGTTTTTTTGTTCACCCGTACCCGTCAATTTGCGAAAAATTGTGCGCAATTAAGAAAACTTGCTCGTCAGCGTGTTATTGTCACATTCAAACGCGATATTTTGCATACTTAACATTTAATGTTAAAAATTGGTAGTGCAAAAAAGTTAAAGCCCCGTTCTTAAAGGAGTACTGACACCAAAATTTTATGTTCCTTTTTTATTTTATCAGTGCTTAAAGGCCTGGCGAACCCGAAACAGCACTTTAAATACTTGAGCGCGTGATAATTAATTGCATTGAACGGCCTAAAAATCTTCCGTTTTGGTTTCCCGCGCTTCCAGCACGGAGGGCGCGTACGACAGAACAACGGAATGACCTCACCGTTTTGTGCGGATGTCAAAACGTTGCATAGGGCGGAGGGGGCGTTATTTCGACCACCCCGCCACCGGATCTGAGCGTATGAGTTGCCTGAAAGCGTTAGGCCTAGCATTGCGGCGGAAAATTGATGACCTCTTTTAATTAAAGACCTGATAGCGGCTGCTGTTGCAATTCTGGGCTTTATTATCGGCTTTTTTTCCCGCGTGTGGAACTTTATTTTTGGTAGGAGTGTGTTTCTAGGCAGCAGTTATGCCTGTAGCTCTGGCTACGTTTATGATTTTGTGAATGCGCCAGTGCCCAATCGCAGTTCGCCGGGCCGCGCGTGTGAAGTGACGTCACTAGTTTATGACGAGCGGTGGGGGCAGACGGCTCGCCTCTTCTTTTCACTTTCACGGAGTGATGTCTCGCTGATGCCCATTTCCTTCGCACCGCTCCTCCAGCTGTTCCGTCGATGCGATAAACCAGATCAAATGGAAGTATGTTCCACGAGTCGCAGGCGGCTCATATTTCAGCCAGGGTATTCTGTTGTGTAAAGCAAGTGAACGGTGTAGTAATACTAACAGACACAATTGGTGTCAGTACCCCTTTAGTGGAAGATGATTAAAACGCAAAGCTTTCTCCCATGAAACCTTAGTCAAAGAAAGTCCAAAATCCACACTGCTTCGACCGAATCGGGATAGCGCAATCGGATAGACGTCGGCTGCACAACGCCAGCGACCCAAAGTAGATTGCGACTACGGGAAGCATTTTGTTGAAACGCTTGATGTGCCTTCGCTTTTCATCATCATCACTTTGTGAAAACCATTGCGTAAAGTTGGCTTTCCTGCAGTGCGTTTTGGCGCCACAACGAATGCAATCGGTGATACATATAAAGCTTGCTTTAAGAAAAACTGTTTTGAACGATCTTGAACAATAGTGCAACCTTTGCGCTGCTGAGCACGATGTCGCGGGTTCGATTCCCGGCCGCGGCGGCCGCTTTTCTGATGGAGGCGAAAAGCAAAAACGCCCGTGTGTACGAGATTTCGGCGTACGATAAAGATCCCCAGGTGGTCAAAATTAATCCGGAGCCCTCCACTACGGCGCGCCTCATCGCCTGCGTTGCGTCGGCGCGTTAAACCCCACAATCAATCAATCAATCAATAGTGCAACCTGTTGTCAGAAGGTGCTGCTGATGATGTTTCGCCTGATGGCTTCCACAGCTGTGGCATCTGGTAGGACAGTCTATCTTCTACGCCATAATGCACATGAAATAACCTTAACCGCACAGAACGCTGCGAAAGGAGACATTGTAAAGCATTTAAGTAATATGCAAAAAAAAAAACGCTACGTGAGATCTGAAATGCTGAACATGGTTGGTCAATTTGGAGGCTGTTCGGCGTTTCGCAGAAGTCCAAACTTGTTACCCATGATAGTTCCTGGACGTTACGGGGATTTTCCAGATTGGTGAACATTGTGGAAATTGCGCGTCTTGCTATGCCGCAAAATGTGCAACCTAAAATCTGTTGGGCGTTTTGGCAGTGCACTTATTTCAGACAACCCTCTCCAAGCGTCCGCTGCATTTGTGTTAGTAGGTGCCGATGCAGAACTTGACCGCCAAGGTGGCTGTGAAGGCCGGTGGCAACAGGGATTTCGGTCGAGCAATTGCCGATGCCCTTCTGGCCAAGGGATGTAAGGTACACTGCTCTTTGAGCTTTCGTTGCTTGAGTGCACAATTTTAATCATGTACAGTAAAGATAAACTGAGGAGCAATCGAAATAATAGTTGTTACCTTTAATTCTCACCATCATCATTGTCATCATCCTCATCATCATCATCATCGTCGTCAGCCTATCCACGCCCACTGCAGAGCAAATGCCTCTTCCATAGATCTCCAATTATCTCGCTACTGAGCTAACTGCAAGCAATGTATCCCCGCGAACTTCTTGAACTGATCTGCCCACCTAACTTCCTGCCGCCACCTGCCAAGCTTGCCTTCTCTAGCGATTCACTCTGTTACCCTTTATGACCACCGGTTATCTTGCCTTCGCATTACATGCCCTGCCCACATCCATTTCTTCTTAATTTATACGAATATCTCCTTAACACGCCTTTGTTTCGGTGCCTAGTAAATTTTCAATCTCTGATTCAAACCTTCCCTTCGATCATGCGTCTTCGTTTCAAGCCAATAATTCCCAACATGCTTGCCCGTAATAACACTCATAGTGTTAGCTTTGTTGCTACGTTTTTCGAGAATCTCTGACTTCATAAGTGCAGAGGTCATCTGGCGTAGTACAACCCAGTTATCAGCCTCTGCATACCGCAAAATGTTTCCTGATAATAGGCGAGTCGTTGGAAACTGAACAGAGAACAGAGCCCTAGGTGATCATGGCAAACTTTGCTGCTTCGTAGTAAAATCTGTTTTGCTTTATTTTTTTATAATTGGTTTCTTCCGAAGGTAGTATCTCGGCACCATAATGTGATGACACACTCGCCCTGTAATGTAAACGAGCATGACTGGTTGGGACGGTTTTGCGCAATCATGACAGGCTGTAATGTGCACATGGGTACAAATCTCTAGAAAATTTGCAGAAATGGCGAAGAGGCTACGAGAAAATATCGGAAAGAGGGTTTCATAAATTCTTGCAAACTTTTCTGGCACTTGTGAGAGAGGCTAAGCACTTGTATAATGAAACTTTTATCATGGTTGCACGTAAGCTACGCTTGCTCTTGAAGTATTTGTGAAATGGCAGCAAATAAGCGGCACACACATCATAGTTGAAACGCGTCGTGGCTGTAGACAATGTATACTTGTTTCGTGTCTGACTTCGGCTCAGACGGAACTACAGATTCTTGGTATGTCGCCAAAAACAAAACAGCACTGCACACAAATTCCATCACAAACCACGCCGTCGCGCCGTAATGAATGAATGAAGCTTTATCTGAGAAGGTATACCAGCTCAGTTAGGTACCCTCAGTTCAGGGCACCTCTAACAAATTTCTTAACGAAATCTGCGAGGCGACGTTGGACTTGTAGGGCTGACGATTGCAGTGCTGCTGTTTTTCCGGGGTATGGGTTGCACCCATTGAAGATTTTGTCCTGGTTGCCGGCCTTCGAGCACGTTGGGCGAGGGAGGGGGGTTGCATCCTGTTGTAGAAGGCCACTGTGGCTGGAATTAAGAAGTTATTCCTTTTCGATTGCTTAAGAAGTACCTGTTCTTGTTTCAATAGTTGTAGATGGAGGCGTACGTGTGGGTTAGGGTGATCGCGGAGGTATTGGAAAGTAATGGGTGTCGGGGACGTAGGTTCCTGGTGTTGGTTTAGGCTGCAGGGGGCCCGGAAAGCAGCTTGCGTGCGAGCTCATTGTCCTTTTCATTACCATGTAGCCTGGCTTAACCAAGCACCCAGTAAATCCTTATGTCTCCTTTGATGTGTTGAAAAAATCCCGGGCCATCTTTACTTACGTGCAGCCTGGGAAAAGGCGAAACATGCAGTGTATTCAAAGATTGTAGGTCTCTCTCTTGCCACAATGCGTACGCTGATTGGGCACCGGAGACGCGCAGGTGTGAGGAGCAGTTTTGCGCTTGCTAAGGCGGTGGCGCCTTCTCTTGCGTTGAACTGGTTTTAAAGAATTAAACCATAGACAGACTGGTCGTAAGTCGTCTTCGTGTCACACGCCGCAGCATACTAAGGAGAATTCTTTACAGGAGAGAACCCCACATTTGGAACCAATTTTGAGGCGGAATTTAACAAATGTATTATAATAATGCAAATAAATCGCAATTTTTTCTGTATTTTTTAAATTCGTTTAGCCTATGATAGTTTATTTTGAACCGGTTTTATCTATCATACACTTTTTTATTGACCATAGTTTGACAACTTGATTTACCGTGAAGAAATGAGACGACGACAGGAGACGCCGATAGCCTGAGCCCCTAAGGTCATCATCATAATAATCAATCAATCAATCAATCAATCAATCATGTTTATTTACGTGCCCAGGAACAGCCAGAGGCCTGAGTGCTGGCGCACGGGTAGTTACATGAAAAAAAAATACACAAATACAAGAAACATATAGCAAGAAACAAACAAGCGACAAGACACACACAAATTGAAGTAGTGAAAACGACAGAAATAAAGCACAGGCGGAGCCTGGGTACAGGTAAAAAATAAAAAAAGAAGAAGATGCCTATGTTGCTCTGCCCGTCGTAAAGGCCACACGACAGGCAGAGCAACAAAGTTTGACAGTAATACAACAAAAACAACGGCAAGAGTGTAGAGACAAATGAAAAAACGAACAAATGACAGTAAACAGTTTCAAAAATAGGCAAATATCAGTTGGATAGACACAACCGCAGAGAAATCAAATTCCAGAAAAAAAAGAACGACAGACATATCATAGGTGTTTAACATACTGTATTCAACAGCGTTGTACGGTAAACTGTAAAGGATTTCTGAAAGATGTCAAGGCGTTCAAAGAAGCGGTTGTAACAATTCTGTATTCTGCGCACAGGAGAATGATTGGAGTTGCGCGCAGCGGTCAAGAACGGGCGATGCGACCTGGTGGGCCTTTGCGGTACACTAAACTCTAAACAGTTAAGCAGGTCTGCGCAAGAAAGGTCACCATGAACAATTTTGTGAAGAAATGTAAGGTCTGCACGCATACGTCTGCAGTTCAAGGAAGGGATGGAAGGGACTATGGATAAGTCAGAATCAGGATGAAAACTGTGATTGTGATGACGGTGCTTAAATATGGATAAAAACTTCTTCTGCACACGTTCTATTAATTCACTACTAGATTTGGAGATGCCGTTCCAGGCAACAGAAGCATATTCTAACTGTGGTATACATATTGCATTGTATAGCATTAGAAATGGATCTGGAGAAGAGAATTCCTTTGTAATCCGACACACATTTCCAAGGCTTCGGAGTGCTCGCCGGGTGATGAGCCTAATATGAGGAGAAAAAGAGAGGGTACTGTCGAAAAGCACCCCTAGGTCCCTAATCTCCTCAACCCTTTGCAGAGGAGCTCCCTCAATACTGTAGGAAAACAGCAGACGGTGGGTTTTCCGGCTGTAGGTGACAACCTTTGTTTTAGTGGGGTTTAAAATTAGGCAGTTTTTCCTGCACCAGACCGATAATTCCGACACATCCCTCTGCAAGGCACAGCAGTCCTGAACACCGCTAATGTGCCTAAATAGTTTGACATCATCAGCATAGAGAAGAAAAGAAGAGTTTGTTAACACTGTTGAAACATCATTGATAAAGACAGAAAACAATAATGGACCCAGCACGGAACCCTGGGGTACACCACTTGTTGCAGGGTAAACACTAGACTTTTTGTAGTTAACATCTACATAAAAGGACCGGTCAAGGAGATAGTTGGACAACAAGGCAACAAGGCTTGCGTCTACACCGGACTTAGCAAGCTTGTTAATTAATAACTGATGGTTCACCACATCAAACGCCTTACTGAGGTCAAAATAAATAACGTCCAACTGGCCGTTTTCACAAACTGCAGCCGAAGCCTGTGTCATAAAGCTTGCAAGATTTGTGACCGTCGATCGACCCGAGAAAAAGCCGTGCTGATTTGGTATCACAACGTTCTTGACGCAAGCAGCAAGAACTTTGTGCAGAGCTGACTCAAAGAGTTTTGAGGCCACACAAAGGAGTGAGATCGGGCGATAGTTAGAAACGGCTGACTTATCACCAGACTTAAATATTGGAAAAATTCGAGCGATCTTCCATGCACGAGGAAATTTACCTAAAAGTAAGCAGTTATTATAAATGGAAGTTAAGACAGGCACAAAAATGTTCCCATAAGCCTTCATGAGGGCTGCTGGAATTCCATCTGCACCACAGGAAAATGATGGTTTCATCCGTTGAAGGCTATCATTGACAATTTTTTTATCGAACCTAAGTGTGTTAAAATTAGAGTTATTAAACGATAGGCGTTCGTCGTTGCCATCTGGCAGTTGAAAGACAGAATGAAAGTACTGACCAAAACTGGTGGCAACATCCTCAGCCTCTTCACCATCGGAATTAAGCAGGCTAACGTGTTCTTTAGACGCCTTAGAACGGCCGCGTACATACCTCCAGAATTCAGCCGGTTTCTGAGACGCAGCAGCCTCTAACGATTCTATATAGAGCTGGTGGTCACGCCGGTAGAGGATTTTACAAAGTGAGCGAAACCGACTAAACTCCGCTTTCCACTTGTCAAGCCCAGAACGCTTGGCCTTTTTGTGGGCGCTATCCTTAAGTTTAAGCGAACTTCGAAGTTCTTTAGAAAACCAGTGGGGAAATTTGGAAGGAACAGGCTTATAACAGGGAATATACTTTTCCATGCCACTTCTGACTATTTCGGTAAAACGTCGAACCTGCTCGTCAACATCATTGACATCTAAAACACTAGACCATTCAGCAGATGAATAAAAGTGATACAGCCCAGCATAATCTCCACGCTTGAAAGCATATCGCGGGACTGAACAATTGTCAACACCGCCAGAGCGATGCTGGGTCGCGACCGAGACAGAGACAATAAGAGGGGGGTGAAACTTGTCGGGGTGCACAAGGGATATTTCGGAGGCACACACTTGTACGTTTTTTAAGTTTGAGAAGCACACATCTAGAACATTACCACAAGAGTTTTCTTTGCGGCAAAACTGCTGCATGGAGGTGAACGACTGAAAATCTAACAGCATGCTGCATTTCTGCGCTGCATAATGGTTTTTGTGCTCAAAGGAAAGACTGTTCCAGCGAATACCTGGGGTGTTGAAGTCTCCAAGTATGATGAGCTTATGGTTGGAGTGTGCATTTGAGACATTTTCTATGGATGTGAGTGTTCGATTATATTCAGAAGGTAATACATCCGGGGATATATAGAATGCACCGATGAGTAGCTTCTCGCCCTTCGTGAGGCCTACCTCAAGCCAGACTGATTCGTCTAGGGTCTCGAGGTCAGCACGCCGCATGCACTGCACTGAATGATCAACGGCAACGAGAACCCCGCCACCTTTTTTTTTAGGTCCAGTTAATTTTCTGTCGCTTCTAAAGATTTGATAGTTAGAAGGGAAATAGTCGGATGACGAGATATCATCGGAAAGCCAGGTTTCAGTAATGACAACAGCAGAAAATTTAGAGCATACAATATTTCTAATAAATTCAGAGGACTTAGTTCGTAGACCTCGAGTGTTTTGATAGTATATGTCGAAACTCTCGTACTTACTGATCATTTTCAGTTATTTCAGAGCTGTGCAGCATACCAGGATGGACCTTGCCTTGAAACGGCTTGAAAAGGCAGCCTTTTGGCCACATAGACGGGTCGCTCAGGCGCCTAAAACACTCCTCGTTAACAGTTACGCAAAAAGAAGAATAGGAGTCGTACTTGGTCCTAAGGCGTTTACACGACAATAGCGTAACTTGCACAGATGACAAGTGGGCCAACAGTTGAGCAGATGTGGTGTTAGCCGACAGTTTTGAAACAAAGATGGCCCTGGAGCTGGGTGGTCGGTGTACCACAACCAACTGAGAAGCTTCCGACGCACCCACGCGGGGAGGGCTCCTTTTCTTCTAATAATAATAATAATAATAATAATAATAATAATAATAATAATAATAATAATAATAATCATTATCGTCATCATTATCATCATCATCATCATCATCAGCCTATCTACGCCCACTGCAGGGCAAAGGCCTCTCCCATTAATCTCCAATCAGCCCGGTCCTGTGCCAACTGCGACCAATTTATCCCCTCAAACTTCTTGATCTCATCTGCCCTTCTGCCCTTCTAACTTTCTTCCACCCCCTGCAACGCTTGCCTTCTTAGGTATCCACTCTGTTATCCTTTATGACCAACGGTTATCTTGCCTTCGGATTACATGCCCTGACCACGTCCATTTCTTCTTCTTAATTTCTACCAATATGTCCTTAACACGCGTTTGTTCCCTGACCCACTCCACTCTCTTCTTGTCCTTTAATCTTACACCTATCCTCTTCCGCTCCATTGCCCGCTGAGTTGTTCTCAATTTAACTTGAGCCATCTTAGTGAGCCTCAAAGTTTCTTCCCCGTAGGTGAGTACCGGTAAGATGCAACTGTCGTATACTTTCTTCTTCAGGGACAATGGTAGGCTGCCTTCCTTATCTGAGAATGCCTGCCGTTTGCACTCCACCCCATTCTTATCCTTCTAATTATCTCTACCTCATGGTTGGGATCCGGGGTCACAACTTGGCTGAGTAGATATATTCGCTTACCACTTCCACTGCCTCACCACCTATCTCAAATCACTGTGATGTCCCGATGTTATTGATCATTATTTAAGTTTTCTGCATATTAATTTTCAGTCCCACGGTTCTACTCTGTTTGTCCGGTGGTGTAAGCATGCTTTGCAAGTCGTTCCCGAGTTAGATAGCAAGTCAACGTCATCAGCAAATGTGAGGTTACTGAGGTATTCTCCATTAATACTTAGCCCTACCTCTTCCCTATGCAATGTTCTGAATACTTCTTGTAAACATGCTGTGAATAACATTGGATAGATTGTGTCTCCTTGTCTGACGCCCTTCCTTATAGGTATTTTACTGCCCTCCTTATGGAGGACTATGGTAGCTGCGGACCCATTGTAGATATTTTCTAGTATTCTTACATAATACTCGTATACACCCCAGTTTCATAATGCCTGAATGACTGCTGAGGTCTCGACCGAGTCAAATGCTTTCTCATATTCTGTGAATGCTATATACAGGGGTTCAGTATACTCCGAGAAATTGTCTTTCACCTGATTGATCGTGTGAATATGATCCATTGTTGAATAGCCTTTACAAAACCCTGCTTCTTCTTTAGGTTGGCTGAAGTCTAAGGTGGCAGAGATTCTGTTAGCGATTACCTTGGTAGCGATTACCTTACCTTGTAGACGATTCACAGTAAGCTGATCGGCCTGTAATTTTTTAAGTTCTTCATGTCACTATTCTTATGGATTAAGATGATGTTCGCGTCCTTTAAGAATCCAGTACACTCGCAGTCGTTGCGTGTACAGGTTTGCCAGTGGTGGTGGAGGTGGTGGTAAAAACTTTATTCATCCAAAGCTGTGTAGAAAGAGGCACGGGCTGGGAGCACCGGCACACTACAGTCCCCTAGTCGACGGCCAGGAGCCCGTGACCCCTAGCGGCGAGTTCGACTAGCTGGATTACACATTCTTGCACTCGTGGGTCGAGCTGAGCAGCGTAGCCTCCCAGTGCTCTGGAGTGGAAAGGGGCAGGAACAGAGTATGGAGAGGAGATTTGGAGGGGCTCGCGCCCACTATGTGGTGGAGGAAAGTGAAAGGCGCGCCACACCATGTGGACGTGTGGCAGTATCGCGTGGGGAAGTAGAGGTGGCGCAATGCAGGATGTGGGAAGGTGCTAGTTTGCAGCCGACGCCACTGAACAGACTGCCTGTGCTTTAGGGTGGGAGCGGGGCCGACTTAAGCGGTAGTGCTGCGTGATGTCCCGATACTTAACCAGGCGATCCCTCCCTCCCGCCCGAGGTGGAGAGGCAGCATCCGAGGCATCCCGGCAGCAGAAATCTCGGGCTACCTCGTTAGCCAGCTCGTTACCCGCAGGGGACGAATGGGCCGGAGTCCATATCAGGCGTGGACAATGGGCAGGCGGAGTCTGTGCAGTCTGCAAGATAGGTGCGGTAGGAGAATTAACAATGCCTCTCGCGTTGAGGCACACCTCCGAGCCACACAAGGCGGGAAAATAAAAGGTGCTGTGAGTGAGGAACGCTTCCACGGGGCAGTTAACGCACGACAGCAGACAGCTTCTGGCACAGTATACGTGTATCTTCGAGACGACGGACGGTTGTTAACATGAGACAATGAAGATTTCGTGGAGGTGTTGGATGTCTATCGTGAGGTAGGGCACAAAGGCAAGCTGACACATTTTTTGTGGAGTATGGAGGGAGTCGGTTCATGATGCAGGCTTGGCTTCATGTCTTGCTTGAAATTTATATTTGGATTTCCAAGTATCTGCTTTGTGCTCCACAGTAAGTTTGACGAGCTTATGAATCACCTTGAATACCTTATTTTCCACTGACCCAGGAGACCACCCATGTTTTGTTTACTGTGGGCTTGTAAAAGTGCAAAAGATTAACAGGCCCGCGGCACAAATGCCTAGAAGCGGGCTTTTGCCAAAACGTGTTCAAGTGTGTGTGTGTGTGTGTGTGTGTGTGCGTGTGCGTGCGTGCGCGTGCGTGTGTGAGTGTGCGTGTGTGCGTGTGCGCGTGCGCGTGTGTACGTGCGTGTGTGTGTGCGTACGTGAATGCATGTGTGTGTGTGTGTGTGTGTGTGTGTGTGTGTGTGTGTGTGTGTGTGCGTGTGTGTGTGTGTGAATTCTATGCAGTTAATTTCATACAGTGTGAGGACGATCTTCGACGAGGCTTGTGACGTTTTTTTGGTACGGAGTACCTTAGGTCCGCACAATGTCCGTCCGCGTCCGTGCGCATAGCATTTACAATCGCAAAAAAATCACACAGGCACCGGCAGGATACGAGCCTGTGGCTGGTAGATCAGAGTTTGTGTCAGTTGCCTTACCCACTGGGGTACGACCATGAGTTAGTACCAGAGAGTGAAACGGCTTACTACCTCGCCTGTAACCGTGTGGAGTACCTTAGAACCTCCCAATGTCCGTCCCCGTCCATCTGTGCGCGCACCACCATCAAGCGAAAATCATGCGAAATTCAATTTGAGCGGTGAGTAGGAGTTTCATTTAGGGAAGAATCAAGGTGCAACTCGCGGCTGAAATCTAATGACGGTCGGGGTGCGAAATAAGTGCTCGGGGCGCAAATTGGATGTCACTTCGAGCCCCCGTACTCCGCACTCGCGCTATCATCCACGGAATGGAGATGCTGCCATTTTTCCCCTAGATATCTTCTATGTACTCGAAACACTATATTTCATGTTTTACTTTTCAGCCTCTAATAATGTTATAAGATTTTATTCCGCTTCACGCTTGAACTTTCCTTAATCGACAAACCGGCGCAGCTACTGCATTTTCTTTTATACAACATTTCTTAGTAGTGGTGTATTGCACACACACGGGACAAATATTTGGTTCAATAAATAGCGCTGCCGCTCATGAAGTGAATTGCGCGGCGCTATTAGATCAACCTAGACACGCCACCATATGATGACAGGAAATACAAAAAGGGGAATAAAAACATAACTTTCGTCGACATAAAACTGCCACATTTGCCAGCTGTACTAATTAACTAAGAGGACATCGAACCCAATACAGGTGTAGTTCTGTCCGATCTGATTGTGTCCGTCATAGTTGCTTGCCTTTGCAGAAAAGGTTCGGTGTCCCCGAGAAGCGTCTAATTTTCGTTTGACCTGTTCAACTAGCGGGACTGCGCGGCGTTCTCACAATACGGTAAGCAAGCGATTATTTAATGTTTCAATTTTTCACCCATACCTCTACATTTGGGACAAATAGTGCGCAGTTATGGAAGTAAGTCATAAGCGGGCCATTATAGCCATTAAACGACCATTAAACGACCAAATAAAGCTTCCTTTCAGCTCCACCTTTTTGACCACCAGAGCTTCCCGCTTGGCCATGTTTGCCTAGAACATGGACACCTGCGCCATATGGTCGGCTTGTGTTATTAATCCCTACTGATTCCTCCCGGCATTTCACTACCGAGCTTTTGGAGAGTGCCTTGGCGAGTACTGACCTGGGCGACAAGCTCCGGGTGCCCAAAGGACTTCAATGCCACCTGCTCTTAAGGCATCTTGGACTCAAGACGCCTCCATCCAGCTTCTATACAAGCGCATCTCTTGCAATCAATAAGCGTTTATTCTCCCCCCCTCTCTCTCAATGATAAAAATTGAATGCGTAATCAAGCTAAGAGTATGTTGATCGCGCTGGAGGCTTTGTATAGTTTATAGTAAGTACTTATTGCTTGTAAGGTTTCGGTTGAAGGCTTCAACAGCTGTGGTATCTCGTTTATATTGTCCGGTATATTGCTCATGAAGCAGAGCCTGTGAACTCTGCCTGTGAAGCAGAGATTTGTAAAACCCTGGAGTGCTATGCAAATAACTGGCGGTTACATGGTGTTCCTAGGCGTCCCGCCGATTTCCAAGGTTGCGAAGCATGGAAACTGTTGGACGCTATGCTGATATCCTAACTTATTGTTCGCGATGGCTCCTTTGCGTTTTGCGATGTCTAGATTGCTGTACATTGTGGGGATTGCATGTCGCAGTGATGGCACATATTTTTGTAACATAATAACTGCGGGCCACTTTGCCAATACACTACTTACAGACCACCTGCTACAAGTACTCGCGGCATTTGGGATAGTTCGTGTGATGCACAGCTTTGCTGATAAGGTGGCTCTGGTGACTGGCGGCACCAGGGGTCTCGGTCGAGCAATCGCCGATGCCCTGCTTGACAAAGGATGCAAGGTACCATGCTTTTTGATGTTTCTTCTAGGAAGTACGCAATTTTTTGTCTTGTAGTATGAAGTTAAATTGACGAGTGAGGGCATTTATTGTTGGTATTACTTTTCTGTACTCAGCAAAGTTTTTAATATGTGACCCGAAGGTTGACCTGAAATGTATTTTTTCGTGTTGATCCAATAATTTACAACATGCATACGTCTGATAGCGCTTCTCGTGCAAACGTCTTTGCTACAGTTTTCGCTAACCACTTGCCTTCGTAAGTACAGGGGTTATCTGAGGTAGTGCAACTCACTTCCCAGCCTCTGTGGGCAGGAAAGGTTTGGGGATTATATGATTCGAAGTGGTTCTCGAACAGAATGGTGGTCGATAAAAAGAAGCTTCGCTGCTTTGTAGTAACGTCTGTTGCTTATAATTTTTCTTCCGATAATATCTCAGTGGCATAGGACAAGACAGTGGGTTTGGGAGTGTTTTCCCTATTCGTAACCATCCGAATTGTGAACGTGCTTATGACTCTCCCAGCTACCACGCAACAAAATCTCTAGAAATGGCGACAAAGCAGCACTACAATGTGGAAAAGACACTGCTTCGTATGTTATGTGATAGCAATGAGACAAATGGGAGGGGTTTAACAGTTAAGTAATAGAAATGATACCGTAGTTGCAGGTTGACCACCGTGGTACTTGGAGACTTTTTGATGTCACAGAAACTAAGCAGCCAATCAAAGTCAGAGTTTAAAGGCGTCGTGGCTGTGGGAATGTATTCACGTTTTTGTGGTATTGTTGTTTAAATAGAAGGATGAATTCTTTATACTGGAGTCGCCGAAAAAACAGCACTGCGCAAGGTTTTCTTGAAAGGCCTCTACTGAAGTAACGCACTCAACTGTGATACGTTTTCATTATTTTTAGATGTGCTGACAATTTTGTGTTGCTTTTGAACAAACAGGGCTTAATAGCCTACCCGAATACTGGATGGAACGTTCGAGAAGTTTGATAGGGGTTGGAAGGGTTTATCGTTTACAAATGTGCTAGTCCTTTGCAGTGGACTCAAGCATTTACAGACTAACCTCACTCTTTCAGGCGACCACGTTTGCTGGGAATATTCACACCTTACCTGTAAGGAACCATTCGGATATGGTTCCGCACAATCTAAGGCAGCTGAATGCGCTATCGCAATAGTGTTTGAGTGATTATGAGGTTTAACGTGCCCACTCTACATATTCGATGAGGCGCGTCGGAGCGGAAGGCTCCGAATTAGTGTTGACCACCTGGGGATCTTTAACTTGCGCCGGAATCTCGAACACACGGGTGTTTTCGCTTTCCGCCTCCATCAGAAAAGCACCCTCCGCGGCCGGGATTCGAACCCGCGTCCTTGGGCTCAGCAGCCCAACGCCTTAGCCACTGAGCCACCCCGGCGGGTCATCGCAACAATGTATCTTCGATCTGTCCTAAGCTGAGCATGCCAGGGAAAGAAGATTTGACCATCAGATGGCCAATCTTGAAACTGCAGGCTTCGCTCGCTCGACCTTCCCTGCCATCACTGAGACTCAGCTAAGAAAAGGCAAATATGTTTGAACGCCGGCTACAAACACAGCCTTTGAAAATAAAACAAGTCTTGAGGTCGTATACTATTATCAGAGTTGCGCAGAACCTTAAGATGGTTGCCTTTAAGGGGAATGTGTCGGGTGTGTTGTCAGAGGCTTTGAGAGTTGGCACGCTTCGTTCGGAATAGCCCCAGATAAATATGCAAGTATTCAGGGTCACTCTACAGTGTGAAGGTAGATGACCGGTGGAGATGTTTATGGCTTATTTGTTGGTCGGCCACAAACTCCCACTCAAACCGCGCAGTCGCGCTGGAGAAGCGTTTAGTTGGGTTACAGCGACGCCAACGTATTGCGTCTTCCGCCTCAAAGTATTCAGTGTCGCGACGGGTATAGCCCTTATGATTAGCATTCGCGCAAATTTGGTTCCTATTTCTACTTTATGAGAAGGCTTCACTGGACATTTAAGAAAGAAAGTGGCGTAGTTGGTGCTAGCTTAACTTTGACATAATACAGGGAGAGCACGAGGAGACAGCACGACATAACACGAGGAGAGCAGACAGGAAGAACGCAAGTGCAATGCACAAGGTGAGAAAGCCAGCTGACTAGACCAAGTTCACACAAACGTCTTCAAATAGGTTTCACTCGTAAACCCAAATGCATTTATGGGAAGACATTTTGCTGGGCCAAAATACGCGCCGGGCGAATGCACGCTATCTAATAGGAAAATTTGAACTGCCGGCGGCGAACAAATGCCCGGAGAAAGGGCGTGCATAAGTCAGGAGGAGGAAAGTGGCTTTTCTTGGTCTACTCATGGAAAAAAAAAGGGGGGGGGGGGGAGTTAGCGTATAATAGCTCTACTGTAAAAGTGCGACAAAACGGCTACTAAGGCCTTGGTTATATATGCGAAAGATGTATTGCATGAAATAACTTCTATGTGTGGCATAGTTTCACAGGCGAAGACTGCGGATGTATCAGTGAACCCTCACGAGAACGTGCCCTTTCCAAAACAAAACAGATCATGGTTACTTTTGACGTTTCACTGCAGATGCTGTTTTTAGCTAACGACATGAAAAAGATAGAGTGCGACAGAGGGGATGCAATGACACGCGGAGTTTCAGATGTCTTTCGCATCACGCAAAAAAAAAAAATGTACCTGAGCGAGCCATTTCTGTCAATCAACCGCAAGGAATGTCCCCGTTAAATATGTTCATGTGATGTGCGTGGTTGTCGGATGCCTGAAATAGTTTTGTGTCTTTGCCTGTTCCACATGCCTGCTTTTGTCGAAATAAATCTGCTGTGACAAGTTTATCCGTTTGTCCTCTGGGCCGTCCTTGACATCGCCGCCATTAACCTTCACCCAAAGTCACAAGCCACTTCACCGAACGACTCGTTTTATTTAGGTGTAGCTGCTTTGCGCAACCCATGGAATGTCATCCCCGCGAGTCTGCTGTACACCACCCGCGACCAATTTTTAACACCTGCACGCCGCTCAAAACTTTGCTACGTGCTGCAAGAAACTTCTATGTAGGCCTCTTTTTCGTGACACATAGCCAAGTGGAGGGGAAGTGGCGTAGCCGGAAGTATTTTCCGGCGGTGCCATACGCCACCGGTAAAAAAAGAAAAATCAAGCGCCCCAACAAGCTTTGTCGTTTTTGGCATTAATAAATGGACGCCATTGTGTTATTTGTTTTCACATTATAGTAAATCGATTTGGTGTGTAAAGAGCACAAGCAGAAAAAAAGGGCGAAGAGAAGAGGGAGGCAGGGTTCCGGCGTTCAGAAAATTTTGGAGCGTGTTGACACCGAAATACCCTCTGGACACGCCCGTGGGAGGGGGAGCCCTCAGAAGACACCGAAATACCCCCTGGACTCTCAGAAGACACCCAAATACCCTCTGGACACGCCCCTGGGAGGGGGAGCCCTCAGAAAAGTTTTACCCTCCTTGCCAGTAACCCTTCCGTGACTATCACGGAGGCTTCGCGCACTCATGGCTCGGCGTAAGAGCCGTGACAGCAGCAGAGATATTGCAAAATGTGTGCAGTAGGACAAGAATTTTTATGGAGCTAAAACTGAAGGACTAGATGAACTGAACTGAAAGGAATTAGTTTTACTGCTCAATCTTCGTGATATTTTCTATGCCTGACTGAACTACCGCTGCGAAAATTTTAAGATGTTTCGTGGTACTAGCGTGAACATTGATTGCGGCATCAAACCGCGGCTACTTTAATTTAGAAAAATGTTACATTGATTTGCTAGATTCAAGATTGCTGTACATAATGCCATGAATTGACACTGTGATCTTTTTTCTGTGGCTATCGCATTTTTACCACTGATTTTTGTAAACCCTCCTGGCCTTGAAAGTATTCAAAATAAATAAATAAATGACGCTAACATCATACAGCCGTTTGTTTCAGACCAGGAATGACGTTAAACTACGATACAATAACTACTTTTGAGGTGTCAGACCTCCGTGGCGGGATGCTTGTATTGGTGATGCGGGATGTAGTGGGTTTTCACGGAAAACAGCGGCTGTGCGGGATCGCAGCCCGAACTTTGGCATGGGAGAGATCGTCACAAAGGAGTAACAAAAAAAGTAGATTTGGTTCCTATATCTCAGAAAGGGCATGTGCTCACGAAAGACTGGTACCAAAGCTGGCGAAGGATACGTTGTACCAAAATGATTGTTAAGGTGATGGATAACTTGTACCAGGTTGCTCAGCGAAAGACATCGTCCATGTCTTTCGGTGCGCTAAATGTTATTTCTGTAATGTGAACCAACTCGCCCAGCCACATGCCTTAGTGATTGTTAATGTCCACACTGAAATTTTTACAACACGAGTAAGGTCACTGCCGATTTTTTTTCAGGTTTCAATACTTGGTCGCGACGAGACCTCTGGCGAACAGGCCACCATCGACCTACTTAAGAAGCACCCAAACGGCAGCTGTGTTTTCTACAAGTGTGACGTCACTGATGACAGACAATTGGAAGGTATTTCTGTATACATATGTAACCTGTCGTGATATCAGTAGCCGTAAGATGAGTCGAGGGACTGTCTAAAAAGAGAAATGGCGCTCCTAGACACTGCAACGGGATATGTTGCAGTTAGAGCTAGAGATTTCAAATAGTATATCACGCGCTTCAACCAATTAGGTATTAGGTACAAATTACACATTAGTTAGGTTGCTCCACCCAATAACGCGACGCATCTTCTGGTAACCACTGGACATGCTCTGTTCAAACCCGCCGCGGTGACTCAGTGGCTAAGGCGTTGTGCTGCTGAGCACGAAAACGCGGGTTCAATTCCAGGCCGCGGCGGCTGCTTTTGTTATGGAGGCGAAAAGCAAAAATGCCCGTGTGGGCGAGATTTCGGCGCATGTTAAAGATCCACAGGTGTTGAAAATTGATCCAGAGCCCTCCACTACTGCGCGCCTCATCGCCTGCGTTGCGTCGGCGCGTTAAACCCTACAATCAATCAATCAATCAATCAATCAATCAATCAATCAATCAATCAATCAATCAATCAATCAATCAATCAATCAATCAATCAATCAATCAATCAATCAATCAATCAATCAATCAATCAATCAATCAATCAATCAATCAATCAATCAATTAATCAATCAATCAATCACGCTCTGTTCAAACAACAGGAACGTTGCAAGAAACCTCACCTTATGTTCTACGTTTGAGGTATTCGTAGGATCGTTCCGCTCCAGTTAGTTGTAGTAGGCACAGATTCAGGTGAGCAGCAATGCGGCTACTGGATCAGATTATTCTCGCTCATCTTCCCGTTCGGTTTTCGCCCATTGTCGTAGCTTTTCAGGTTAGCCAAAATTGGTTTGATATGTGAACGAACCCAAAAGACGTTGCTTGGCGCCACCTTCGTGGTACCTTCTTCGAAGCAGCTTTCAGCTCGTAGGAACCGTATTGCTACGCCCATTCGGTAGCAACAGGATTGGCTCCGGGCGATGTATTACAATATAAAGAGGGATGGTGCTCACGTATGTGAAATAGAACGTTTTAATCATGTTTCTGCCGCAGGAAGTGATTTATGGAGTTAACAAATTCGAACAGCGCACTTACGATTTACCGAGATTCATCCACTCTTAATTAAAAGCGCTCTTTGCATGGAGACGCTGGCCCAACAAGAGAAAAACCGTTAACATGTTTCTGCGTTGATTTTTTTCTTGTGGAATTTTCAGAAGTCTTTATCCAGACGAAAAACCACTTCGGTTGCATCGACATCCTAGTCAACAATGCCGGAATCGCCGACGAAGATAACTGGAAAGAAGTTCTCGCTGTTAACCTTGTGAGTTGAATGGACTATGAATACACATAGGCCTTTAAATTTTTTTGAAAGAGCGATACTTAGCCGACCTCATTTTAGTCTTAGAGACCATCACGAAGCCTTGCTTTTTTCACAGCTCACCGAATTTTATAAACAATAAATACATGGTGAACTAAGGGTGTTGATAGTTTACAGGATTAATTTACCACGATAAGAGATAAGGAAGCACATAGAGTAGGTCGCTTTCGAAGCCTTTTACAGGTTACTGCAGTCATTGATATGTTTGTCAACAGGAGCAAGTTTCATTAAAGTGAGTCCATTCTGGAAGCTAGCAACGAAAATTCTTCTGAACAATGTTCTGTTCTCGCATGTCCTAAAAAACTTCAAACGGGTGTTACATGTATCTGAAACCGTTTTTGTGACGGAATCATATGCCGCCCCCTCAAACAAACAAACAAACAAACAAACAAACAAACAAACAAACAAACAAACAAACAAACAAACAAACAAACAAACAAACAAACAAACAAACAAACAAACAAACAAACAAACAAACAAACAAACAAACAAACAAACAAACGAACAAACAAACAAACGAACAAACAAACAAACAAACAAACACAAACAAACAAACAAACAAACAAACCAGCAAACAAACAAACAAACAGGGAACATTTTGTGGTTTCTAGACGTGTGGAAGACTATTTAGTGCTTAGATAACAGTTAGCATACTCCTACAACAAAGCCTGCTCCACAAAAAGTCTAAGGCTAGGTTTCTTGTAATAGCTCGTTCAGAGAACGTACGGGTTTTTTTCTCAACACCGGCTTTTCAAAGTGAAAAACGCCCAAGAGGGATACCTTGTTTGGAATTGTAGACTCAGTGCTCTGTGTGGTTGTTTACGACTCCTAAACACGGGTGTTTCGTTTGTTAAAAAAATAAACCAAACATCAATTCTTCATGAAATCTTGTGAATTCCTAAAACTGGACAGCTCTTACTATCTACTAGTATTTAAGTAATAATTTGAGATATATATCACTTTTTAGTATTCCTAGGAGAACTACTGGGTTGACGGTTGGAAGGTAATTTAGACAAAAAATATCACTCATTTTAGGGCATGTTTCTACTCATCTTAATATTCTTTGTCCACGTTTATTGTACGAGGTCAGTTGTAGTTCCAGCATATGCGGCAGCTAAATCTGTGTTTCGTCAAACTACGCGCTGACTGCCTGTGGGTCTGCAGGGTTCCCTTGTAACGCAAAATTGTATTATACTAATGTGGCCCTATTGTGAAGTCTTCGGGCGTGAGCGGTTGTGCTTATACATGTAACTGAAGTTTCCGTCACATTTGAAACTTCTCCCATTTTTCTTCTCGTTTCTTCAGTATTGTATACAAATGAAAGTTTGATACATTAGGTAGTAGTCTTACTGGCTTTCTTGGTTACGTGTATTTGTCCAATTGTGCTTCGCAGCATGCTGTGTTCGCAGGTATAACCCTGGGGTTGAAGCATATGGATAGATCGAAAGGAGGACAGGGTGGACACATTGTCAACGTGTCTTCGATAGCAGGTGAGTTTTTTTTAACACAACAGTCCATTGATTAATTTAAACAAAACAGTTCATTGATTTAAAGTAAACAGACCAAAACAGTCCATTGGTCCGATGATACCTAACCACTTCTTAATGATCCTAGACGTGGGAGCAATGGATTTTGATTGCGGTCGCATGCGGCTGCCTCGGCCGCAGCGGCGGTGGCGACCGCTGTCGGCGCCCGCAGGCGCCAACAGCTGGCCTGGCCAATCACGCGATGCGCTTCGAGGGGTGTGTCGCCGGGGGTGTGTTTCCGGTCATAAGGTCATTTGCGCACCCTCCATGAAATCGCCGTACGAATGTAGTAACGCTCTGCTTTAAAAGTGAAAAAGTTCTCCTACCATGAAAATTGTCCTCTCGAACACAAACGTGGACGGCCGCCTTTTTTCAAGGAACAATGATATATATAGGAGGAGAAACGCCCCGGTGCGGCGGGTGCGAACGAGCGACCAGATAACGTCACAATGAAACCCGACACAGCCTACAACACTTCTTATCTGCGTCAGTGAAGGAGAGGGTAGCGGAACGTGGTGGACGGGAAGATAGCAGCCACAATTCATTCCGGGGCTGCGCAAGGAAACGCCGATCGCAGCAGCCGCGCATTTTCTTCCCCCGCGACAGATGGCGCTAGCATGACGTAGGCCAAGCGCTTGGGATGTTATCTGGACTCCCAAGGAAGCAACGTTTCCCCTCTTGTCGTGGTCTTACGCCGCGTCTTCCATACAATCCCATCTATGGGGAAATCATAAACTATATCCTTGTGCTCTGAAAGGGAAGTTACTTTAAATTCTTTTTTAGCCTATTTTGTTTTAACTGGAACTGTTTGTGATATTTCAATTTAACTGATCGCATTTCATTTTACGTGCATCCCCATTTATCAACAGTGTTTAGTACCACATGACTGACTGCTGTTTTTTAATCGCTAAAGCGGCCAGTTCAGAATAAATCAGAGTGGATTTCTGCCCTTTTTTTAGGAACGGCCGCTTCCGAAATATTTCATAATAGCACTTCTTGCAAGTAAAAAATACCATAGTCGCAAAAATCAGTTCTGGAACCGGGGCTTAGCTGAAGTGATCGGGGTCTCTGATGTTCAGTTTAACCGTGTACCAAAGCCTGACGCGTCTCTATGAAAGCATTTGACGACAACACGCGTTTAATTGCGACACAGTAGAAATGAAATCTGCCTTGGATCGAAGCAAAAGACTTCAGAAGTGACCAAAAATATAGAACCTCTTGATTAGTGTAGCAATAATCAACCGTGCCCACAGAGGAGCACTTGGTCACCGCATGGTCAGCAGAATTGGCAGCGTCAGTTGTGCCAAGACCATTTCAGGATCTCGTCATCGTTGTCCACAATTGCTGTCACGTTATCACCTCATGATTTTGGGGTGTGCGTGCCCGTGGTGGTCGTGTTTGTGTATGAATATTTGGTACGGAGCTGCGCGTCCGGGCGTTGTATGTGAGCGGCGTAATACAGATAACCTTCATTGGCGAGTGCCACTCGCACGATTTATTCACGCGCCTTTCGCCTTCCTTATGTTCATGCACGAAACGAATAAAGGTATATCGATAATTTGCCCATGATCGAAAAAGTCCGTTTTCGTTGACATCCGGCTTCTGTACCAGCAAACGGCTCCAAAACCACCCAATGGCTGTCATGCGTTCCATAGTGCACTTTGCAGAGGCGGCCCGGTGAGGCTATAGGTATTGCAATGCTACGATATCTGAAGCCTCGGCCCCGTTGATGGCCACAGTCTTGCAGTCCTGAAGGGTTGTCGCGGAACGGTACACCGCCGATACCCTACAGCAAAACTCAAAACCACGTACTACTCGCAGCAGAAACTCGAAAGAACACTAATAGGCGTTCAGTAACTAACGCCCACGCACTGCTTATCAGTTGTAATGCTTCGCCTCCACATTTGATAAGCAGTGCTTGCGCGTCCTCAGAGAGCTTTAAAAGCATTTGTCGACGCTTCAGCCGAGTTGTAACATTACCTTTTCTCGGCACTTTTAGGGCTCTTGGTGGTTCCGGAACTGCCGGCTTACTGCGTATCCAAGCAAGCCGTTGTGGCCATGACAAGGTGCTTCGGGGTGAGGAGCAGTAACTGTACTCCGGCAACTGAGTTCCTGGGTGCCGCTACGGAGATAGAAAATGCAATCGTATTTCTTTCTCTTTCGTTCAGTCGGACTTCTACTGGAACCGGCACGCAGTTAGAGTAAACTGCATCTGCCCGGATCCAATCGACACCCTTTTGTGGAAACAGGTGTCCGACAGCTGCGAGCA
Source organism: Haemaphysalis longicornis (assembly GCF_048455015.1). NCBI lineage: Eukaryota > Metazoa > Arthropoda > Arachnida > Ixodida > Ixodidae > Haemaphysalis > Haemaphysalis longicornis. The sequence continues at coordinate 63,566,868 of NW_027526407.1, read as the reverse complement.
GTCGGAGGACACTGCTCAATTGTCTCGTATTTTTGGTCCGCGGGTTCAGCCGTGAGTAAAAAAAAAACATTGTTGGCATTTTCGCGTTATATTACGGAAAGCTGGTATCCGTGTCAGGAAATCAGAAATTTTACTAAAAAGTCGTCGAGGTGTACCTTCCTAGTACAAGGCACTCGTTCTAGGTGCGAGCGTACCGAGATAGAGAATTGTCAGTAGAGCAAACATTAAATTTAGCGCACTTATGACGTAGTTAGGTTTATACGTCGCACAAAAGCTGAAGTCTAGAGGGTCTGGATAAAGTTACGTCATGTTTAGGCATGCAGTTTCTTACTATATACACTAGAGAGAAATCTGGCACTAGCATCTATGCGGCTCACATCATATCCTCACTTCAACTGTGATTAAAGTTTCTCTCTCTCTCTCTCTCTCTCAAGGCCGTCTGTGTTGTCATGACCGCCATTATATCATGCGTTCACCTTATTTTCATTATTGGCTTGGATTGAAAGGTTTTGTTTGCCGTATATTCGAACACAGTGCCACAAAACCGCAATGTTGTGTTATTATACAAGTGGAACATAAAACAGCCTGTTTTAAAGCCGAGGAAAGCGTATTTCTGCCGGAATGGTTGTGCCTACTATTCTGCAGACCAAGCTGGTACTTAACGACACTGTCAATATTTTGGACGAAGCTCTTAAGACATTCTCATTTTATTAATTTTACCATTATTTCAAATAATAAGTTGTTTGAAAAGCGTGGGAATGTTTTTGAGCATGCCTATGAAAACTTCGCCTTCAGGGTGAGCCGGTGTCCAGACCGTCAGCTACAGTTAAAAAAAAAACTTGTTGCTGAGTGAGTTGGTTCATACTTGAAGAAAAAGGAAAACGTGGCATTAAACAGTGGTGAGCGAATACAATATATGAACCGCCGCAGGCGCCCGTATCTGTCGTATTTGGTCTTCGTCGAAGTACGTTTGGTTTCTTTTTTTCGTCAGCTGCAACATTCGCGGCGGCATTAAACCCGCTAAGTCATACGTTCCTTCGACTCCGGCATGACCAATGTTAGGTAAGATCATGCACTGCCTGCTCTTTCACCAAGCACGCAGGTCCACGGCTCACGGCTACTACAGAACACAGAGCATTCCGGCTACTTCATATAGCTCGTAGGCGTGTTAATACATACTAAAGAAGGAAAAATCAAAAACCGCTGACGAATCCAATTGTCATGCCAAGCGCAAGCCAGAAGCGGGCGTCTTCCCATAACCCCACACGACGACATAGATTGCCAGGTACAGTTTTCTCTCTAGTATACTTACTAATAAACTCTATGTGTTCAAGGCGACCAGTTTCCCAAGAACGATTGAAGATGCCTAAAAGGCACTTCTTTCCCTTTTCGCCCCAATGGGAAAGGGCTGTGTAGCTGATATTGTCCGGACCAAGCGACGTAGCTTTCTTGACAGCGGTCAGCGCAGCGACGACTTCTGCCATAGAGAACGGTTCATCCATGGGTGATGTTATGGCTAGGGCAGGCGCACTTGTGGGCGACGAGGGTCTTATGTGTGATGTCGGCGAAGAGGTAATTTTTTCTGCAGAAGGCATTTGCAGCGTCCAGGTCACTGATGTTCGTGCTTAGCGAAACAGAGTTGAAGGGGTGAAGTTGTGTCGGTGGTGCCCGGAGACTTCGAACCAGGTGCCATAATCCCGAGAGTGGCTTCTCGGGGCCCAGCTTAGAGGAAAAGGACGTCCACTCGCACTTGGCCAACTTGTTCATGTGCCTCTGAATGGCCTTCTGTGCTCTTCTAGCATCTCGGATATCTTCCGTTGATTGCGTCCGGCGCGCTCTTCTTTCGACTCTCCGACGCACTGCACGAAGTCTTTCAAACTCTGCATCGGCGGTAGTATACATTTTCTGTAACCTCAAATACTTAGTGCAGGCAGTCCTTACCGATAAAAGTGTTTGTACTAAGTCGCCATAGGATAACGAGCAGTCCACGTTCTCCTCTACTGTGGATTGGAAAGAAGTCAGAGCAACGCAGGGTCCGTTGAGAACGACTGCCCTGTAAGCCATTCACAGTGACGTAAACCGGAACGTGATCGCTCCCGTGCGTTTCAATGTCAGATATCCAACTCGTTCCAGGTAGTAGCTGCGATGTCACAATGGTGACGTCAAGGGCGCTTGACACGGTTCCACGGAAAAACGTTGGTTCTCCAGTGTGGAGTACAAACATGTCGTACCGTTGAGCACAGTCAAAATGCCGCCGCCCTTTGGCTGTCACTTTTCTTCCTCCCATGAAGGGTGGTGGGCGTTAAAATCACCTGTCAGAATGTGAGGTGCTGGGGTAGCATTAATAATGCCTTCAAGTCGATGTAGGTCCTGTGCGACACGAGGGGGTATATAGGCAGCAATAATAGTGAAGTACAAGCCACCACCTCGCACTGTAGCCGCCACGTATCCGTTTGATGCATCGGGTGGAATGCTATGTTCTATGATGGCCAGGTCGTTACGCAAAGCTAGGACCCTTGTGAACGCCACTCCGGTTGACGATTGTAAGACCGTGTAGCCCGAGAGACGAACATCTTGAGAGAATCGTGACTCCAAGATGGCGATCACCGGGAAGCGATACTTTTGCACGAAACGGCGGAAATCAGAGAATCGCTTCTGGAGTCCACAAGCATTCCACTGAAATATTGTTGCATTATTTCGAATTTCCTGCAGTTTTAACGGTGAGGCCGCGTGAGTTACTGTAGCTACCGCTATTGAGCAAGGAAGGGCGAGACAAAATCCAGGAGTGTGACAAGAGCTGTAGCCAATGGAGACGCAAGGGAAGCAAGGAGGCTGCGTACAGCGTCCGCGAGTGGCGAAATCATTGTCCAAATCCCATAGGAACTCCGGTCAACTTTTCGACCACTATCTTCTTTCGGCGGAGCTCGACGGGCCGACTTCGATGTCCGCACAGCTCGAGTTCGCGGTCAGGCCGTCGCCGGTGCCGATGCAGGCTCCGCTAAGGTGCGGAGGTATGGGCAGGTTGGACACTTTTTAGTGCAGACGCATGAGTAACCACCGGCGCCCTCTCCGGTTGCGTTTTCGCGGTAGAAGCCTGCTGCTCACGCTGAACGACCGGTAGCGGAGGGAAGTCTTCCTCGATATTGATAAACGTTGAACTCCCAGCGGACTGGTCTTGTCTCAGCAGGAAGCACGGGCGTATTGTGGCTGTACTGAAGCCAGGCAAAATACCGACTTCCATCGAGTCATACCGTCCTAATACCCTCCTGAGCTGCGTCGGCAAGCTTATGAAAAAAATGGTGCTCCATCGCCTGGACTGGGACCTGACCACTCGCAACGCATACCTTCCACAGATGTCTGGCTTCCGCAAGGGGCGTAGTATCATTGATAATGCAATAGCCCTTGATAACAGCATAAAACAAGCCAAATCCCAGCGCAACATTGCAATCGCTGTGTTTGTTGATATCAAATCTGCGGACGACTGCGTGTACCATGAAGCTATATGCTCGGCCATGAGGTCTTCGGGCCTTGGGGGTCGCATGTATGCATGGATCTCAGACTATTTAACCGATAGATGCATCTACATGTCAGCGGACAGCGGTGAAGCACTGCTATACAGAGTGACCCGTGCTGTTCCCCAAGGTGGCGTCCTTAGTCCAACGCTCTTCAACATCACTATGATGGGCATAGAGAAGTGCTTACCGCAGTCAGTGGAAATGTCCTTGTACGCGGACGACATCTGCATATGGAGTGCTGGACGCAACAGGCGGGTACTGCGAGCGAGACTGCAACGGGCAATCAATCCCATTGCGGCGTTTCTAGGTACCCGAGGCTTAGATACATCAGCTGGCAAGTGCACTGCCATCGCTTTCACGAAGCGTGATATATCAAATTATGGACTCAACGTTGCAGGCTGCACAATCCCCTAAGTTCCGCACCATAAATTTCTGGGTGGGACATTTGACAGGTCTCTGACTTGGTCAAAACACGTCCGCTATATAAAAGACAAGCTTGTGTCCTCCGTCGACATTTTCCGCATGTTATCTAGTAACGCCAGCGGATGCAACGTCCCGTCTCTCCTTCGGCTGGATGACGTCATGTGCGTAGGATTGTTACGCTACAGCCTTCCTGTTCTTCTCCCCCTCTCAAAAGGAAATGCGAGAGTCCTGCAAAGTTTGCAAGCGCAGGTCCTGAGGGTGTGCAGAGGAGTTCTGAAGACCAAATTCACGGTGGGAACTATGCTGGAGTGTCGACGACTGGCACCACTTGCTCTTGGCGCGCAGGAGCTTCTTCGCGTAGCACGGAAGCAAGGTCACCCATTAGCACTCAGCTCAGCCACTGAAGTGCGAGACCTTCTGCGTCTGCATTACCAGCACCCCTCTCCGTCGCTACAACCACTTTGGATCTACCCGCGTCTGCAAATTACTACTGAAGTGCCAGGCATTACCCGCAAAAAGGATATCGCCACACCTGCCTTAAAGTTCTTCGCCTTGGAACTGATCTTTCAAAAATACAGGGCCCACACTCATCTATACAAGAATGGATCTGTGAAAGCCAGCTCATCAGCTATAGGAATCTGGTTTCCGTCCTCCTGTACCGCCTTCAGCGCAACGCTTAGCCACAGGACGACGTTCATGGTCACCGAAGTTCCCGCTCTGCGTGCTGCTTTCGCCTACATCATCGAGCAACCAGCACGTCAGTGGGCAATCTTCACGGATTCTCGGGCGGCCCTTCAGTGTTTAAAATCGTACCCTAAAGATCAGCTTGCTTTCGACATCCATGCATTTCACTTACAAGCTCTAAATGCACACCATCATGAAGAGCTTCAATGCATTCCTGCCCACTGCGGTATAATTGGAGCGTCAAGGCGAACACTGCGGCATCGATAGCGCATGATCTGCTCGGGCCAGTGATATCGATACCGTTCTCCCAAAAAGATGCTTCTGCCCTTCCGTCCAAGGCTGCCTGGAGATTTCAGCGATCTATGTGGGCTGTTGCGGCGCAATATTACGCGCCGCTTCACTCCATAGACCCGCACGGGACCTTTAGGATGCCTGACGGACTTTCCAAGCATGACGAAGCGGTTCTTCACCGCGTGCGGCTAAATGTCACTTACACCAGTGATTTTCTATTCAAGATGAAACAGGCCGCTTCCCCCTTCTGCACTTTTTGCAGAAGAGGGATGACCGCCAGGTGGGACCCGAACCCACGACCTCCAGAATACCGGTCGTGGGTTCGTATCCCACCTGGCCGGAATTTTTTCCCCACTTTCTTTCCAAATTTCTTATCTGTTTCAACTACCTACCACATTCTCCCCTTTACTTTCCAAGGTTTTCTTTACTGCCAACCCTTATTCCTGTCTTATTTTCAACGAGCCGCCCCTCATTTCCTATTCTGATTCGCCATATATATATATATACATATTCGGCAGTCTACAACGCCAAAGGAGGCATAGGGGTGTGGTTAGTCTGTTTTTTTACTAGGGTTATCGAAGTTAACATTTTTTTAAATATACAGAAAAAGGAAAGAAAGAAAAACACGCGCCCAGAGTGGGGACCGAACCCACGCCTTTCGATTAGATCACGAATGTCATACCAATTCGGCTATCTGGGCGACTGTGTTCTCCTTCACTTTCTGGGCTAGTTATATTTACTAGAAGTGTACCTGACGCTTGAGGGTGGTAGCCAGCGCCACTCTGACTACACGGGGAGACTACCTTCTTTTCAACCCCCGGGGCGTGACTCGAACGTCTACAGCCTGTCATGAGCGGGTAACTGGCGGGAAGCCCTTTTATGCTACCTAGGCATCAAGGCTGCCAGAACCGAGACCCTCGCTAGGCTTTCGCAGAATAATATAGTAAGGAAATGAGGGGCTCGTTGAGGAAATACAGAAAGATAGGTTGGCAGTCTACAACGCCAAAGGAGGCATAGGGGTGTGGTTAGGCTCTTTTTTTACTAGGGTTATCGAAGTTAACGTTTTTTATAAATATACAGACGAAAGAAAGAAAGAAAAACACGCGCCCAGAGAGGGGACCGAACCCATGCCTTTTGATTAGATCTCCAATGCCTTACCAATTCGGCTTTCTGAGAGACTGTGTTCTCCTTCACTTTCTGGGCTAGTTATATTTACTAGAAGTGTACCTGACGCTTGAGCGTGGTACCCTGCGCCACTCTGACTACACGGGGAGAAGGGGACCTTCTTTTCAACCCCCGGGGCGTGACTCGAACGTCTACAGCCTGTCATGAGCGGGTAACTGGCGGAAAGCCCTCTTATGCTACCTAGGGATCAAGGCTGCCAGAACCGAGACCCTCGCTAGGCTTTCGCAGAATAATATAGTAAGGAAATGAGGGGCTCGTTGAGGAAATACAGAAAGATAGGTCGGCAGTCTACAACGCCAAAGGAGGCATAGGGGTGTGGTTAGGCTCTTTTTTTTACTGGGGTTATCGAAGTTAACATTTTTTTAAATATACAGAAGAAAGAAAGAAAGAAAAACACGCACCCAGAGTGGGGACCGAACCCACGCCTTTCGATTAGATCTCGAATGCCTTAACAATTCGGCTATCTGGGCGATTGTGTTCTCCCTCACTTTCTGGGCTACTTATATTTACTAGAAGTGTACCTGACGCTTGAGGGTGGTAGCCAGCGCCACTCTGACTACACGGGGAGAAGGGGACCTTCTTTTCAACCCCCGGGGCGTGACTTGAACGTCTACAGCCTGTCATGAGCGGGTATATATATATATATATATATATATATATATATATATATATATATATATATATATATATATATATATATATATATATATATATATATATATATATATATATATATATATTTAAGGAAGGCTTACACGCATGGGTAGTTAAAGAATATACATTGCACATACCCAGAATAAAAGATGCTGGTACATGTACCAAATAAATTCGCACTACATTTACAGCCAACTGAAACCTCATGCGGGCATCAAAATAAAACGTATGTGGGTTGAAAAGGCTTGTACATAGTATAACGTTTGTGAGAAGAAGATGGAATAAACAGTTAAGTAGCAAAGGTTCCACACTCGTGTTATCACGCTTACAGTCAGCTTTGGCTGTGGTCGCGCTGCGGTGTCCCGGTTTCATTGCGTTTACTACACTTGTGCTTTCAGTCACTGAAACGCGACACTCACATCATTGTTGTGGCGCTTCTGTTTCAGGGCGAGCCTGGTAGCTCAAGCTGTCCTAAAGCTTCTCCAAGACGAACCCAATGGAGCAACACTGTTGTGCTTGAAGGAGACTGGCATCAACTATTACGACTTTCCGTCTCCTATGCTCCCACAGCAATAACTGCATGGCTCAGCGCAAGCCTAGGTGTTTGGGATAGTGAATGGGGGCCAGTTTTTTAGTTGACACTGGAGTAAAAGCCTATCGGTCACTATCTAATTTGTCTTTTTTTAGACCTTGCAGTCTGCGACGTTATTCAAAAGCAAAAAAGACGGTAGTAATTTCGAACCCATGGCGCAGGTGCTGAAACGCTGCTTGGCTACAGTACAGATAATCGCTGCCTACCAAAGACTGAATATTGTTTCGACGACAATATGTATCGATTTATGAGTCTTACCTTATTACTAAATTTGAGCTCCTAAAGTAATACCTAATTGTGAGCCGAAGCACCGGAGCGGGAAAATGAGAAAGACTTCATCCGAGTAGGAAGAATGTACACATTACAGGTGCCCCAAAAAGTAAACGGAGGGCTTCATTAAATTAGAGTCATTTCTCTTTTCTGCGGATGCCAGGATAAAAAGAGTATGTGCGGCCCGATTTTATTCAAGAATGACTTTCTTGAACACTCACTTGGAGGTTGCTGTCTAGGCAAATGGCGGAGAAATCCCTTCAAAAGTTCGGACCCGTGCTCCGTTTACTTTTTGGGGAACCTGTACGTCAATACACTGTATATCAAAGCAAGTAAATTCCATAAGGATAAAAAAACCCCTGAATGCACATGTTAAAATTCAGTAATGTACTGTAACTTAATCAATTAAAAGCAATGAACTCGGTCGTGATTTCTCCTTTCTTTTCTTTTTTTTTTTGCTGGCGGCAAATTTATTGGTTGTAGGGTTTAACGCACCGACGCAACGCAGGCGATGAGGCGCGTCGTAGTGGAGGGCTCCGGATTATATTTGACCACCTGGGGATCTTTATCGTGCGCCGAAATCTCGTACACACGGGCGTTTTTGCTTTTCGCCCCCATCAGAAAAGCGGCCGCCGCGGCCGGGAATGGAACCCGCGACTTCGAGCTCAGCAGTGCCACGCCTCAGCCACTGAGCTACCGCAGTGGGTAAGGTGCTGAAATCAATTTAGTCGCTTATTTTGCTCAACTAACTCAGTAAATGACCACATAATGCTTGGAAAATCTGTCGGTGCCATCCGTGCATAGTGTTAAGACTGTGGCATAAATGTAAACCCTGATAAAGCTGTGTTTAGGCTCATCACTAACAAAAATGAAGGAAGTTCACACTGATACGTAATAATTGAAGGTAGCGAAGCTGTACGCAACAGTAGCGTTTTTCTTCTGTTTGGTCTCACGGCGTTGTTAAGCCTCGCGGCTGCGCGAGGGACCACAGCTGGACGTTCGTCTTCCTCTATCGCACACGGTTCTGCGCCGCACGTGGCCTCGTGGCCTTCCTTCGTGGCGCGCGCTTATCGCTGCGGCGGCGGCCTCCTCGCCTTCCTCCGCCATGTCCCGTGCACGGGTACCGCGCACGTCTCCTTTCGCTCTTGGCCTATCTCTCCCCGTGATCGGGTCGCTGCTCCGTGCCGGGAGCTTGCGGAAGGGGGTTTGGTTTGACTTCTAGCGCTCAGGGGCAAAACTAGTCACCCCGCGAAGAATGCCCGAGGTAGCGTACAAAACGCTACAAAACAACCCTTCATGTAGGAGTAAACTGTAAAGGGAACCCCTATTTTACTAACACAGTTACAGATATCTTGGCATAACAATCAGTCGCAAGATAACTTCGTCCTCCGACGTTGAAGAAGTTTGTTCATCTGCACGTAGGAAATTAGGTAAATAAGAAAAATAACGTAGGAAAATAAGGCACAAACGACAAAGCCTTCCCTAGAGTAGTGTGAACTGCGCTTTTGAGTTCTTAAAAGCTTTCCAATAAAAAAAAACATTAGGCAGCGGGGGGTTCCTAATTGCATGCTTTAGTTGCAATTGCTTGGCGGCAGCCGTAGTTTCTCATAAGACCGTATTACGGCCATGCGGAATTTAAAAAGGGAAGTTTTCAGCGGCATAAGTTAGTGACATGCATTACTCTTTGCTCTCGAAAGTACTCGTACTCGGATATACTGAGTAAAAAGCATGTTAGAAAAGCAGGAAGTAACAGCTATGTAGCTAGAGCACCGTTACTTTGCTTCAAAGGTTAAGCTCTGCTTCACTTTAACGTACTTGCGTACTAAGATGTGAATTCCTTTTTCGTTCCCCTTTGAGCACCATAAAATGAGGTTGGAAGTAGTAAAAACTGGAGCTGAGATTGCGAGAATAGTGTTCAGAGTTATTGGAGGCAGAACCTCAATTTATCGTGAAAAATTCAGCAATTCATCATCAGCAGCAGCAACATCATCATCACCAGCCTATCTACGCCCACTGCAGGGCAAAGGCCTCTCCCTTTATTCTCCAATTACCTGGGTCCTGTGCCAACTGTGACCAATTTATCCCTGCAAACTTCTTGATCTCATCTGCCCATCTAACTTTCTGCCGCCCCCTGGTACGCTTGCCTTCTCTAGGGATCCACTCTGTTACCCTTAATGACGATCGGTTATCTTGCCTGCGTATTACATGCCCTGCCCACGTGTATGGCAACTGCATCTTACCGGTACTCACCTACGCGGCAGAAACTTGGAGGCTCACTAAGAGGGTTCAACTTAGTGAGCCTGAATTGAGAACGACTCAGAGGGCAATGGAGCGGAAAATTATAGGTGTAACATTAAGAGACAAGAAGAGAGCGGAGTGGGTCAGGGAACAAACGCGTGTCAGCAATTATAATTCAACAAAATTAAAGCGGGAAACACGCTGAAACGATTCGCTGTCATATTTGCGAAATAAAATTGTTTGCAAGTTCCTGTATCCGAAACTCAGCTGTCACAATTGATGCCATATCTGTTTTAGGTAGCGGGCGTGACCAAGTGAAACGAGAGATTTGTGAGGCCTTTCATATTCACAGGGAGGCAAATAACTATATAAGCCTGTCTTCCATCGCTCTTAGGGTTAAAAAACTAGGCTTTCTGCGAGAGCGCATGCGCGATATGTAGCTAGCTGAGTGGGGTTACACACTACTATAGACTGTACATCAGTTGGTTTTATATTGGTTTATACTTCACTTTTACCCCCGATTATTATTATTTTTATTAGGTGTTACGTGTCCCAAGTAAACGTTTCACTTGAAGTCTAGCGATCGTTTTGTGCGCCTATTTCTTGGTCCGTGTTTTTTGCGCTGCTAATATGGGACCTTTCGACTAACTGATCATTGAATCCCGTATACATGCGGTACAAAGAACAACCAACGCGAAAAGAAGTAAGTTGTTCCTGAAGTTCCTGCTCAGTGTTGGAACTGCCAAAGCACAAATTAGAAAAAAAATGTGGTTGTTCCATCTTCCATTGGAACCGGTAAAACACGAACGTGAAATGTGCCTTCACAGGAGCACATGAATGGTTATTGTGGATCGATATGAACTTTCACACCGCTATTTATATTTCGTCAGTATGGCACCGTTAGACGCATCAACGTTAGACATTGGATTGCACGTGTCCAAGCTTGCGTAAATCCGACTGAAACCATGGCGCTCGCAAACCGTTCGTGCGAACGAAACCAAACGGGTTGTCAGCGAATCGTTTGGTAAACACGCGGTCCGCTGCAGCGAAAGGAGCAGCGGACCGTGTCACGAGCACGACATCCGCAAGTCGGCTTCTCTGCAGCTCACGCTGCGCGTCCCCCGTACATGTAGGCGCTGACATCGAAGCGACAACTGTTGGCGCTCATTAGCATCACGATGCACTCCTTTCTTCACCTCTTCTAGATGGCAGCACCATCTGAAAGGAAAGCTATCAGGCGCGTTTGTCGCCCTTTTCACGCGTCTGTTCATAGCGCAGTCGGGAGCGCATTTCGTACCTGCCGTTGCGGTGAAGCGTTCGTGGCTCGAATCCCGGCGCCGCCGCGTCAATCGAAGTTTTTCTGGCGATGTCATTTCCGTGAGGAATATGACGTCAGTTAGATCTTGGTGGACCTCGGCATAAAACACGTTTGTGTTAGAAAAAGCAGTTATCTGAAAAAGCTTCGCGTTAGTACAGCCACGATGACCGGACTAGGGTGCGAAAGTTAAACACTGTCAGTTTCACCGCAGGTAGTGTAAATTTCAACTTTACCAAAAGGGTGTACTGAGGGTCTTGTTGAAACGTTTTAGAGTTTAAAACCAGCGCGGAAGACGGGACTGAGGAAGGAACAGACGGCACAGGAGCTAAGGAGCAATTTTTCGCATTTGAATTGGCAGAAAAATTCATGACAAATGAAACAAAATGACGTAAACAGTGATATCAACAGATTTTTTAGTATGGCAACAACGTTGTTCTCCGCCGCGAGACGATTTCTAAACGACTAGTCGCGGTAGGTATGCGATATCGTAATCTAGCATACCCACGTCTTCTCGTCTTTGCGACGTGCCGAGCCCTCAAGTACACCTACTCGATCCAGAACTGCATAATTCCGCCTGAAGTTTCATCCCTCGTCGCACCCGTGACCGCTTCTAAAGGGCAGAAAATAAGGTTGTGCCGCATGTTAGGTTGCGATGCGTGGAACCAATTGACCTTCTTCAGGGACTACATCCGTGCTGCAGGTTTTCGTGAAGCCCCACCTGGAGGGGGACATCAGCGTTTTCATCGAGCCCTGTGGACTGGTACCCAACTGGCCGTGTTCCTGTGGTTGAAAGTCCTCGCATCGCTCCCTTGGAAATCTTCTCCTAACCGTTTTCCCAAAGGGTGCACCTTGTGAGAACGTCAGACCTTCCGAGACCTGCCTAAAAAGTGCTGAGCCTTGGACCCAAGTTCCGGTGTAATCGCTCCTACATAGGACAAACAGGCCACTGCCTGAATGGACGTTTGAGGGAGCGCGCGAAAAAAGTCAGGTCTTCGACGGGCGGCACGATGTCAGCGCACTGCGCCTAGTGCGGCAGCACCCGCCGCTTCAGAGAATGTGCCCCCGCACCACTTACCGTGGTTGAAAGGAGAGGGAGATCGTCGAACCTTACAAATCAACAGCAAAGTCAGTCATTGCAAAACTGAAGTGTACGTGTCACTGCTAAATATGGAGATCCAATACCTAACATTACTAGTCGTCTACAAATCGTCACGTGGCGGATATTCTTCTTCTTCTTCTTACTGTTATTATATTATTGTTATTACTGTATTATTATTATTATTATTATTATTGTTATTATTGTGATTATTCTTTATTCGGAAGAGGGGACTCAAGATCTAGTCAGGGACGGGGAATGCGGTAAAGAAGGTGAGAGCGTCTATATCCGCTTATGTATCTTCGTGGTACTAGTGAAAGTCCACAGGGAGATAACAGTCTCTTTTGGTTAGGCCCGGCCCAGTGGAGGTGCTCACTCCTGGAGGGTCTTGATGTACGGCGGAAGATGGGCTCTCTCTCCTCCGCGAGCCTCGAGCACTCCGAAAGCATGTTCGGCATTGTGGGCCTTGGTTGGCGCGTGACAGGAGGAGCAGGTCACGATGGTAGTCTCCCTGGAATTCTCGGGGGGTTCTCTCAGCTGTCGTGAGCATCGGGGAACGTATGCCCGCCACTTTGCGAGGACGTCCTCCGTAAAAGCAGCCCAGGCTCTCATCTTGTGTACAAGGACTTGGGCCCCTCTGGGAAGCCCTCCTGTCAGTGGTCGTGCCGCAGTGGCCGTCTTGACGTCGGGCGAGCCATCAATCTAGATCGTAATGTCGTCCGCGTATACTGTGTGCTTCAAGTGGTCGATTGTCTCAAACTCACCAACGATGTCGCACATCACAAGATTGAATAGCATAGGAGACAGGATCGCACCCTGTGGCATCCCGACTACATTGTTGATGGTCTGTGGTTGGTGGCAGTCGGTGTTAATCTCGAATGTCCGGTCTTTTAGGAATCGTTTCACAAAATTGGTGATGCGAGGGCAAGCTCCACATTGGCGATGCACTTCCACGATACGGGTATGGTTGACCGTGTGAAAGTCATTCAGGTCTACGCGACGGCACCCCATTGTGCGAGGAGCATTTAGAGGCTATCGTGTGTGCAGAGCCCCCGTCGAAACCCAGTCTGCGTACGCCGCAAGTATCCTGTGTGGTGCTGTATTGTGTAGGCTTACCGCGCCAGAACCATGCGCTTTAACAGCTTACATAGTGTGAACGTAAGCGAAATGGGTCGGAGGTTCAGCACTCTGTCAGGTCTCTTCCCGGTTTTAGCAATAGGTATACAATGGAATGCCGCCACTTTGCGGGCAGTTTTACGGATTGCCACCCAGTGTTCAACTCGCCCAGGAGCTGTCTAGGGTCCTCTTCGTTTCTGTTCCGCAGCATTTGTCACATTAAACCGTACTTGCCTTGGGCGCTGCGGACGTTTACCGTCTCTATCACCACATACAGCTCCTTTAGCGTGAACGGAGCGTTCTGGTCTAGTTCGTTCGTCACTGGCTCTCGTCCGTATACGCTGGGTATCGGTGGTGTCTGTGCTTGTGGGAAGAAGGTTTCGTCCGCGTCTTACTCAAACTCCTCGACCCTTAAGCACGTGCCCAACCTTATGTTCATGGTGGTGTTTGGTGTCTTTGTTTTACCAACCATGTCAGGGTACGTGCGCCAGATTCGATGACTGCCGGTGTTCTCGTCGAAAGACGCACAGTGTTCCCTCTAGTGAGACCTCGCCAGGTGTTTAGCGTAGCGTCTCGTATGGGCCGTCTTGTTGCGCACACGAACAAGATCTTCTTATCTGTTCTCGTTGCTGATGTAGCGCATGTGCAGCTTCTCGCGGGTCTCCCAGAGGTTCGCAAGATGCTTGTCAGGCGTATAAAAATGTTGTTGCCACACCAACAAATCTGTTGATATCACTTTTTACACAAAAATTTTGTTTCCTTTTTGCGTTTCGTCTTCTCTTCCCTTCGCTTTTCATGTTTTTCCTGCGAATTAAAATTCCACAGTTGTTCGTAAGCGCCTGTGCAATCTGTTCCTTTCGTAGTCCCGTCTGCAGAGCTGTTTTTTAGCGTCGAACTTTACCGCTCAGCTACTGGTTGGACGTTCTGCGAAATCACATCGCGCAACTCTGTTGTCATGCACAGCGCTACTTTGCCGGAAGGGCAACCGGCGCCGACAAACAAGTGCCGGACGCTAACTCAATGGCGGTCGGATCTGCAACGGAGAGAATTTGATCTTAGTTCTTGAGTAGCAACGTCATCTGCGATCACACACAAACGTGTCGCAATAAATTCGCACTTAGGACTTTTGTCGTGTGGCGCAGAACAGCTCTGTCAGCTTCGCGCATGAGCAGGACTATCGTAACCACAGCGATTTCAGTGTTATAGAAAAGACCGCCTTGGCTAGATTAGCTGTAGTGGTTCATGGGAAGCACTTCAGTTTAGAGTATGACGCCGTGTTCATGATAAACCTCGCAAACGGGCATGTATGAGTAAAGACCCGCTTTGATCGCAACGCGAAATTAGTCCCGAAGACGTTAGAGACAATTCCCAATGTTTTGGAGTGCGAAGAATAAGCTGATATGCTGAACGTAGTCATGGTTTTACTGCAGCAACCTAGGCCTGTCAAATGCGGGTGACGGGAAATCATTCTTGACAGTGTGTGTATAAGTATCACTGAAATCTTTCTGTGTTTTATTGCCTTCGCATCGTCATGGCAGCCTTGCTTTGTTTTCGCATAATAGGGGCGCATAGTCACCAGAAAATGTTTTCCCACACAAGTCACGATTACGAGGCTTAACACAATACAGCGCTTTCTTGTGGCGCCAAGACATCATGGTCCCATTTCTCGTAGTTTTATCATTTCGGGCTGAGTTGTCAGCATTTTCGGGCGTACAATTTTGTATTCAATACACTTCACGGTGTACTGTCGCCCTTGTTTTATTTTTGCTTGATACAAAAATCGATTGATTGATTGTAGGGTTTCACGCGCCGACGCATCGCGGGCGATGAAGGGCGCCGTAGTGGAGAGCTCCCGAATTATTTTGACCACCTGGGGATCTTTAACGTGCGCCAAAATCTCGTACACACGGGCGTTTTTGCTTTTCGCCTCCATCAGAAAAGCGGCCACCGCGGCCAGGAATCGATACAAAAATGCTTACCGAAAGTATTCAAGGGTGGGAATGTGTGGATTCTAATAAAATAATCCAAAATTCCCCCATGCCTGTGCATCCCCTCCATGAGAGCAATTACACCATTAGACTCCCCAAAATCTGTGGTATCAGAGGATATCAAAGACGCTCCAGACTACGGGGTATATTGAGTGAGCGTGGTGTACCGGTGCAAACGTGAAATGCATCGAACAGCGACGGTAGGTGTTTAGTGTAATGGAGTAGCAATGTGGCAGACTGAATGCATTTTTACTATCATGGTCTTATTTGACTAGTAGTACTGATTTAAATTATTCGATTGTACTTAGAAGCCTGAAAAACCAGTCTTTGTGGTACAGAAGTCTACACTGACTGTTGAAAGTGCAAACGGAAGTAAGAAGTTGCATTTGTCTGTTAATAAAAGAATATTTTTTAATTTCCGTGAAGACAAGTTGATGATAGTCGCCGAAGGAATCTACACGACATTATGACAAGTGCATTGGTGACCACGTTAAGAAAAAGGTACTAGATTGAACATGACAATAAAGGTTATTATGTATAAGACTATTTTCAATATCACCGCAAAATCACTACGTTTAAGTTTAATAAGATCAGGCTGCAGTTGGGCTGATTGCCGAGGTAGATGGAGCTGTAAAGGCCTGGCACATGTGAAAAAAATGTAAATGTGCAGCGATGCACATAGATAGTTGCATGGACGCACATGGATGGACATAGCTGCAAAGATTCATAGATGCACATAAATGCACTAGACGCTTATTTACGCCAACCTAAATGCTCAAGGATAATAAGCGTACTAGGTTTGTTATGCACTGAATATTGCAGTGTACAACTCGTAAAAATACGATACATTCCAGGCATCTTGAAAGCGGCGTAAGCTTGTGTGATTCCAAACCTGCGCTCGAGTTTCGACGCCACAGTGGCTTTGAGTGAAAACTGAGGCGAAGAAGGCGATCAATCTTGGAAAGTTCATTGTCAACCGAAGAGGCCGAATGCCACGATGGATGGAGAATGTCAGCTTTCAATTCTTCTTTTATACCCATAGACGAACGCTGGAGGCTTGTTAATCCAGTAGGGAGAACCCTTTCTTTGTGCATTTCTTTGATACTGGTATTTGTCCGCAGAAAATCGTTCTTGGAAAAACTGAGTTAGTTTCTGACTGTTCTGCAGGAAAACTCAGTGGCCTTCTCAGGCTATAATTGGCCGGCGTTATTTTCAATACTTGACCTACTGGAATGACCTACTGGAGGCGCGAAAAACTAGCGTTGAAGGTTTCAGCTTCACCGTCTGCTCAAAAAAGCCGATCAACACCATACTACTTTCGTTGTACATGAGAAAAATGTGTTTGTCCCGCTATTAGGTTTCTGCCGAAATGGGTCTATTTTCAAGAATGTAACGACGGTCAATGCTGTCCAACAGTTTTTTTCCGTAAACACTTGTAACGAGGACAGCTTGAAGATGACGTTCCTCGAAAACTTTTCTTTTGTATTTTCGCGATTTTGTGCACTGGCGTGTTCACTTCATGGGATTCGAACTGCAAATGCCGTGAATGTGACCATTTTCATTTGATTGTTTCTTATCGCTTGCTCTTTGAAATTGCTAGGCATTTTATGCTGTTTTTGTGTTCTCCTGAACCATTAAAACCATTCAATATCTGCTCTAGCCTATTCCAAAATCATGGGAAGCGGACGCCTAGCTATGAGAATATTAAAGTGTGTTTAAACAAAGGCATAGGGGAAATCGTGTGGCATATTTTCTTGTTGAAATAGATTTTATGAAGTGTCTCATACAAAGGAAGTGGAGAAATACATTGTCCCCGGGTGATGCACAAACTCCTCGACTTTCAGAGTGCGGGTCCTGAACGTCCAGGTCCTACATGGGGAGCATGTAATTCTCCACTTTCTTTCTTTGAAAGACTTCCAAAATCCACTTCAACACGCCAAATGCGGAATATACTTCTCCTATGCCTTCTTTGACGTTATTTCCTACTGGATCTCCGTTCTCGTTTAAATAGATTTGGTAACAAATTTTAAACGCGAAAACATGGTCTCCAGGTAGGACTCGAGGCAACCCTGGTATTGCGGGCTGATATTCCGAAAGTGCTAGTGTTGGGGTGCCACCCGGAGAGCCGGTTTGAGAGGGAAAGCTCTACTATGCTATATATTTAGAAGTCAATCATCACGCCGCAGTGACCTATTAGCAGCCGGCTGCAAAGCTGTTCTTATCGCTTCGCCTGCTTGGAGCTCAGGCCGTCCAGTACCCTGTGTCTACGTGAGTGTGAAGCTACTGGTTCGCCTGTTCCTTATCGCCCGGTGGTGGCCAGGGCGTCTTCCCGTACGGTTCACGGGTAGTGGCCTGAATGACTACGCAAGGGTTTAAAAACTGATATATGAAACAGTTTACGCACTGAGTACTGAAGAAATAATTACAACGAAGCACAGAATGCAGGAACACGAATGTACTCCTTTGCCGGTGGCTTTGCCGGAGCTTTTTTTTCAGTCTTGACTTAAATGGCGCGCTGGCTGGGGCTGCCTGTTTGTTGATTGATTGATTGATTGTAGGTTTTAACGCGTCGACGCACCGCAGGCGATGAGGCGCGCCGTAGTGGAGGGCTCCGGATTAATTTTGACCACCTGGGGATCTTTGACGTGCGCTGAAATCTCGTACACACGGGCGTTTTTGCTTTGCGCCTCCATCAGAAAAGCGGCCGCCACTCCCGGGAATCGAACCCGCGGCCTCCTCCTCAGCAGCGCAACGCCTTAGCCACTGAGCCAACGCGGCAAGCGCCTTTTTGTCTCCGTCAGCGTAAGCGAAATGATAATACAACCATCCACCACATCTAGCTTAGCGGCAGGCTGCAAAATATTAAGCACAGCAAACTTCTGGGAAGTAGTCTGTGCAAGTTCTTTGTTTCGCACGGTATAACTATGCTTACAAGTGTTAATTCTGCGCCATGTTTTTCGTCCGCTTTTTGTCTCTCAAATTTTTTATGAAATTAATTGCCCCCAAAAATGATGAACTAGCTCCCTCTTATTACATTATTGACTGCAGGGTGCCCTTTAGCGTTGACATAGATTTAATGAAGTGTTTGAGAGATAAAACATTGGCTTCGTATCTGCTCACTTCCCTGCATATGTCGTTGAAGGAAGATCATCTTCTGCGGTCCCTGCCACGAAAATGTCTCTCTTCTTTTCCTCTCCCAATCCTTACGGTCTCCCACGGCCGCATGGGTACTCCCACAATAAAATGGGTGTAGGTTTTCTCAAGTCAATAAGTTCTCGCAGTCGCACTTCTCGTGCAGCATCTATTGAAACATTATGTCACTGCAGGACTTGAAATGTCAACACAAGGTCTAATTCGGCCACATGCCGTTTGTGTACTTCAGGGTCGGAATATTGTTTTCAATGCGTACTTTTTCTGTTGCAAATATCAAGTGCACATTTGTTTTAATTCAAAGAACACCACCGGGAACCAGTAATGTATTGATGTTTGTTTGGACACACGCCTAATGTTTTATTGTTTTAAGAATCTTGGCAGGTAAAAAGTATGGTACCAGATTTAGTGCTTTGTAAAAGTTTGGCGCATATAAGCTTCTAATTTCAGGGTTAGTGTATTTGTCTAAGCGGATGAATTGAGGAAGAGACAGACAGACAGACGGAGAGACATCGAGTAAATGGAGCTTTCAATAGCTCCCCGGTACCACACGAAGTACAACCGGTTATACCCAATTGCAATAATACAAAAACAGGCCAACCGGCAAAGAGAATTTTGTCCACACGAAAGTGGAGAGAAATTAACGGGAAAGACTTTCTTGCGACCCACCGCCAGGGGGACGAGCCCGGGGGGACCCCTCTTGTCCCCCCTAGGAAAAAGCCGGATAGGGTGGGTTGCTGGGAACGGGAACTTGGACATCGGGATGGGTTATGGGAAAAAGGGTGGGAATGAGGGAAGCAATTTTGCTCCAATCCTTTTGTCTGACTCTCTTCCAAGACTGATTGCTCAGCGAGGGCATCAGACAGTGCCAATTGCCAAATATGCGGCCCCTGCCACGGGTTACCGCTCACCCATAGGGTCCGATAACTGGGCCCCAACTGTCGGAGACAGGAAGTACCCTATTTAGTGGCGACGGTCGGCCCCCCCCCCCCCCGACCCCCAGCTCTGCGGCCGATGCGTACTAATGTTCTCGATCAACTGTCCCGCACCAGGTACTCACGAATCACCAGTGAAGCTTTCCACTAAACACGGGTACTTGCAACACCTGCTTTTCACGGTCTCCGGACACCGGAAGTTTGTATGCGCACGGTGCCTCAACGGCCCGTTCGCAAGGTCCGCTCAGCATATAAGGACCTATTCTTATGTCCTCCTCTTTGCCTACTCTGTCGCTCATAGGAACAAGATTCTCTTGGCATTGCCTTGCATCTGGCAGAGGAGATCAGTCCGGGCCTACTAGCCGTTACTAAGCCAGGAGAGTTTCCCCGGTCGGTGTACTAACCTCACCTTTCCTCGTTTTCCCCGTGCGGAACACCAAGTAGCTCGTGGTAGCACGTCCTGTGGCAGCCAGAGAAGATCAGTCTATAGGCCCCTCGCAGCAAGGTTACAGGGGGGCGCGACCCCCCCCCCCCCCCGGCCTCATACGGACTGTACAACATCTGGTCCCCATGACATTTGGTTACAGGGGTATGTCACTCCCCCCGACTTATTGCGATCAGGTCGCTGGCCCCGCCAAAGCTTGCGGTTACAAGGGTCGCCAGTCCCCCGGCCCGTAATGGTTTCCCGAATTTAATCGGTATTCCCAATACAAACGACTGTACGCTTGCGGCACTTGCTACTTTCGCAACTTGACTCGCCGGCCTCCTCCCACGCTGGATTACAGGGGTGCGTTACTTCCCCCGGCCAAAGAAAGTCATAGTTGATCGATCTCGACACGCTTTCCTGCTTCAATCGCATTGCCAAGTGCCGGGTTGACACCCGACCGCCCGACCTCCGCGTAGGACCTGATTCCAGTTGTACCAGGAACCTCCGCAGTTGCGGCCGTTTTGCACGCTCCCTGGGCAGGGATTGTGCGGCCTCCCCGATTCCTCGAGGAGGTCTCGTGGAATTACCGTACTTCCACGCCCTGGCCCCTATGACATTAGGTTACAAGGGTTTGTCACAACCCCCGGCCTGCAGACCAGTTCGCAAGTTCAACAGAACGAGCCCCAAGCTATGGTTACTGGGGTGTGCACGCCCCCGGCTCGGTAGTGGTCTACCCATTGCTTCAGCAATGGTACGCCAACACTACGTGCGAACTGTACCGCTTGAGCGCAGTGATTACGTCGCAACATTGACCCGCTGGCTTCCTCTCACGCTGGATTACAGGGGCGCGTTACCACCCCCAGCCTTTGGCCTCCTCCCACACTGGATTACAGGGGCTCGCTACTTCCCCTAGCCAAGAGAGTCATAGTTGCTCCACTAATACCATCTTTCGGGATAAAAGGGATCCTCTGAGGAGCTCCCAGTGGCTCTGCACTCTCGCCCCCAAGACTGAAGGTTACAAGGGCTCATCAAGTTCCCTCGGTCAGCAGACCAGTTCGCATTAAAGGCCCCTTCCATGCTCCGGTTACAGAGGTTCGCTACACCCCCGGCCTCATTGTGTGCACCCATGCTTCAGCATGTCACGATAAAACGAACTGTACCGCGTGTACCCCTATGACTTGGGTTACAAGGGCTCGTCACCTCCCTCGGCGAGCAGATCGGTTCGTGTTTATAGGCCCCTTCCTAGCTGCGGTTACAGGGGCTCGCCACTCCCCCGGCCTGATAGTAGCGCTCACATTGCTTTAGCAACCGTGCGCCACTATAACACAAACTGTACCGCTTGGTGCAGTTGCACTTCGCAACATTGACCCCCGGCCTCCACCACACTGGATTACAGGGGCGCGTTACCGCCCCCGGCCAAAGAGAATCATAGTTGATCCATAGAAATTTGCGACCGCAAATTTTGTTCGAATTACCATTCCAAGCACCAACCTCGGTAGCCACCCAGGCTGTCCGGGCCTGCGTCCGCATCACGCATCGTTGTTCTTGGTAGGCACTTGCCCTCAGAGTGCCTGGGAGTTGCTCAAGCTCCCATGGGCGTTGAATACCCAATACAGTGGGCCTGGCACACCACTGACTCCTGCCATTGCGACGGACCAAAGCAGGACAGCCGAAACCGACCGACACAGCCCAGTCCGCCGGCAGGGGGGGCCACGTGCAGGCCGGCAGTAAGATTTCCCCCCCAGACAGACAGACAGACAGACAGACAGACAGACAGACAGACAGACAGACAGACAGACAGACAGACAGACAGACAGACAGACAGACAGACCGGCCAAGGTTTTCGGGTTTAACTAGCGTAAGAAAGAATATCTTCTCTAAAAATGAAGACGAACATACTCCACGAATAAGACCACAATATATTTTAGAAAATCTCAGGTAGGTTCCGGTGTACCTGAGAAGCATGTTTTTCCACTATTGAGGAAATGGAGGAAGTATCTCAGCAGGTATTTTGTGTTGAAAAAGGTTTTATTAAATGGTTGAAAGATTAAAAGTATAGAAAACACCTCCGTTGCTTGAACCCCAACTCCGGTTCAATGCGCCGGTGGTTTAGGGTTCCAGCCGGGAAGCATGTTTTTCTAAGCATTCAGCCTTCAGTACATGTATTAAATTTTAATTGAAGACGAAAAAGAACGCGGAATACATCTTAGTTATGTCATCTTGGCAGCTGGCTGTCCCTTCAGGTTGAAATAAATTTTACAAAATGTTTGGGTGCAGAAGGGGGAGAACAGCATGGTCTCCAAAAGGGTATTGCGGACCGGTATTGCGAAGGGTATCTGTTCTGGTTTCATCAGGAGAGCAAGTTCTTCAGTAGGCTGCATTTTGAATTTCGACGTGCACGAAAAAGCTATGCAAGAGATTCTTCAACTTCTGAGGGTTCTTTCATGTGGAAATAACATTTATGAAATATTTCGAAGATAGAAGGTGGAAAAAACATGCTCCCCGACTAGTACACGAACCACTCCGGGTATTCAGGACTAGCATTCCATGGGTCGGGGGTTCACGTACCCGCCGACGAGGAGGCTGTGACTGGTCAGTAAGTCTCCAGGGAAGAGGGCATACCCGACGTTGGTACCCAAGGAAATGTAGCGGTACACACTCTACAGGCCCATGTTTGCAATCAGGGAACGTTCTATTTTCTGATTTGTGTTTTATTTGCCGCATGCAAAAACAGCATTGGCGTACTTGACGCCCGCTCTGACATAGGTGGCGGAAGGACGATGAACACAGGCCAAATTGTCTTAAACTACGGCCGTCATCTTGAAACGGCGTGGTATTGGCGAGTAAATGCATGTATTGCTGTGTTGGAGGGCCGTGTGGATGGGCGGGAGACGGGAAAAATGACACAGCACGTGCATCTCTGGAGCAGGTGGGAATCGGCTCAAACGACACGACAGTGCGAGAACGACAATTCCGGCAGTTCTGGTGTTAACAAAAACAAAACATTGTTAAAAAACATGCATGTGTTAGTAGCCGCAGCTCTGAAACAATGTTTGTTAAGGAAATGAACTGGAGTGGTCATGGTTGTACACTAGCAGTTTATTTTACAAAGTATCTCTACATGCAGCTATTTTATTCCTTAGCGTTTAGTGCATGCCGAATACTGCAGAAAACTACATCCTGGCTCGGCGTGCGTTTGCTTTCATGTAAGCTGCATTCGCGCACTTTTCCTTTGTGTACACATCGTAGTAATTGTCAGGCCCGCAGAACGTTTCAAATATGAACAGGCAGCAATCGGGGATTTTGTCAGCGTACTCCTTCCTCACCCAAAGTTCACAGCCTGAAATAAACAAAATAAATCCGGTGAAACACTCCAAACAACGACACAGACAGTTGCACCTGGTGCACCTGTTTTAGGCAGTCAGGTGTACGGGTTGTAGTCAGTAGTGCACCAAAATGGGCTGATAGTTCAAGCCGCCACCGAAATTGTCTTTTTTACACGTTTAATAGCCACGCCAAAAAGCAACGTCATTTTGCCTTAATTGCGGAAGGTAACGTTATCGGGCCTCTGGGCACCAAACACAAAATGTTTTGCTGTCCCACAGAAGTATATAAAATTTCTGCATCAGATGAACACTAGAAGGTAATTCGCTAAAATTGAATGTTATCTGTGCGGACTCCCCGAGAAATGCAAGCCACACCACAAAGTTTTATTTGCACAGTGACCTCTTTTTTAACACCGAATCTCTTTAGCTAATCGTAATTTTTCGTTTCCGCAGTTAGATGTACCACGAAATTACCGAGCGTGCCCAAGTGAGCGCGGGCCTCGCGGAGACCAGTAGGCAGTTGCAAAAACAAATAAATTGCCTAGCGCTCGTGTATGCGTGCCTCGTGACGACCGCCGAGCATCTACTGCGCACGTTTATCAACCCAAGCATACCCACTTTGGGAGATTTGCCAAAATTGCGACGACCGCGTGGCAGTTAAAAAAACAAAAAATATCCAAGTTCTCTTGTGTGCGCGCCTCGAGGCGTCCGCCCAGCGTTCCCAGCGCACGTTTGTCAAGCCAGTGACACGCACTTAAGGAGATTCACCAAGATTGGCCGAAAAAGGACTCCAGCCTTCCCCGTTATCGTGGCAACACTTGCACGGAACGAGAAAGACACGTCATAGCGTACGCCTCTCCAAGGTGATGTCCAACGATTATCTCTTCCGGAAAAATTAAGGAAGCTCACGGTGGCAGTGAAGAAGCAAATCGGCTGCAATCGTGGACTTAAACCGTCGTGGTGGTCGTGAAGCTTGCGTACGGTTTGCTATCTTCGAGTCTTGCACGTTAGTGCGAGCTGCCAATTTTTTTTTGTGGTTGCTAACATTTAAAGCTTCTTTGTCGATGCGCTGTAAAGGCGCGTTTCGTCTCATTGTGCTTAGACTCAAATACCTCAATATAACGACTGTTTAGCATACAGTTTTTGACGTAACTGCTTCCAGGAAAGCAAAGGAACGGGCATTTATGAAATAAGCGAAGGACCTACCACTTCCGTTGTTCTTGTAAGGAATGTGGAAGACATCACATTTCTTTCCGTCCGTGAAAATGAGACTATCCGTGAGGTTTGAACCATCTGAGAAAAAAAACGTTTTGTAAAAGTCACTCAGTGGCGGGCCCTTGTAGTTGTCACACAAGCAAAATTTGAATACTTGTCGCATGCAAACACTCATGATATGCTCACAAACTTCCAAAATCACATTCATGTGAGCTTAAAAGAAAACTGGTCATACATTGACATAGCGGGCATTGTTCTAAACCATTTTGGGACCCCGAAGCTCTGTAACTGTTCAAAAACCGTAACCCAGTCTGCACCGCAGGTAGATGAAGAAATAAAATTTTGAGGATTTTTATAATATTATTATTACCCTTTCCGAAATTCCTGGGAGGAACATAGTATGTACTGATTTTTGTCTGTGCTCTATAATGCTACAGAACTGCGTCTATGCCGAATGCAGCAATATCTGTACATTTGCTGTGACTATGTGCAAAAACACTACATCACCAGCTTACAGTATTTAACATCTAGACAGCCAAGGTATTCTGAGCCAGGTGATAATAACTTTCACGCGAATGGTGCAAAAGCTACCCATATTAATTCATGGACCACACAAAAACTTTTCAAAGCATTTGACGTAAAGGAATAATGTTTTTAATGCTGGCAGACCCCATATTTGTGCGAAGTTCAAAATATCAAAAATAGTGTAACGCCCTTTTCATTTCTGTCCTATATTCTAGGCTTGGTACGGTCCCAGATCACTCCCATAAGTGCTAACGGGTATAAAATATTTAGTTCAGGCCAATTCTTTGAATTAGGGCAGATGGAATAATTACATTTTTTTCAACGCAGCACGTGGCTTCCGGAATTTGGGTCGTGTGAAAATTACTCTTTGTACAACAACCAATCGTTATAACCGTTTTCAAAATGTGTAGGAGACCAGTTAGAGAAATTTTATGCGCGTAAAAAATGGCATTATTCGAACGGCTTTAATAGTGAGTGACTGGAGAGCATTGATTTAAATGTAATATAGAATTCTTGAAGCTGTAAACGTTTTTCAAAATCCTGTAAGCACCGGTACCTTCCCAAATTTTTAGAGTGGTGTTTCAACCTGACCTAATACAATGGTGCGACGGACAACTAGCCAGAATCTCGCTTCCCAAAGAAGAAAAAAAAGGGTTAATTACAGAAGAGAACATAGAGTTCATGTTACAGAAAATGCTCAAATTTCACAAAAAGACCCCACAAAGGCGAAATTCTAATTCTATTTCACCGCTTTAAAATATCTAACATAACCAGTAGTTCTGCTACAAACACTACAACGTTATAAGGAACGGTTTGAACTGCGCGGTAGTTATTTGTTGAGACAGACCATCCGATGCAATGAATGACAGTTTTGAGGCATGTACGTGTACTTACCGGATAGGGTGTATCTAATGGCGTTTCCGTTGGAGTAGCTGCTCGTGTTGACTACATCTACAGTTTCGGTAACATTGTACCTGAAATTAGATAAATGTAGTTACATAACCAAACAGAAATAAACACTGGTGGCTTGTCCGAAAATACTATACGGAGGCGCTGAAAAAATCTGACCTCTTTGACAATATTATTAACAGGCCAGGAATTCTTATTATTCTTTTTACCCTAGCCCGTTAATTTCACGCGGGAAATGGGTGTAAGAACTACAAGGCACTTCCAAGAGCGGCAATTTTTCGGAAATATGTCTCGTATGTGGAAAAATAGACTTTCCTTAAGAGCACACGAGTTCACATTACGAATGTCAGCGCTGTTAACAAGCCTCGTTCGCAATACTTACGGCTGCTATGTTCATGAGTTATTGTTTGTTTTATTTTCGGTAAGTAACCCGAAGCTCCATGTTGGTGAAATTAATGTCTACATTTTACCCGCTACTACCCGCTAACCTGGGACGCGCAAAAAGGAATGATGATAAATGCTCTGTCATTTTTACTTCCAGATTTTCAGAAAAAGTTGTAGAAGATTTCAAAGCATATTCTTACATTAACAGATCACGAGAGCGGTTGCTTGTGCTAGGCTCGTCAACGATCGTTTGTTCATGTGAACCCAGGGTAAAAATGCAACGCGGCATGGCGTAAGTGATAACGACCAATCAAGCTTGGAGTTTCCCCAGGGAGAGGGAGAGAGAGAGAGCGAGAACGATCTTTAATGAAGTCTGGCGATGTAAGCCGGGCTAGAATGCCTAACTTGCTACACCAGTTGATGACGTGATGAAGGTGATGGCGATGGTTTTGAAGAACTTGATGCGAACAGAAACGTTGAGTTATTTACAGCGGCTGGTTTAGACGTGTGTGTTGCAGGTACCCTATCAGAGCTTTTGTAGCCCGTAAAGCAAGTTTGGGAGATGCCCATGGTCCTAAAACGTCTTTTAATTGAATTCCACAGAAAGATGCGGTCCCAAAGACACTGAAAGGGACACCCTTTGCACAGTAAATCGTGCGAATTCACAGAGCAGGTGCTGGTGAGTTTCTCGCACATCGCAGTGCGGGCAGAGTAGCGACCTAGGTCGTTGTATCTTAAAGAGGCAGTTTCGCGTGAATGCGACATTCTACCGCATGCAATATAGAATTGCTTCTACCCGCTTGGAGAGTGTTGGTGGTATTTCGAATTTGCAGCTTGCATAATAGAAGATACCGGCGCGTGATGACATGATACGTCATCCCAGGTGCCTCGCTACTTATTACACGCCATGCTAGATGCAAGGACATATGCATCTTTCCTAAAGAATGGTATGGATATTGCCGATGCCCGATGATTATGCGTAATGGATGCGGAAATGTCCGCCTTCATATTGACACTTATCCCACAATGGGCTGGAATCCACTGGACTGCTATGTGATGGTGCACTTGTGCAGCTTGGAGATGTAAAGTGTGTATGTCAGGCTCAAGCTGGTCTTTTGGAAAAGACGCTAGACATTCAAGGGCAGCCCTGGAATCTGTGCAGATAGCCCACTATTGTGCGAGCTGCTTGGTGATGTGAGTGAAAGGTACACTTGGAGCTGGAAATTCTGTAGCCGTAGTTGACGTTTTGGACTTAACATGGCACTGATGATAGTGCGTGATGATGGTATTCACACCCCGATATTGGCTGATGTGGGTGCCACCGACCCATTAGGGTATATATGAGTGTGGTCTTTGTATTTCCACGAAATATAGTCCATAGCGAATAACTTAAGGTAGGGCCGGAACATGCTTATTCATCGTGATGCCGGGCACAGTAGTCGTGACTGGTGTGGGCAGGAACATCCAGGGCGGGTTCTCAGGACGAGCAGGCTGTTGATAGACCTTCTGCAGAAATTCACGCACTTCTTTGGCCGAGCTTGCCACTAAAGGATGGCTCCGATGTCTTGCCGGAATACGCAGACGCGCACGAAGCAATTCCTGCGTGCTTAGAGCGAGTGGTGAGAGCCATCTGCATTCTTTCAGCGTTCCGATGGTAGACGTTGCCTTTGGAACGCCAATGCGGAACCGCAGGATTTGTGCTCGCATGCTCTCTAGCGCTTTGACACTACCTTTTGATTCAGGGACCAAAGCAGGGATGCTGTAACGCATCCTGCCAACGCAAAGCGCTTCGTATAGGCGGAGGAGAAAGCTGACTGAACAACCACCGGTGTTCGTGGAGAGCATACGGAATATCCGGGTGAATGAAGTAATCTTGACCTGGAGGGGGCGAACATGAGGCGACCAGGTGAGATTACTATCAAATGTTAATCCAAAGAACTTGTAGGTCATGTCGTATGGAATTGCGATCCCTCTAACAGTGAGGCCGTAACGCGTATATGGTCACGCTTCGTATAGGCTATCACCCGCCGCGGTGGCTCAGTGGCTAAGGCATGGCGCTGCGGAGCACGAGGTCGCGGGGTCGATTCCTGGCCGCGGCGGCCGCTTTTCTGATGGAGGCGAAAAGCAAAAACGCCCGTGTGTACGAGATTTCGACGCACGTTAAAGATCCCCAGGTGGTCAAAATTAATGCGGAGCCCTCCACTACGGCGCGGCTCATCGCCTGTGATCGTCGGCGCGTTAAACCCTACAATGAATCAATCGTATAGGCTATCGCAGCACATTTGTTCCCTGAGCTTACTAAACCTCGTATTGCCAGAAATGCCGCAATGAAGTCAGTTTTCCGCTGCAGTCTTGACCGTAACACTCGCCTACTGTGGTCAGAACTCCATACCAAATGTCGTTGGCATACAGAGAGATTTCTACCGACTGTGGCACCAGGCCTACCATGGTAATGTTGGAGAGTGTAGGGCTCAGCACCCCACCCTGGGGAAAACCTCGGGTCACCTTGTGTTGCGATGAGTCCCCGCTGTCCGTAGACATGTATACATACCTATTGGAGAGGTAGTCCGATAGCCATGCATACATGCGGCCCCTGATGCCTAAAGACTTCAGCGCCGAGCGGGTGGCTTCTTGCTCCACGCAGTCGTACGCTGACTTCATGTCGAGGAACACGGCAACAGTAATCTTCCGCCGAAACATTGCTTGTCTTATGCTGTCTGCAATGGCGATGACGTTGTCGAGGCTGCTAACACCCTTGCGAAAGCCAGACACCTGTGCCGGGTACGTATCTCGATGGTCAAATCCAAGTCCGAGCGGAACAGCACCATCTTTTTCATCAGTTTCCCGGCACAACTCAGGAGCGCTATAGGTCGGTAGGACTCGACACCGCTGGGAACTTTTCCTCGAGTTAGGATTTGGACAAGGCGAGCGTGTTTCTACCTTGGCTCTAGGCGGCCAGTTTCCCAGGAAAGATTGAAGACATGCAAGAGTCAATTTTTTTCCTTTTCACCTAAAGGCGAGAGGGTTGTGTAGGTAATGTTATCCGGGCCTGGGCAGCAGGATTTCTTTACGGAAGGCAGTGCAGCGAGCAATTCTGCCATGGAGAATGACAAGGTCATTGGGGACACCGGTCCTGTGCATACCTCGCCGGGGGGAGAGTGTGGAGGAAAAAGAGCTGTTGACACTGCAGTAATTCTCCCGCAGAAGTCGTCCGCGACTTGGAGGTCACTAGTGTTCGTGCTCAGTGAGATGTATTTGAGTCTGTGTGTCACAAACTTCAGAGCAGGTGCCATGTTCTGGAGAGCGGCTTCCGGGGGTCCAGCCTGGAGCAGAATGATTGCACTCGCTCTTGGTGAGCTTGCTCATCTACCTCCGAATCGTCTTCTGGGCTTGCCTTGAAGCTCCCATGTCTTCATGCATGTGATGAGTGGCTCGGAGGGGGCACGGTGACAATAGTGAAAGAAGATTTCACATCGCGCGAGACACCAAGCGGCCGCTGGGAAAAGGCACTACCGAGAAGAGGAAGACGAAGGCGTGGTGCGTGCAAGAGCTGCGAACCCGGGAAGCGCAGGGCGACCGAGACAGGGGACGGTTGGATTGGGCATTCCCACGTCAGACGTCCGGTCGACGTGCCTTCCGTTACGAGACCGTCGCCATCGGTCACCAAGGCGGGCTGCCTCCTGGGTGTGGCTACCCACTCGGGCATGAGTGATCACAAGGCACTGCCGCGTCGTCCAGTTCCGGCTCGAGCCAGGGTTCCTGCTGCTGCAAGACCGACGTTTGTGGTGCGTCCCCCATGCTCCTGCTCGGACTGCCGGTTTTCTGAATCCTGGCCACGACTTCCGGACCTGGTCTGCTTGGTCTCGGAGGTGTTCGGAGCATCTCGCACCTGCTCGCTGGTGACACGTCCGTGAAACAGCCGGCCAAGCTCTGCGACCTCAACCTCGACGACCCCTGTGCTCCAGCAAGGCATTCATGTGATCAGTGCTTAACGCAACTGTTTTGCGGACCTAGCGCCAGTCAGTGCTGCGGAAAGCTAACTGAACCCTCTTTGTGAACATTTGTCGTTGAGTTACCGTTATTTTCTTTGAGCGGTCGTCCAACATCTCGAATATGTTGTAAATACACTTAGCGCTGTGTGTGCGTCAGGCAGTCCTCTCACTGAGTTCTACATGATCCAAGCGTAACAATGCGCTTGTGTCCAGCGTGCTCGTCTTTCTGCTCTTCGACGCACTGCGCGAAGCCTCTCATACTCCGAGTCGCTGGTGGTGTACCTATGCGGAAGCCGCAGGAGATTGCGGCTTGACTTTCGAGCTCTTGACATTGTGTCCACGAAGGCTTCACATGAGCTCACCGAGTCCACGGCTTCATCAACCACAGTTCTGAAGGCTTTCCAGTCAGAGGAGTGAATTACACGCTGTTTAAGAGAGCCCGGGAGACCATCCACTGCAATGTAAGCCGGTGCATGATCGCTGCCGTGCAGTGCATGATCGGTGCCATGCTGCCATGCAGTCCACTGCCCAGCTCGTCCTAGGGAGGATTCGTGACGAAAAAAAGTGACGTCGAGGGCACTTGACATCTTTCCCCTGTACAAGGTGGGCTCTCCGGAGTTGAAAACGCACATGCCGTGCCGGTCGGCGATGTCCAGAAGGTGCCTCCCTTTAGTCGTCGCTTTCCGGTTGCCCCAGATGGGATGATGAACGTTGAAGTCACCGGTCAAGATGTGCGGCGCTAGTGTAGTACAGATGATGCATTTTAAGCGATCTAAGTCGAGTGCTACGCGAGGTGGAATATAGGCGGTGATGACTGTGACAGGCAAGCCAGCGCCGCGAACTGTGGCTGCCACGTATTCATTTCGCGCATCCTGTGAAAGATGGTGCTCTATTACGGTGAGATAGTCTCTCGCGGCCAGTAGAACCGTTCACATTTCTACGCCAGTTTGCGACCATATAACTGTGCATCTAGAAAGGCGTAGGTCTTCCATCAGCCATGATTCGGAGATAGCGATCACCAGAAAACGATGTTTTCGTGTGAATTGGCGTAGGTGCGAAAGGCGCTGCTTGAGTCCGCAGGCATTCCGCTGTAAGACTGTAGCTTTATCTCAAATTTTTTGCACTCCTGGAACTGTGATGGCACCAGCTGTAGCAAGTAACGCCATTGCATAATGAAAGGAGAAACATAATCCAGGAGGGTGAGGATATCTATGGCTACCGGGGATGAAAGGCGGGCCACGAAGATCCGCACAGCCTCTTTTAGAGCCGATATCACGGAGCGCAAGCCCGCGGAAGCGTGGCGATCCCTTGACTCGCGCTGCTCTCGCATAGGGGCTCGACGAGCAGGCTTGGAAGTTCGTACAGCTGGAATTGGAGTGTCATCTGATGGCAGAGCAGGCGCAGCTGTGGATGCAGGCGTGGCGCCATCGTTTGAGGGGGGCTTATCCGTTGCTGCTGCAGCTCGTACTGGAAGAGCTGCAGGGATGATGCTGCTGCGATTCACGATGGAAAACTAACAGAGCTGTGAAATCCTGCTGGGGGTTCATGGAACTCAGACCCGCAGACGTCTCCTCTTGCTTTATTCAATGTTCCTTATGCCCACCCTTATGGCGTTCCAGTAGAACGTACTTCGCTGACTTGTGTTCAGTGTAGTTTCTGGACTCTATTTTGAAAATAGCTTTCAGATTACGGCGGACAGAGAAGTGAAAAAAAACGTATATTCATGCTTTTTGCTGCAATTTGGGAATTTAGGATTTTCAGCAGAACAGGATTCTTAGTCTTGAGTACCACCGCACCGGGAACATCAGAGCGACTATTTGAACGTGTTAGCCACGGGCTCGAACCGCTGCCTTTTTTTGTTTTGCATTGTACCGGTGTCACTAGGTAATCATACATGGGGTAGCGCGTGCAACTGATGGCGTTGTGCTCTTGTACGTTTTCTGTGGCCAACACAATCTGCACACTCTCTGATGATTTTCCTAGTCTGCGGGCTGATTTGGCAGACGCTCAGACCGGTAACGCGCTAAGGATTTCAGGGTTAGCGAGCTCCTTAGCTACTCCCTGATCCCGCCCACTCCGCAGTTTCTCGGTCATTGTTCGTCCGCGTGGACTTTAACGCCAGCAAT
The DNA here is from genome assembly GCF_048455015.1 of Haemaphysalis longicornis. Lineage (NCBI taxonomy): Eukaryota > Metazoa > Arthropoda > Arachnida > Ixodida > Ixodidae > Haemaphysalis > Haemaphysalis longicornis. The sequence goes on along the minus strand of NW_027526407.1, from coordinate 63,534,509 downwards.
GAAGGAGATTTTCAGGAGACGCTCTGTGGCATCAGCGCTGGGAGTATCAATGGCGAGCAGGTTGAGGCGGTAATTTGGACGTACTTGTAGCCCGCAATCTGGAGCCAGAGTCTCTAATACTTCCTTGACAGCAATTGGGTTGTACCGAGTGATATTCTTCGAGCAGTCGACATGTTTAACTACCACAACGACACCATGTCTCGGGGGACTTGTGATTGTGCTGACATCAAGTGGTGTGCAGACACGCTTAAAGCCACGGCAGCGCTTTGCAGGAGTCACAGGCTCAAATGGCTTTGACTTCTCAGGTGAAAAAACGGTTTCGTTGCCCTAGATTACCATTGCACATGTAGAGTCGGAACAATCTAACATGTCATCTGCGTCATCTGGCAGAGGTTATTCGGATGGTATCACCATCGGACTCACTTGTCCCGGCGGAAGCGAGGTTAATTATCGTAGATAACAGTAGAGATAGGGTGTATACATTTCAACCGCGAGAATTCTCCAGTGCATGGCTAGATTAAATGTGTACCAAATACAATGAATTGCCTCGTTGAAATAGACAGCGACATGTGGCTAGGCCTGGGTGGCAGGCTACTCAACATGTCGCGGATCTGCGTCATACGCTCAATCCATTTCCTCGCTACCGCGCTTCACAAGCCGCCTTCAACCGCTGCGGACGAAACCACCCGCTGTCACATGCGAGTGTCACATGTGAGGGCTGTTGCCTTGGTGACTCAGCAATTAAAAATAATTTGAGTTGACAGTCACGTGTCTTTTAATCTCGAGGAGTTCGATGGCGCGAGGCGTTTTAACAGCGAAGCTGCGTAAGCATTTAGTGCTGCCGTGGAGCTTTACCAGAAAACGATCATCATCGGCGAAGTGGAGAGGGTGAAAATGGTATGCCTAGAAGTGTGATGGAAAATGGCGAGGAGGCCAGATGCTTCCGATCAGGTGTTGGGAGAGCTGGTCTCAAGAAAAAAAATGTGGTAAGGGAGGTTCCGGAAATGGAACACGGGACCTTAACGCCGTGAAACAGGCAACCAAACCACTGGTCTCCCCCCCAAGCCCAAGGGGTAAGGGCTTAGCAGCGGCGGAAAACAATAACATGTGCTGCCAATCTGAAAGAAAAAAAAAAGGTTGTGTTGGGATAGAGTGCGCAGGAACCAGGAGGGAAAAGTGCCAGACAGGAATTTTCACAAGTATTAGAGCCAATTGGGCTAATTTTAAAGCAGCAAAAAATTGATTGATTGATTGTGGGCTTAAGCGCACCGACGCTACACAGACGATGAGGCGCGCAGCAGTGGAAGGCTCCGGATTAACTTTGACCACATGGGGATATTTAATGTGCGCCGAAATCTCGAACACACGGGCGTTTTTTGCTTTTCTCCTCCATCAGAAAAGCGGCCGCCGCGGTCGGGGATCGAACTCGCGTCCTTGGACTCAGCAGCACAAAGCCATAGCCACTGAGCAACCGCGCCGGTAGTGGTAAAATATGAATTAACATAACAACAAATTTAGGGGCCAATAGTGTGCAGAAACCCTCCATTTCGCCTTCCCAGGCCACCTCGTTACGAGACCGGACAGCATATTCACACATGGATTTGGAGGATGGAAAAAAATAACAGAACAAAAAAAAAGCGATAACTTAACCTCTTCCATATTATGCACAACAGAAAACAATTAAAATTCCGCCGTCGAACGAAACAAAAAGAGAATAGCCAGGGCGAAAAACGTTTCCCATGGTCGGAATGAAATCTAACCTTGGTCCCTCGCGTCATAAAACCGGCTTCTATGAGCTTGCATTCGTGGCGTGATCTGTCGCGTGCTCTTCTCCTCGCCAGTTCACGCACGTTCGTACATGAAGTGGGGAGCACAGACTCCGAGTTCGTGCTACAGACGCCGAGTTCGCGATGCCGGTTGTCGCAGGTTCTAGCGCGTGCTAATGCCTTCCACTTTGGGAGAGACGCGCAAGCCTGCGGACGAAACGGTCCGGTCCTGCCAGTTACGGAGAACGTTCAGCGGCAAGTTCAGAAATCCATGTGAGGAGCAACAGCCGGGTCTTGGACGAAGGGAGAGGGGCGCCAGCTTTGCTGTTTTTCCAGCCTTACACCATTAGTGAAAGCTACGTCAGTTTCTTTAAAAGAATGTCGTGGTGTATGGTCTTTAGCAGGAGGTCACCGCAAAAGTCGCACGCCTTTCCTAAAAATGGCTATCTAGCGTGTCTAGCTTCCTCCGGATTCTCAGGGCAGCGGTTCCATCATCTGTAGAAGTTGCCCTTCTCCAGTTTCAATTTGGCTCTTTTTTTCTCTCGGGGTAATCCACCGAATATAGAATAGAGTCAACCTTGGTGTTCACACAGCTTTACATAGTAAAATTGCTAATAAATTTTAGGCAGGACTCAAACTTATGCGAAACCGGATTAATAAAACACATTCCCACTACCTTTTTGTCTTGCGAGACGCTCGGGAAGGCTTATTCAGTGTTTATCGCAATAATTTGAAGGGGATAGCAACGCCACAGTGAGTAAGATATTAGAGAGTTTTAGAATAACGTACGCAGCCTCACCCAAACAGTTAGCGAACGCTAGTCCTTTGCGTCGTTCCCACTGCGCATTAGCCGTGCGCTAAGGTGGTTCTGCGTCTAGCGGACGGTAGACGAGGCGGACGGTAGCAGAATAGCGTGCGTACGCGGTGACGCTTGCGTTTCCATGATGGCGGGAAGTAGCACGAGAACCATCCACGGTTCCGCACTTCTGTGGACAGTAATTTTCTTCCGATGGACCGAGTTCTTTGTCCCTGTGTTTTTAAATACGTCGCATGGTTAGCACGTCGCCCTCGCGCAACTCTGCATCGTCGTGACATCGGCGGCTGTCCAAACGAAGCTTCGTAGCGAAACCAGCCACCGAGGCTGTGGGTGTGTTGTGGGCGTGTTCGCTTCGCGACGAAATGCGACTTTGTGCTTCTGCGGGTGGACAGTGCTTCCCATGCTCGAGATTATCTTTCTCGAGCCACGTACGACTCAACCTCGCATCGGGTATGTACAATGTGCGTGGCTAAAAGCCTTCTGGGCTTGCACGCTATGGTTAAGTGACGCCAATCGCGAGAGGTGAGCGCCAAATTTTCAGCGGGCAGGAGAAGGCAACCTATCGCCTGTCAATCGCGGTTCAGACTTGCAGCGCATGTGGTGACGTTGTGTTTGTTCGAAACCAATCTCTGGGTTGTTTTGAAGTTGAACCCGCCGCAGTGGCTCAGTGGCTAGGGCGTTGCGCTGCTGGGCACGAGGTCGCGGGTTCGATTCCCGGCCGCGGCGGCCGCTTTTCTGATGGAGGCGAAAAGCAAAAACGCCCGTGTGTACGAGATTTCGGCGCACGTTAAAGATCCCCAGGTGGTCAAAATTAATCCGGAGCCCTCCACTACGGCGCGCCTCATCGCCTGCGTTGCGTCGGCGCGTTAAACCCCACAATCAATCAATGTTTTGAAGTTGAATAAAATGTATGCGTCAAACCCGAGCATGCGGTTCAGGGCGCTCTGTGCAATTTCATGAACGAAGTTCCACGGGGCTTCAACGCTTTCTATATGGAACGTATTCAGGTATGAGAATATTCTTATCATGCTATGGCCGTGTTGCATTCAGTACTAACGAGAAAGCGTTGTTTTGGTTCTCGTTTGGATAGTAGTAAAATGCAGTAGTAAAGGAGGGCGGTAAAAAGAAAACTAAAAATTAACGCAGTGAACAATCCTAGCGTTTGGACGTATAGTGCTGAGTAAAAACTAGATTCTTGTAAGAGAATGAGTCATAGAAGTCCTACATGGCCTTACCTTGGGAGGTGACATCTAATTATACCAAAACAGCATTTTTACGATAGAAATATGTAATCCTAGCTATGTTGCATGCCAGCCACGTAACCCCCCGAAATTGGGCAAATACTTCCGCGCCTATCTTCGTCGACTCGTATCCCATATTTGAGCGCCTTCGCTAAAAAAAAATAGCAATGCACCATTAAGCCCAAACTCGATGACTGGTTTTAACATTACGCCAAAAGTGCGATCCTGCGGTTTACGCGGCGCGTATGATGAAAAACCACATGAACGAGAGTCAGTGCATCACCAGACCTGGTTGCTTTATTTACATCTCAAAACACAAGCTGACCGCAGAATCCTATTATTGTAGATAATCAAAATTTATGCAGTTTGTGGAAAAAAAAATGTGGTAGGGTAAAATTTAGCTTTTCAGGAATGATTGAATGAATCGAGATTAGTGTCGCTGCACCAATGATGGAGATTGTATCATATGAGAAGGCTGTTTTGATTTCTGCTTTTGTTTTCGTTGCTTAATTGATTTTGAGTTGTACAAATGTAGGCGTTCATGAATGTTTGTTAGATGATGTTTTTGATGTTATACGACCACTGTAACATGAGGTGGGCTTTTCTTTTTTCAGCGACAATTTAACTTCAGCTTGTAATACTATAAGGAGAAGTCTACAGACTCAAACTGGAAGTTCTCATTAGGCGTACCGTATTAAATATCTATGTCATACTTACACTTGGTCATCGGTTCCGTTCATGAATCTGAACATAGAAAATACACTCTTGGTTGTTTTATTCTTTTCAATTTCTTGGACGGTCAAGCAGCTGAAGTTTTTTCCCCACACGTCGTCTTGGTCATAATTCGTTTTCACGAGGTAGTACACTATGTGCGGTTTTTGGTTTATACTCTGAAATAGATATTCATGTCGATTTCATTACTGCGGGCTTTGAAAATCCAGTGCATGCACTCCTCTGGAAGGAAACTTCTCGGCTGTATTCTAGCCAGGAACATTTTTAAGCCGTTTGCTCAGACATCTTCACAAATGGGTTCTTTTAAACTAGGCTATTTTTCAAGCAGATCCTAATATTCGTAACCAGACATTCAGGCGTAATGAGACAAAGCAGATTCAGACATGAAGAAAATAATAAATACGTAAGGGATAATGTGCATGCGGGCGTAGACGAGGATTACGCTTTAGATGGTTCAGAACTTTCAACGAATAACTAAGAAAGGAATGCGTTTACTTAATATGTTTAGCTGCCATCACGGGATTGGCAGCAGTACTTCACCAATAGGTCCGCATTACTTCCATGCACAATTGAAAAAGGAACTTTTCTGCGAATTCGCAGTTGACGTGCAGTACTATTTATCGTCAGGAGTAGACGTGCGCGCAGAAGGAAAGGAGCACGGGAGCGGTGGGCAAATGATATCGCGGCGCCGCCTAGGGGTACCGGCGGAAAGCGACTTGAGGCGTTCTGGAGATGCGTGCACACTACCCCGCTGCCCTATCTGATACATTTACTTTTGACTGCGTGTGGCATGGCTGACTAGGATTGACAAGCTGCAGCAGCATGGCGAACTGGGCAAGTTGGTATATATGCATTAGGGAACCTTCAAAAAGCGCAACATTGGAAAACGTATGACAAACAGAACAACAGGACGATCGCTACTGTCAAGTAAAATTTAATCAACAGGTACCAAGAACATATAACCTCTCAGTAACCAGACCACGCACGAAAAAAAGACAGGGTCAACCAAAGTAAAAGCGTACGCAACAACTACAAAGTCCACAGCTACCGATAGAGGCAATCTTTTTCGCGTGTAAGGAAATACAAGCCTGACTAATACAATTGTCGCCTCTCCGGCTTATCTGGAACGCTTCGGCTATTTCCGTAGCCATTTGGTGCGCATGCCTAAAGACCATTTTCGTGTCACAAAATCCACCGGCGTTCACCTCGACACGAGCAGGAGCTTAAGTGCGCCGAACTGTGAGGCGATATTGCTCGTTTCAAGGACAATTCAAGGCCTTTGAGGCGCACGTTGACGTACTTGCCGGTTTGATCAACGTAATGCTCACTGCGAGAACATTGCACGTGATAATCCTTATATCATGACTCACACTGCAGACATTCCTGCCGCCGTCAGGGTGACCGGACAACTTTTTCTCAACAAAGAACACACCCCCCTACATGTTTTCTTGCAAAAAAAGACCCTTACATGTTACCTTGAACCGACATTTTTCAAACCAAGTGAAACTTGTGCAGATATGGGATTACTGCTGGTATCGTGTTCCTACACCTCAATAACGCAGGTCTATCAACGCCATCATTCCTATTTTCAGTTCTCTAATGATCTTTTAATAAATTAACATCAGAACATCCATCTTGCAGACAACCTGACTTGTGCAGAACATGCATCTTCAGAAATCAGAATCAGAATCAGAATAAAAAAAATTGTTTGTTTGTTCAATGATAATGTGTGCATCAGTGACCATACAAGAGGAGGTCCCAGAGCCAAGGGCTGAAAGGGGACCTCCTGTAAGTAAGCGCATAGTCAATGGTACATAACATATTGGCAGTAGATCAAATAAATCAACCAAATTAACACATAGTCAAGGGTAACAGAAGACAGGCGGGTGCACGTGAAAAATAAAAAGTGAGAATGGGATTATGACTGCAGATAAAATTCAAGACCTTTTTTAGATACATGAAACGACGAAGCGAGTTTAAAGTTAGCTGGCAGGGAATTCGAAAGCATGAGAGCTGCAAATTGGGCAGTTTGTTTTCCATAATTAGTGTGAGCGATAGGTCAGAGCAAGTTATGATTAGAGGCAAACCTAGTGGAATTGAAGTTAACAAGACTTGACCGAGTAAAAACATTCAATGAAACCATGTTATGTAATGACTTAAAGAACAAGATTGTTAGGTTACATTTGAATAATTCATTGTTAGATAATATACTCTCAACTGACGAAGCAGTGAAGGATCGTGGGTGCGAAATGGAGTATAAGTTAAGCGACCAGATTTAGGGGAAATCCCCAAGGTGGAGTAAATTTCTGGGTGGTAAGTTCCAAGGTGGAGTACGTTTTGACCAGATTTAGGGATTTCCCCTAAATCTGGTCGATTAACACCTGTCAATTACTTCGAGTACTTGATCAATTCGTTCTCGCGCTACAAGCGACTAGCCTCGTGGTTAGCTCAGTTGGTTGAGCGATTGCTTCGGTTAAGCGGTGGTCCCGAGTTCGAATCCTGGACCAGGACGAAGTTTTCTTCAACTGCGAAGTTTCTGAGGAAGCTGTGTAGCTTTCTTTTGTAGCCGTATAGCTGCATTCAGGTGGATGTCAAACTTTCCGCTGCGGAGCATAAGTTAATATGCGAATGGCCTGATTTTGGATATGTTGTAATGGAATCAAATGAGTGGGGTATGTGTTACCCCATGAAGATAAGCAGTACGTAAAATGGCTTTGAATAAAACCGTAGAAAAGGGAAATTAAGGTGGATAAACTGAAAAAAATGGCGGGCTTTCAGTAATATCGTGATGCCATGAGCAGCTTTTGTCCTTAAATATGTAATGTGCTGAGTATATTTTAAATGACTATAAAGAACAACTCCAAGAAACATGCATTGGTTGGCTACTTGGATGTTGTGATCGCTAATACTTATTATGGGTTCATATGTAAGGTGCGGCTGACTGGAATGGAAGATCGTGAAAATTGTTTTAGATGGGTTGATATGCAAACAGTTTCGGTGACACCATAGCAAAATGTTGTTAATGTCACAGGAAAGTTTTTCAGTCAGGGAACTAAGGCATTTGTCAGTAGCTAATATTGTAGTATCGTCGGCGTACAAGAAGGGTTCGGAGTTAGAAACTCAATTAGGCAGGTCATTGATGTATATCAAGAAGAGGAGAGGACCAAGTATTGAGCCCTGGGGCACGCCTTTGTTTGTGGTTTTAAAGTTCGAAAGATGTTGTGAGACACACACTGCTTGTCTTCTATCAGATAAGTAGCCTTTAATTAGTGACAGAGCAGGACCTACAACGCCGATTGCAGCAAGTTTATGAGAGAGGATGCTGTGATTTATCGAATCGAAAGCTTTTGTTAGATCAATGAAGATGGCTCCAGCATAATTTCCTGTATCAACTGCATACGTATTTGATTTTGTGAGTAAAAGACAGTAAAACAAGATTAGTGGAATGACCGGCGCGGAAGCCGAACTGGTGATTTGATAAGGTGTTGAACTTTGATAAATACTTGTTTAAACGCCGTTCAATGCATTGTTCGATTATTTTGCTAAAACACGGAAGAATTGAAATTGGTCTATAATTGGAGATTAAAGTTCGGTCCCCTCTTTTAAATACCGGTGTGAGTTTAGCTCTTTTTAGTTCGGCCGGAAATGCACCTGTTTTGAAAACTTGATTAATAATGTGAGCGAGTGGTTCGGCTATCTGGTGAACTATCCCTTTAGTATTGCAAGGATTAATTTGGTCGAGGCCTGCACTTCTAACTTCAGTCTCTTTTATGGTGTTGATGACTTCATCCGGGCTAGTTGGAAACAGAAAAAATGACTGTAAGGAACGCTGGTGGTGCTGCTCGAGAATTTCTGGCGAGCATGGTATGTTAGATCAAAAAAAATCATTTAGGGCGTTGGCGATATCTATGGGATGATTTTATACAGACCCTGATGACTGAAGCTCAGAGATAGGTGTCTCATGCTTATGATTTATAAATGAGTTAATTACTTTCCATTGTTTCCTTACATCAGAACAGGCTTGCTCCATTTTAGCTTCCTAAAGTTTTCGGTTTGCTTCTTATAACAGTTTGTTTAGTACATTGCAATATTTTGTGTAGCGGGCTCTGAGTTTGACATTATACGGTTGCGTTTTAGTCTTTCTATACAAATTATCTTTTTTATGCATGCTCTTAAGTAAACTAGTCGTAAACCATGGATTATGAGGAGAAGGACACTTTCCTTGGCACTTTGTAGCAACAGAAAACACATTTAGGCATTTATTAATTTTGAATATAAACTGATCATACGCCTCATTAGCATCATTCGATGTTAGAATATTGAACCAGTTTACATTACTTACGCAGGTAATGAATTGATCCTTATCAGTCCTCACTGTGTTAAATGATCGACTTGAACTGCGAAGGCGACACGGATAACCGAAGAAAATTGGATAATGATAACTGATTTTAACATCTACAACGCCACAGTGTTGAGGTGATATGAAGTTAGAAAATATATGATCAATTAAACCACCCGCGTGGCCAGCGATGCATCTAGTGGGGAGCGTAATTAAGGATTTGTAGCCAAATCCAAAAAAGCAGTTGGTGTAATTAATGTATCTAGGATTATCGTCGTCTAAGATATTAATATTAATATCACCCATGACAACAACTTTATGCTTTTCAGATGAAATGATGCTGAGAAGGTCGTTAAGGGCGATACAGAAGTCTGACACAGATGATGACGGGGAACGATATATGGAACCTGATAATTCTGCTAGAATGAGATGGTAAAAGGCAATCTTCGAGTTCTATCCACACCGATTCGAAATTTATCACGGGCAATTCCAGATCATGTCGTCTTTTGTATTTTAGGGATGGTGAATAAAAAATAGCGACACCCCCATGATTGCTGTTCGAGCGATAGCAGTATTCTGATGAATAGGATGGAGGGCTCTGTAAATTTTTATCATCGGGCGAAAGGCAGGTTTCCGTCATGCAGATACAAGAAAAACTGTGTTCTATTGTTGATAGAAAAGCGTAAATTTCTTTCCCAGTGCTTGTTCAAACTTCGGGCATTAAAGTGTATTGCTGATAGACGAGGGTTACGGAATAAAGCTTTAAGTGTATCTGGTGAAAAATATGTGGCCATGATGAAAGGGAATAGATACTGTTGTCGCGTTGTCGAAGCGGTAATCCCAACTAGCGAAACACCGAGAAATCTGCCTCCGACGCAATTTGAAACACCCGACTGTCATTGGTCTGTCTTGCCTTAATGTGGCCCTTGTCGGTCCACAAGTGAAGCCACCCTTTCTCTTTTTTGATAGCCAGAGCCTTTGCAAACAATCTGTTGTTATCAGTAGTTTAGATGATCGTTAATGTAGACTGGGTACTTATCTGGTCCGGGGAAATCAAGGCCCTTCGTGTTAAGGCGGGCTTTACGCGCTTGGCTTACGAACTCCTGTTTTTTGGAGCGGGAGCAAAAACGGGCAATTATGTTTTCGCTTGTTCCAGCCTTCGTAGGTACACGGTGAATGACATCTATGTCAGTATCTAAAACGGTACAGCTAATCTTTGTTCCAATGTCCTTGACAATTGCCGTGCAGTCCTCTCCTTCGGTACACGGAATTCCCTTCAGCTCTACATTGTTTAACCTTGAGTACTGATCCATCTCAGGGACTTTTTTTGTCAGTGCGTCATTCTGAGCCGTTATTGCCTTGTTAGCAGCAACACGAGTCTTGTTTTCCGCGCGAGCTTCTCCGACAAGTCAGTTAAGATGCGTGACACTAGCTACCAGATCATCGAGCTCAACCTCCATCGACGCGATATCTAGTGCTGAAGTATCAGCGTCAAGTTTGATCTTCGCGTAAACCTGTTCAACCGTATCAGCCGTCTTACGCTCAAAAAAAGAGCCTCTAGTTCATCAATCCTTCTCGCAAGTTCGGCACACGTCACCATAGCGGCACTTTGACAGGCACTCAAGTGAGGTCAGTGGCAGTAGCAATGGCGGCAGAACAATTTTGTGGAAAAGCAACTAAATGCTTACCAACCTGCAAAACAAAAGAGCTTGAGCCTCCGTTCCTCCAGCCGCCGCTGCTGCTTCCAAATGAGCCACGGGCGATGCTGTCGCCACTTTCATAGCGCTGGGTTGATACACCCCGAACACTGCGCAGCACTTGGCGCAGACAGTTCAGGCAGCGAATAGTTCGGGGTTTGCTTCGCTGGTGGGGCGTTCAGTGATGGTGGCTACGTACTTTACGGAGCACACGTGTCAGTTGACACTTCCTCCTTGCTCAGGTAGAACGGTGACGACGGTGTTCCATAATGGTTTAATTGGTATTCCATAAACGCGCAAGGATGACATCATTCAAGCCAAACTGGTAGTCGTCGCATTAACCGGCGGCAGCCGGAGAGCAGCCGTGAGAGCGAAGCCAACGCACGGCACCGGTGCTGCTGCTATAGATGGTGGCGGAGGTCGGGGGTAGTAAACAAACACAGACGTCCAACTGCTGCTGCCGCCAAAAGGAGATGCGTTCGCGTCCCTCGGAAACCGGTCAATTATCACCTGACCACGCTAAACAAGGCTGAACTCGCGACGGAAACTCGGCACAAACGTACGCGCTCGTTCTCTCCGGCCCTGCATCTTCGCTGGCAACCAACTTGACCATCGAAAGCAGGCTCCAAGCGATGCACAGATGAGCTGCCCAAAGCGGTGCGCCACCAAGATTTTACTTTCCACCCACCTTCCCAGGGTCGATTCAAACGCTTTTTTTTCGTCAGCTACAACTTTCGCGGCCGCATATAGCCCTTTCAGTCATACGTTACTTGGACTCCGGCATTACCAACGTTAGGTACGATCACGCACTTTCCTGTCTTTCTCCAAACGCGCAGTTGCCACGGCTCACGGCTATCACACAACAGGGTCACTTTCGGCTACTTCGTAGCTAGTAAACGTGATAACACGTACTGCAGAAGGCAAATGTCCCAAACCGCTTAAGAATTCAATTGTACGCCAAACCCAAGCCAGAAGCTGTGGTCTTCCCATAAGTCCCCACGACGACATCGATTTCTAACCGCTGTTTCCTCTCTAGTATACTTACTAAGAAACTCTATGGTCAGACACGCAGGCGGAGCGATGATTAAACTTATCAGATAGGGTGGCGGGGACAGCGTGCACACACCCCCAGAACGACGCTCGTTGCTTTTCGTCGGCGTTTCCGGGCAGCGGCCACGATGTAATTTGGCCAATGCTCCCGTGCTTGGGTTACTACTGCACCGACGCGCGCATATTCGCAAACATTTTAGAAAGAACTGTATGATTTTTGGCGAGTCAGAGAGCAATACTTGTTTATCAAGACAACCTTTACTTGGCTTTATATGTTACGCTTATATCCCCTTAACCTATGGTTTGTGTAGAAATTGAATTGTTGTGCGGTCGTGCAAGCACATTAAGATGGTGTTGTCTGTGTTCAGAACTGAAGTTAAGGTCTGGAGAACGCTGTTCAGAGGTATTTGACGTAGAGCATCAATTTACTAGAAAAAGTTCCGCAAGTTTAATTGAACAAATTTTGACGGTAAACTTTCAGAAATTATGCCTAGACCAAACCCCCAATTAAAAAGGTAGCAGAATGTCTTGTTCAGAAATCGAGCTGTTATAGAAAACAATACCCCATTTGAATAGCTGGGCAAATAACAGTTATTGTAGGTCGGTATGCTTTGGCTGATACGTTTTGTGTCCATGTTGTGTGCCTTTCAGGAGCGCAAAAACACACACTTCCAAGTTTAAAGGAACGTTGTCTGTTATTCATTCTAAATAAGAGGGCCGTTGCTAAAATGAGCATGCATTAAACATATTACGCATGCAGGTATCTCCAACAATGGATGGAACGCAAAGAAACGACTTGGGCGTGCTATAAGTAAACACCAGGATATTGCTCATAAGCGTTCGAGTATTCAAATAGACATGACGGGGAAAGCGAAATCAACATGCCGCAAAACATTATTTATTTGAAATTTCTTGCTTGGATACTTTTTATACCCACGCACAGGCTAAAACCGCATTTATCTGCACAAGGTTTCTTTAGGGAGAGCTAAGATGACCGCAAGACTTTACAAAATTTTAGAAGCGTCCCCCACGCTATGCAGCATAGGATTAACATTAAAATCCAGCTGTTTGTTCGCACCTTACGGGAGATCGCGCCGGCAACTCTTCTCTCACCTTTAGGAGCGGTAGTGTGTAGAGAGAACACCATGTCCGACGAACAACTTCCGGCTGCAAACTCTACGCCTGCACAGCGGCACCAGAGAGTGTTTGACTTCATGTGCGTGAGCAGCAGCGACATCTACGATAACATCACGAAGTGGCACAGGAATTGCGAGAATGAGGGCAGGTTTCGCTGAGCAGAGAATAACAGCGGTGTCAATTTCGCGCGTTGGCTGGAGGATCGCCCGAACGTGATCGGCCGAATTTTAGCGTGATAGACATGCAGAAGATAGTTTTTTTCGGGAGCATGGTGATAACAAAGACCATGCCGGTACAATTACGGAGATGGTTACGACCAAATTCAAGCGTCACGTCTTGCTCAGTACAGGCCCCTCAAACGTGCAGAGGGTGAAGAGCGGGCTAGATCGCTGTACAGAATTAACGGCGAAGTGGTCAGAGGAAACGCCCCATGTTCTTAGGGTAAAATAAGACGGTTGCCGGTGGTTGCGAGAATCTCAACTTAAATCAAAATTTCAACGCCGCAACTGAGACTTTTCAGATTATGTTCGTGGAAAATTTTTTAGACATTACGGCGGGTCAGCATCAGTATCTCAATATCAATGTTTCGCTATGTCGTCGCTGTGTACTCCAGTAGCGCTTTAGTTTGACATCCTTGGTGCAGATACATGTCTGCAATTCTATGACCCAAATTACGGTAGAAAGACTCAACACAGTGAAGTGCTTGGTTCTTCCAGCAATGCATCATTCTGGCCTTCTTCGTAATCGTTATTGTTTAATGTGCGGAATGCGGGGAATTTTTTATTAGATACACTTTATATTTAGTTCCTTCGAACCTGCTATTTCGCTTTTGTTTCTTTCTCGTGTAAAGCTGGTATGCCTCACCGCAAGAACGTTTTACTGGGAATGTGTAAGCGTCAAACCGAATAAAGACAAAAACAGCTACATCAGAACATCTTAATGTGCGGGCAGCCCTACAATCCAGCTACTTAAAATCTGCCGTATCAGATGGCATAAAGAAACTTCGATGTACGGGCTGTGTTATGTGAGGTCGTTGCTACCACGTAAACATAAAAAGGACATACGAGTGAAACCTTTTGCAGCGAAGCTGTGTAGGGCTGCCTCAGGTGTTGGTTGATATTCGTTTATCTGCGCGTCGCTTTGGTGCGAAAAAATTGTCGTCTCCAATTTCTCCCGAATGATGTGAAGCTCAGAATAATGTAGATATTCTGCAAAAAAATTATGCTGAAATTTACCGCTAGTGTAATTGCATTACATAGTTCGTTCAAACAAAAGCTGCAAACGTGACAGAATTACCGTCTGCTATCAATACATGACCCTCTACGGAGGGAGTACGGTTACAGAAAGCGGCTGTAACTCCTGTTTTCCCAATAAAGCGGTTGTCATCATCATCATCATCATCATCATCATCATCATCATCGTCATCATCATCATCACTATCATCATTACCAACCTATCTACGCCCACTGCCGGGCAAAGGCCTCTCCCATTAATCTCCAATTTCCCCAGTCCTGTGGTAACTGCGACCAATTTATCCCTGCAAACTTCTTGATCTCATCTGCCCGTCTTACTTTCTGCCGCACCTTGCCACGCTTGCTTTGTCTAGGGATCCACTTCGTAACCCTTAATGAGCAGCGGTTATCTTGCCTCCGCTGTAACTCCTGCTTTACCTAAAGCATCCCGGAACAACTTGTATGACAATTAATCGCAAAGGCGAGTGTGAAATTGCGCCGAGTTTTATTTGCTTTTCGTAATCACCCATTAGGAACTCACATTTCCCTTTCAACAATATTACGCTACCATCAGTGTGAGGATAGGGTAATGGGCCTCAATGAGATTGAAACCGAAATAAACGAGGAGCTTCAGAGAGTTATTTATGGTTTAAAAGAAACCACACAAATATTACCACAGACAAAACTAAATACATGGTTTTCCACTCCAGGAAGATGCAGCCCGATTTTGGTTGTTTTAATTTGCAGTTAGCGTCCACACTCTTGCGGAGAGTAACCACGTTAATATATTTAGGTGCAATCTTTGATTCCAATACGAACTGGAAATCTCGTATAGATAAGACACGCTCGAAGGTACACCTTGTGGCTGCCCCACGTTACTAAAAGCCCGTGAGTGTTTTAGCGCAGCCACCTTGCATACTCTATATTTCGCATTTGTGCATACACATAGTAGCTACTGCATAGCATCGTGGGACAAAACACATTTACAAAGTATAGATCGTGGGACAAAGCACGTACAAAACACATTTGAAACCTCTCAACCGCTTATAAAAGGGGACAAGAAGAATTATTGCATTTTCAAATGGGAGTGATACCAGTAAACCGCTGTTCCAAAACATGCGCGTAGTTCTGCTGTACTGTGTTCCCGTAATAAGCGATGCGGATATAATACACAGAATTGTAAAACATGACGATCCTCTACCACTTAGAACTTTTAAGTTGCCGGCGCTCAGTACAAGAGCTGCGACGACCAATTGCTTTTATTTATCGGTTGCTAAAAATGTATACGGTGGGCCTCTAATAAAATATCGTGGTGATTTTATTTGGAATGCTACACCCGCTGATGTGAAAGCAACAAACGAATTTTCTGCGGCCACGAAACGTTGTATGTTAGATGATAGTAGTGTAGTTTGATGAATATTCTATGTGATTTTGTTTGCCTCCGAATTTGCATTGCGTATTTGTACCGGCTGCCATTTGTCACTGTTGCCACTGTTTGCCGAGTAATGCAGTATGTCTAACCATTGGCCCGACACCAGCCAGCCATTCTATAGGATCAAAAATATTTTTCGAAGTTTTTCTATAACATGTTGAAAGTGTGAATAAAAAAGAGCTGCGGGATCATTTATGTGCGATTATCACCCCTAGTTGAGCAAAAACGTGTAACAAAAAATATCACGGGCCATCTTCATAAATAAATAAACGTGAAACCTGGGGAGGATGAAGCATACAGTGTATCAGTGTATTCAAAAATTGTAGGTCCCTCTCTTACCACACAGCGCGCTGATTGGGCGCCGGAGAAGCGCCGGTTGGAGGAGCAATCGCGCGTTTGCCGAGGCGGTGGCATCGTCCCTTGCGTTGAACCGAATTTAACCAAGTTAAATGCCCTATCCCCTCCAGTTTGGGGTAGTGGCAGGCGTTCACGCGAGCGCAGTTCAATGCCCGCGCATCGCGTACTCAAGTGCCTACCGGCTCTTGACGCTAGGCCTGATCGGGCAGAAATATTTATTCGTGACACATGTATACAGGATGGGTATGGAAAGACACGGGATGGCGTTAGCGCCTCCTTGAGCGTCCATGTTGCATCGAGAGGGCTGGATTGCCCCGCTAGAAGAAATGACTATTTACAAAATTATATCCTCTTTGGGGATTTCACACGACAGTCGCCACCCTGGAGGCACAAAAGTGTCTCATCTCCTCCAGGGTGCTTCACGCACACACACACATAGTTCTGTATACATTGTCACTCTGGTTGGTGTTTCGGGCACCTACACGACGCACACACTTTTCGTTGGGTTGACTCGTTTTCAATTCACTACTGATCGGGGGTGGTTGGTCGAAGCAAGAAAAGGCCTGACTAAGGCCCCGGCCCCAGGCAAGTACGCCTTTTCCCCCCGGTCAAGCCTAGCGTCCAGAGGCGGTGGGTACGTGAGTGTAACAGAAATTATAGCCCGACTACAAACAGCTTCTGCTAGTGCTTGGCAATTGCTAAGAGGGCAGGGACTGTTACAGAGATCTTTAAATCATGTTAGTTTATTTTGAACCCCTTTTATTCATTACACATTTCTGGTAGGCGTTGTGTCGTAGCGCGAGGCGTTGGAAAACCAGCGTTTCAGTGATTTATTAGTACCGTGCCTACATGAGATGCTGATATCGATGACGACAGGAGACGCCGACAGCCCTAGCCCCTAAGGGGCTTCACCCCTAAAAAGAATAACTGAACCTGACAATAAACGTTATTTCGTAGCAGGCAGCACAGTACCCGCCTCCCGCCAAACTTTCTCTTATGTATGTTAGACATTGAACTAAAACTGCGACGAGATAAAGCTACAGCAGGAGTATCTGCAAAAAAGCATTGAGCTCTCAAAGCTGTGCATAGATGCCTAAAAGATTGCCCTTTACTCCGCCCGTACGGCACAAGGAGAATATACATATTTGTCCTTGTGTGAGCTTTCTATAGCAGGGTACATCGAATAAAGAAGAGATATTACCTTCCAGGCATCTTGAAAGCGGCTGAGTCTTGTGTCATTCCAAACCGGCGTCCCAGTTTCGGCACCACAGTGGCATTGAGCGAAAACTGCCGCGAAGAAGGCGATCAAACTTAGACACTTCATCGTAGTTCGAACAGGCCGTGTGCCACGAAGGATGGAGAATGCCGGCTTTCTTTTCTACTTTTATACCCGCGAAAGAGTGCTGTAGCTTCGTTAATACGGTTGAGCGGACCTTTTCTTTGTGCATTTTCTTGCCACTAGTATTTGTCCGCAGGAAATAGTTCCCGGAAAAACTGAGTTATTTGTTGGCCGGTCTGTAGTAAACATCGGTGGCGTTACCAAGCTTAATTGGCCGGTATTGTTTTCGACACTTGTGAACCCACTGGCGGCGTAAAAACTTGCGTCAAATGTTCGCGGTTCACTGTCTCCTCAAGAATGCCGATAAACACCAATTACGTCTTTCGCAGTACCCGATAAAATACGTGTTTTGGCCCGCTATTAGGTTTCTGTCGATATAAGTATAATTTCATAGTTGTCACACTAAATCCACTGTTTTCAAGAATAAAATGAAGGTTAAAGCTCTCAAATACTTTCCTTTTTGTTTGCCGTAAATACCTGCAACGAGGACAGTTTGAAGACCTCGTTCCTCGAGAAGTTCTTGTTTGGAATTTTCGCCATTTTGTGCACTGACGTTTCTATTTCAGTGGATTTGAACAGCAGGGGAAGTGACTTACAGCAGTTTAATTTGCTTGTTTCTTCTCGCTTGTTCGGTGAATTCCTAGGTGGGTTTGTGCTTTTATTGTTTCTCCTGAACCATTATAACGCTTCAATATCTGTCCCAACCTACCCTAAAAACATGGATGTAGACGCCTTTCTATGAAAGTATAAAAAGTGTGCTTTAACGAAGCCATAGAGGAAGTCGTGCAGACTTTGTAGTTTTTGAAAAAGAATTTACCAGCTATTTCGAAGAAAGAAAGTGGAGAAAAACATGTTTCCCGGGTTTGATCCAAACGCCCCGACTTTTAGAGTAGAGGCCGTGAATACCCGGGTGGGCACGGGTCTTACATGGGGTGTATCCATATCTTCCCTTCCTTAGAAAAATTTTTGAAAAATCACTTTAACACAGAATGAGTATTCTACTCTCCTACACCTTCTTTAAAATTCTTTACTGCTAGTTGTCCCTTCGCGTTGAAATAGGTTTAATAAAATACTTGAAACAGAAAAGATGCCCCCCATGTAGCACCAAGCAACCCTTATATTTCAGACTGGTATTCAGAAAGTTGAAGTGTTGGGGTCGCCCTCGGGGAGCACGTTTTAAAGGGAAAGCTCTACGAAGCTACGTATTTCGAAATCCTTCTTCGCGCCACAACGAAATTCCGCCGCGGGCTCGCAATCTGCTCTTCCTTAGCACGGAGGTCCGCCCCTCCAGTATCGCATGCCTACGTGAGGGAAAAACAACTGTTCCTCATCGCGAGGAAGTGGCTAGGGCCTCTGAATGTGTGGTTCAGGGGTAGCGGCCTGCATGACAACGCGAGGGTTTCGCAACTGATATATGAAGCGCTTCACTGACTGACTCACGCGAAAAAATTAGACCTAAACCTGGATGTAGAGAACCTCTATGCAACGAACTCCTGGATTTAACGAAGGTTTTGAATTCTGCATTCCCAACCTCATTCAAACGCATGCGTTCGCACCCTCTATGCAACGGAGGTGTCGCGACGGTTAAACTTGATGTAAGGAATTTTCTACGGTCATGAGCCATTGTTTTTTGCACTTTTTCTAAAAAAATGGCTGCAGAAATGCACTAGTTTCGGGAACTTCATCCGCATCGGAAACTACCGCGCATTTCCAGCGTGACTGCGGTGTTGGTTGGGTGCTAGGCCTTCCTGTCGGCGGGTAGTAGCGAGACTCCACTGCTATCTGGGGTATCCGTTCATCGATGATGAGTTCTGCGGGCATGAAACTAAAAGTTTTGTCTTTTCAAGACAACCTCGCAATCATTACATGCCGTCGCCGCCCGGTACAGTATGCTAGCTTGCACGCTCTCAACAATTTTGAGTGCGGAAAACAGCATGAACTTCGCGAAAAGGCGCTCTTTTAGCATCAGTTTGGTCCTTGAAAGGGGCTAAGGCAAACAAAAGTGTCAAAAGGGATACTTAAGTTACGTTTGGGAATACGGGGGTAAATGGCCTTGTTTATCTGTAGTGGCGTGTAGTACCCAAGCTCGTGCGGAAGCGGCAGGCGTAAATCACGCAGTCTTTTAGCGTGAAAGAAATTCTTGAGATGTAAGTTCACCATCACCGATGTCTAGCATTTTGATTTCATTTCTCCTTCATCCACGCGCGCCTTAACTCAAAACCTGCATGTAACAAAAAATGGCAATTTTTGTCAGCGTCGTTATATCCAGGTTTAACTGTATAGAGAAGCACGCAACGCAAGCACACAAAAGTACTCATTTGAAGGTGACTTTGCCGGTGCTTCTTTTCAGTCTCGCCTTGAATGGCCCGCCGGCTGGGCGGTCTGTGCCCTTCAGTGCAAGCAAAATGATCAATACAATCATTTTCTAGATCTAGCTTTGCGGAAGGCCAGCAATGGCAAACCTTCGTGAAGCAGTGCGTGCACGTCCTTTGCTTTCGGAAGGTAGAACTATGTTTACAAATTTTCAACTAGACCACAGGCATTCTTTTCTAAGATAGTCACCGCTCACAGTGAGAGCCTCCCCTCATGATACACACCTGCGGCACGCACATCATCACCCCTTTGGCGCCTTTCGAAGCCAGAGGTGCATTTAAACATCCCAGAAATAACCAAGAAAGCGGATGCTCCACCACGCGGTCTCTAACAGCTCTGTATGCACTTTTTACGTGAAGCCTACACATACCGGATTAATGTCTACACTGATGGCTCGGCAACAAACTTCAGTTCTGCGGGAGCTGTAATCGTGCCAGCCAGATCGGTAGACATTCAATTCAGGCTGTCCAATTTAACAACGTCAACTGCATCCGAACTAACAGCTATTCGCGAGGCTCTTCAGTACCTTTTTTTTAATTCGAAAGTTTGCACTGCGGCACAACAGATGTAGGCGCTTACAGAAACACGAACAAGTTAGTTTCGTGTATAAAGTTCAGGAGTGGTCGGTGACACGGTCCATGCACACAGCTTTGCAGGTCAGGAGGGCGGCCAGGGTGCCTAAAACAAGAATTACCCCAACAATGGGCTCTGCTTTGCGACTCTAGGCCAGCTCTCCAGTGTCTACAGTCTGCTCTTCGCCGCGGCCCGTACGAGCAGCTTGTGGACGAGATTCATCAAGAGTATGACTTCCTAGTAAGTCATGGGCACAATATTATTTTTCAATGGCTCCCTAGCCACTGCGGCATCACTGGGAATGAATGTGCAGACAAAGCGGCTCATCATGCCCATGGAAGTGTCCAATTGGCTGACATCCCGCTATCGCGCCATGATTCTGCAAGGTCACTGCGCTCCATCGCCTGCAAAATCACGCTTGCTCTGTTGAATATGCCGGAGTTTTCAAAGTGTCGCCTGTACTTGCTCGACTCCGACCTGCAGTGCCACTTACCCACTAACATGCCATGCTCAGATGCTAACCTACTATGACGCTTGTGGATAGGAGTTGCTTCCACCAAAGCTTACTGCTTCACTATCCTCATGGCTGACAGCCCTCCTTTGGACGTGTGTGCCACGGACGAGACAATAGAATACCCCTTGTGTCACTGTGCCCGGTTTGCAACGCAGAGGCTGCACTTTTTTTTTAATTGCGAAAGTTTGCTCTGCAGCATAAAACGGTGGAGGAGAGTGTGTTTAAATGTACGTAAACAGGAAGTTTTCACTAAGAAAGTCTAAAAGGCTCCGGTGATACGGCCCAAAGAGCCAGCATCTGTAGTCGGGAGGGCGGCCTGGGTTGAGTCCCACACTATGTAGTACTTGCTGTCGGGAACGTTGCAGGCAACGGCAAGTCCGCAGAAGATGGTGAATGTCTGCGGTCGATGCCGACGTGGTGCAAAATGGGCATGTCCGGCCAAACGGAGCCCGTCGATCCGGGGGCCAGGTGTGGGTGACAGCTGGTGTAAGAGCAGCCCCGACTCGAATCCTTCGTAGCGCCACCTCCTCACGGCGGGTGAGCCCACCAGGGAGGTTTCATCCACACGGTGGAATAAGTGCGCGTGTGGAGCGCCGAAGGTCTTCTTTGTGGGTGGCCAACTTTGACATTGCGTCAACTGGAAATAAGGGCAGTGGATGCGTCGTTGGAGGTATACGGGTCGCCGCATCCGCCTGTTGCTGTCCAGAGGTCGATGTCGTCTGGGCCCAAGTAATCTTCACTCTGAAACTTAGGGCCGCAGCCTTCGCGTGGACGGTTTGGGACATGGGCACTTGATGCAGTACTTTCCGGAGGTCTGGGACTGCTTGCATTGAATCTGTAAAGATGTTGACAGGTTGCGATTGGTCTGGCCTCAGCAACTCTATAGTCGTCAAGGCGTCGAAAATCGCTTTGAGCTCAGCAAGTGTTGACGGGGGCCTCTGAGGGGCGTAGTAATGGCAGGTTTGACAAAACTGCGTGACTGGGTTTACGACGGCTGTGGTAATAAGGCTTCCTGAAGTACTGGCGTCGACGTAAAACGTATCTTGGCCATCCCTGGATGAGAGTTGCGGCGCAACACAGCTTGACCGACCCAGAGGCTTGCAGTCAGTAATTAATATTCGGGTCCAAGGAGTGGGTTCTGGAGAGGGGTCTGGCGGCGTGTTAGTTTGGAGGCCCATATACCACCTTAAAGCAGCCACAGATGTGTACACCTGCGCTTTAAGAGATCGTGCCTGTCGCCGCTGGTGAACCAACTCATCTATCGTGTTAAGGCCAGCTTCTTTCTGTAGTGTGGAGATGCGCGTTAAGCGAGGAAGGCAAGTAATAGTCCTCATGGCTTCTCTATTGATGGCCTCTAGACGATCCCATTCCGCCCTTGTCATGTACTGAAACTGAGCCTGGTACGTGATACGTGGCTGCAGGATTGCACGTACGAGAAGCCGAGCCATCTCTGTGCGAGCTTCTCCCGATTTCAAGAGGCTGCACCTGTCAACTGCACTGCGGAAACTCGAACAATAGCCATTAACTGCGCAGACTATCTGGGGCACAGGTACATCCCATCACAGTCCCAAAAGGCCACAAAGCATTACTTTGTTTTTTAAAGGAAACAGGCTTGTCTGAACGACTGTAGAGACACTGTGTACCATTGTTCACTTGCGATTCGGTTAGCTTACCTGTTCAGTTTAGGCTTTAGTATCGCCCATGGTTTTGTTTTTGTAGTTACCTTTATTTTTCTTTTCTTGCTCCTCAAGCTCTATTCCCTGTCTCTTCAACACCCTTTCTTTCTGTTTAAATCTATTCTTTCCCACTTCACATGCGTCGGGTAGCCAACCAAACTGTAACCTGGTCAACCTTCTTGCTTTTCATACACTGTATTATACTTCCTTCCTTAAATGTGGGCCATATTTTCCCTTCAATTTCTGTCTTGCAAGCATATCATCAAATTCTTTTACCCGCCAAAATGCTCAACTAGCTACGTTGAAATAGATTTAATGAAATGTTTGAAAGACAAGAAATTTTGCGCGTATCTGGTCACTTCACAGCATATGTCGTCGAAAGATGATAGTCTTCTGCAGTCCGTGCCACGACAATGCCTCCTTCCTTTCTCTCGTTTACCTCTCATGCTTTTCATGCTCTTCCATTCTAACCTACGTCCTACCACGGTAAAGATGGTGCAGGTTTTTTGAAGTCTATTCAAGTTCCCGCAGTCGCACATCTCGTGCCCCAACCATTACAACATTTCGTTACTTTTGGACTTGGAATACCGCTAGAAGGTCTAGATTCGGCCGCGAGCTGTTTTTGTAGTTTGTGGTAAAAAATATTGTTTCCGACGCGTATTTTTTGCTATCGGGAATATCCAGCGCATATCTATTTTCAATTAAAAAAACACCGCCAAGTACCGTTATGTATTGATGCTTTTCTAAACATACGCTTAGAGTTATATTTTTTCTCAACGCTGTTGGCAAGTACAAAGTGTGGTACCAAACTTATTGGTTTGTACAAGTGTGGCGTATATCAGCTTATATATTCAAATCCGTTTGTCTTTCGGCTAAGTGGACAAATCGAGGGACAGACAGACAGACAGACAGACAGACAGACAGACAGACAGACAGACAGAGAGACAGACAGACAGACAGACAGACAGACAGACAGACAGACAGACAGGTGAAGATTTTCAGGTTAAAGTAGCCTAAGAAAGGCTATCTTTTCTAAAAATAAAGAATAACGTGCTCCCTGAATAGGACCCGAACCTTTTTTTGTATACCCGCTGGGTTCGGGTGCTACCTGGGGAGTATGGGTTATCCACTTTCGGTTTTTCAAATATTTCACAAAATATATTTCAACACGAAGGGACAGCTAGCAGTAAAGACGACCACAGAAATCATAGAGGAAGTAGCTCCGCGTTTATTATGTGTTCAAGCAGATTTTTATAAATTGAAAGATTAAAGGTAGAGAAAAACATGCTCCCTGGTTGGGGCCCGAACGTCGGTTCAATGCGCTGTTGGTCTAAGGTTCCAGCCGGGAAGCACGTTTTTCTAAAGATTAGGCCTGCCAGACATCTTAAAAAATGTAATTTAGGAGGGAAAAAACGCGCAATACATTTCGGCTATGTCATTTTGACATTTTTGACTGCTGGCTGTCTTTTCAGGTTGAAAGAAATTTTATAAAACGATTGAGGGCAGAAGGCGGAGAAAAACATCGTGTCCCACAGGGTATTCCGGGCCGGTATTGCGAAGGGCATGAGTTCGGTTTCCACCTGGAGAGCAAGTTTTTCTCCAGTTTCTGTATTGCGAATTTCGAACGAAAAGGCTATGCTATCATCGGGATTATTTACTTCTGAGTGTTCTATTAAGTGGAAATAGCTGTTGCGAAATGTTTAGAAGAGAGAAGGTGGAAAAAACATGCTCCCCGACTAGTACACGAACCACTCCGGGTATTCAGGACTAGCAATCAATGGGTCGAGGGTTTGGGTCCCACATGGAGAGCGTGTATTTTTTCTCCACTTTCGATCTTTCAAAAATTTCCTAAAGTTTGTTTCAACCCGCAAATTCCGAACTACTTCTTCAACATTTGCTTGACATGCTTGACTGCTGGGATCCCTTTCGTGTGGCACAGACATTGGAGTACTCGAAATTTCTGAAATGTGGGAGATATTTCAAATCGAACTGCTTTATTTGGGTCCGGTAACCCCGTGGGAGGCCGAACGTTGGTAAGGTAATATCCGGAACAAGCCTTACTTTATAAAAACCAAGTGGGTCTCTTCAAAGTCGAAAGTGAACCAAGTTTAAGCATCGCACGGCAAGGTGCTGAAGTTGCCTGCCCATACAGAGGCAAAGAGCCCATTAGGCGGTGCTCGACCAACCCGCCGACAAACATAGTTTGCGGGTAACCCATTAACTTTAAATCCGGTCGCAATGGCTTGGTAGAAGCATCGCATGGTTGCTGAGAGGTCACGGCATCGGCGTTATATACCCAATGTTTACATGAAGTTCTCCGGGCCAGAGCAAGAGAAAATTGCGTCAATTGTGTCATTGCGGCCCATGTGCCGTTTAACTTCACGGGTGCACTTCTACTACGGGGATACAAACGAAACTTGTATTGACGGCACGTGTTTGAACTGAGTAAAAGTTGGGGCGCATGACAAAGGCTATCTGGTTCGTACAACGTCCTGTATGGCATGAACCATTCACGTTAGTCGGTATAGGACATTAGAAAGGGCGTTAAGCAAGGATCCATTTTTTCCTTCGCACCCGTTCCAAGTTTTAACAAGTTCATCCAGGCTCTACTAGCAACCCTCGAGTGTGAAGAACAAGAGTACAAGAAAAGTGGAGCCGCAAATTAACAGGCTCAAGGTTGATGCAACCTGCAGAGAACTCAGGAGGCACTTAGTAATCTGAAGTTTGAAGAATAATTGTGCCGGTATTCACGGAAATTAACTTTACTTTACCCAATTATAAATTTAAAGCAACATTTCTAAGGGTGGCAAGAACGCCTTTCAAGTATTAGTAGGCTAATAAAGTGGGAAATGTGTTTGCCTGCACATATCCCTGCGTGGACACAAACCAAGTCAATCAAAGCAGAAACCCAATATGTTCAAATTTCTCAAGGTGACGTTGTTAACAAAAGTTGCAGGCGCTCGTAGTTGTTGTGAAAGAATAATTGGGAAAGAAATAAATTGAGTTGATAATTGTTTTATTTTGCTTTAAGGGTGTTTCCCAAAAGCTGAACGCCGAGATAGACCAGATTTACTCGTCATCTGTCATTCCTTGCATGTGAGCCTTATCTCCGCACTTCTCTTGTGTGTACACATTGTGGTAAGTAGCAGGCCCGCAGAACGTTTCAAATATGAAGAGGCAGCACTCGGGAATTTGGGTAGCATACTCCTTCCTTACCCAAAGCTCGCAGCCTGAAATAAATGTAATGAATGCCATGAAAAACTTTGGATAACGAGAAGGGCAGTTTCAGCCAGTGCACCTATTTAGGCAAGTGACGAAAGTAAAACTGCACGGTTTTGTCTGAATACAAACAGCGATAAACCGCACGAGCACATAGATGAAGAAGGAGCGCATAGAATTATATGTTTGAGAGGGAAAACAAGTACTTTTTACATAAATCAACCTTACCGCGCATACATCGAAGATAGATAGTAAAAGTCATATCACTACGCGCCGAAAATTATCAAGACACGCCACTCCGCCCTCTACAAGTCGAAATGACACTTGGGTGATCCTACGGGGATGGTGGTCGCTTGATGAAAAGCGCTTACGGAAATGTGATGTAGTCAGTAGTGCATCAAATATGGTTCGAATTGCAAGGCAGTATCATTTTTCCGTTGTGGACCTTCAGTGGCGTCGCTGAAAAACAGCCGTATATTGCCTCGGTGGCGGACGCAAACTTTTGCTGCGCAATAGAAGCTGATATATGTTCCGAGCCAGGTGAGCACTACAATGTAACCCGCTAAAATTGAAGTTTATCTGTGTTGAGTTTCAGACAATGCAATTCCCCAATGTGTGTAGACTGACTTCACTTTTGGTGTCTGATTGTACCCGACATGTGTTGCGAGTTGGTTGATCCTTTGCGGACGGGCATGTCTATCAATCCTTCTCAGACCCAGATAACACAGACATTTGGGTCCGCTTTGAATTTAGTTTATTTTCCAATGTAACGGTTTCGAAGGAGACTAACGAGTGAATTTTTATAAGGGAAGTCAAGATTTTTTTCCTTCGGATGGCTCCGCTTACAAATATCAATTTACTTCCGTTCTTAGTAAAAAGCTTACAAAACTCACTGGATAAAGCGCTTTACCAAGTATGTGACCGGAGAAATATTGGGCGCCTGTTTCAATGTAACTAGGCATTTCGTAAATCTTTTTTAATCTAATAAAATTGCTTAAAACCGATTTATTAGAGTTTTATGAGTAGAATACACAAACCGGTGGTTTCATAAAAGAATTTGTGGGTTTGTAAGATGTTCTGATTTGTGCCAGCATCACAGAAACATAACAAAACACAGAAATACTCACCCTTTCCACCATTCTTGTAAGGAACGTGGAACACATCGCAGGTCTTTCCGTCCGTGAAAATGAGGCTGTCCGTTAGGGTGGTATTATCTGGAAAAAGTTTGGTAAAAAAAGCGATTAAGCAGAAGGCCCTTGTGGTTGTCCAGACAACAATAAATTAAGTAAATGTCATCTGCGAACTTATGTTATCGAGTCAAAAACATGCAATGTTCACATTTAATTAAAGTTGAAACAAAAGTGGTCGTGTACGGACATGGCCATAGCTGCATTTTTATTTTAGCGGAGAGCACGTGAAACATTTCAATCCCAATATATTGGTTAAGCTGCGTGCAAGACAAATGAGGTATCGAGGAGTGTGATAATACCATTATTGTTCCCTCAAAGAGATCGGAAGGAGAAAAACAGGTAAGGTTTCTTCTCCATGTTGTTGAACAGTACATAATTTTAGTATGTCGGTAATGCAATAATGTCGAGACCTTCGCTATAGAGCACGTCCAAAACGCGCTGAAAGATAATGTTGCAGCTTTCAAGATTTATGCTTTCATATGTATCCCGCTATTGATAACTGAAACGCGAACTAGAAATAGCTGTGAATAAGATTTCATGGCCCGCACAAAAAATACCTGAAAACAACTAATTTCTGGGAAGCAGTGGAGTTGTTTTTGTCGCTGGCAAAGCTGAAATCTATACGAATATGTATATTTCGAAAGATTTAAACTTGTAGTTCAAATGACGTGGTTTACCTGTTCCTATAATTTTTCCGTTTGCGGGATTAGGGGCCGAAGAAATAACTAAAACTAGTCCTTTGAATTCAACGCTCCAGTACGTGATTTGAAAACCAACAGCGTTTATAATGTGTACCGATTACATCTACCAACCGCCAAGCATTGCAATCGTTTTCCGAATGAATAGGAGACTAGTTCGTGAAATTTTGTAATTGCGGTAAGTATCATTCATCAAGTGGTTGTGATAGTGCGTGACTGAAGAGTACTAATATACCTGTGATTAGGCTTGTCTAAGCGGTTAACGCCTTCAAAAGCCTCTTGAACGCCCCTACTTCGGAAGAAGTGCGGTAATCTGTTGTAACTTAACCTTATTGAATGGTACAAAAGACAACAAATCATAATATCTTTTTGAAACAAGCAAGAGAACCATAGTCTGTGGGCATCCTGGCATCGGCTGCCATTGCGCGTTCGCTCGGTTTGTGCTCTCTCCCCCTCTCTTGCGAAAGGCCGGTTAGTCTTGACGCTGCTACGGTTACAGCCACAGTTACGGCGATAAAGCAATCACACGTGGCGGTCGCTGCGCCCTGTTACGGGGACTAACCTCACGTGACTGGCCCAGTTTGAACGGGACCCGAACCCTCTCTCGCCGGGGCAGGCAACGTGCGCCATGCGCGGTGGACAGATCGAGGAGACGCTCTCCAGGACAACTATTAAGGTATGTGGCGCTTTCTCTCCAGTCTGGCCGCACAAATGCTGCGCCAGCGAAAGCCCGCGCTAGCCCCTCCGGCTGTGGGCCCGTGCCTTAGGTCGCTCCTATGGTCCCAACGCTTTCCTCTACGCCGTACCTAAGACTTGACGACTACGCCATGTGGTACGCTCCTGTAAGCGAACGGACTGCGTATCTCTCGCTGGTGCGAGACAATCTGGCCAGCGCGGCGACGATGCGCTCTGCACGTTGCGCTTTGTCACCCCTTTCAACTAAGGGAACTACGAACATGTAAACCATACAACTGGGATGTTGGCGTGAAATAACCTCGTTCCATCCGTACCCTGGGCATCTTCCTTTGTCTCCCCTACTCCACCTGCCCGATACAGGCGGTGTTGAGTTGGCGCGGTGGGGTTTCAGTCTCGTGAGCGTGCTCAGCTAGCTCGAACCCACGGTTGTTCCTCGCAGTGTGTATGAATGCATGCCTAGTGTTATGCATGGGTTGTGCATGTTATGAGGCAGAAACCACCAGTCGAAGTAGAAGAAACGTCTTACCCTACACATCAAAGCGGCTCGAAAGACACAGAATAGTGATTGTCTTTTACCGCTTAACATCCACAAGGTGACCCATTGTGCCTGCTTAAGAATTATCACACTATTGGAGGGGTTTCGGACTTAATTATATATATTATCCATAAATACGTGCAACGCAATCAACAGTTTCAAACTACTTTTCAGCATATGTACTTACCGTTTAGGTAGTATGTAATTGCGTTTCCCTTGGAGTAGTTGCCCGTAGTCACTACTTGGACAAGTTCGCTAACATTGTATCTGAAATTGGATAAATGTAGTTAGAAAACAAAATATCAAAAAACTAAAAAGGCTAGATACCGAAAAACCATAAGTGGGAGCTCCGAACACAAGCATGCTGCAGATCGGTATCAACAAGAAAGAAGATTCTCACTCTGCATGGGAGAGGCCCATACGACACAAAATAGGCGTGAAACCTTCTAGGTATTTTCGGAAGAAGCCATGTTACCGACAAGCTTTGGGCATGAGAAAAAAATAGGCCTACAAGGAACTCACAGTAGTTCGCATTATAAATATTAGCGCTCTATACAAGGGTATTTTTTAACAACTTCCGGCTGTGACGTTGATAGCGTATAATTTTTTTACATTGATTAAAATACCTGATGCTTCCTTCTAAGGAAATAATCACCAATTTCTATTAATTTTAAAGAAATGGTGTTTCAACGCAACAGCTCCCACCCGAATATTTTAACACAATGAGATAAGGAAAGTGTTTTTCTGACTATATAGATTCGTTTAGCCAAGCCAGCTGCTCATTTCAACCCAAAGCGAGAACGCAACGCTGCATGGGGTCGTTTAAGTAATCTTGTCTTCTCAGCACTGAAAATAATGAATGACTTCTTTAGATGTAGCCGAACTGCAAATTTCACTACAGGCGTGCTTCCAACATCTGCAAGAAGGCTAAATGAGACTGCATATTACTTGAAGTATTGTGTTTACGATTCCGTCCTTAGCATGCCCGAGTGCATATACCTCTGGTACTGATATGTGCGTGTGTGTCATCCAAACATGGTACCAATAATACTGAACGGCTCACGTCAAAATTGGCAGATTTTCAGCCGCCCCAGATTACTAGGAAACTCATCAACTTGTCGTGAATCTGCGTCATATGCGGAAACCATTTTTATTTGCTACAGTGCAACTCATCGCACCTTAAACAGCCGTGGAAGAAACAACCCCCGATCACAGACGAGTATTTGACTCTTGTGTTGGTTAATCCTGGTTTGTCAATGTTAGCCAATGTTTGGCGGGTTTGACGGCGTTTTCAGCGATTCCTAATGGCGTAAAGTGTCAGTCATCTTGAGCATGCTGACGGCCATCAGTCCTCCTCTGTTTTATATGCACCGCAAGTGGCTTGTCTCCCGCCAGATTGTTTTATGGGGAACTGGAGCCGCTTTAAACAAAAAAAAATTACGCCCACCTCCCCACGCGGGAACCCTGGTGTGATGCGACGCTGAGGGAGTTCAAGCGCAGGCGGAGAGCAACCGTCGACCGAAAGGCCGCCGGAGAGCGGCACACCGGTTATATGCGTAGCGCGCCCGAAGGAGAGGAGACCGCGGAAGAGAGAGTACTGCACATGCGCCGGCGCCAGTGCGTCTGCCGCGGCTATGACGCAACACAATCCAACACAATCCACTTTAATCCAATCCAATCCAAATCCAATTCAATCCATTCCAAGCCAAGCCAAGCCAAGCCAAGCCAAGCCAAGCCAAATCAAGCCAAGCCAATCCAACCCAATCCAATGCCCCTCGCGAGAGAGTGTTCGCTATCGGAGAGGAGAGGGGGTGAGCGGCGGAGAGCGCAGCTGGCGCGGCGAGGAGAATTGTGGAGGGGTGGACAACGCCGACGACGACGACGACGCCGGATGGATGCAGGGACAAGGCGAGTGAATGAGATGCGTCGCATCTAAAAATTGTTTGAGATTCAATGGCGAATTTTGAAGAATGCCTGAGGATCTCCCCGATCTCTGGCGATGAGTTCAGGTCTGCAGAGCCCTGGTCACAGTTATAAAAGATAGGGCTTGAGCTGTCGGCAAAAATTTCAACTTATGTGTTTGAACAAAACGCAAAGATAATGGATAAAAGATTGGAAAGATGAACTCGGAATATATGGCTATAATTATTTACCGTTACAAAACTTCTCCGAGACTACCACTTTTCTTAACCTGGTCTCTAATTTACGGAATGTGAAGTTGGTCTGTTCGGTTTGATATGTTTTGGCGAGAAATGTTTTGTCTGTTACATGTCTTTAAGAAACGTATTAAACAGGACCTTGGAAGTTTAAAGAAATGTTGTCTGTCATTCTTTATAAGTAAATGGGCCGTTTTGAAATGTACATGCATAACATGTATCAGGAATACACGTATCACCACTTGGAACGGGAACCTAAATAACGACTGAGTCGTTTGTAGGCAAAATAGATGATTTTGGTTATTCGGGAAGACATAAGGCGGAAACCGCCACCAGCACGCCAAAAATACCTTATTCCTAAAATTCCGGCGTTATGCTTAAACTACCAACGCACAGAAAAAAGAACATTTATATGAAGGACAGCTTTTTGATATGCTGTGATGACAGAAGGGAACCGAACTTAGCTCCAATTTTGTGGCATTGGCTTTACTTGAGTCCTCAGCTACAAGTGAAGCATAACACAAGATCAAATCGCCCAATCGCCTCTCATCTCGCGGAGCGCTAGTGCGCTGCGAGGCCATCTGGCTCCAACAAACATCTGCCAGCAGCTGATTCTAGGCCTTCCAGAG
This sequence comes from Haemaphysalis longicornis, assembly GCF_048455015.1. NCBI lineage: Eukaryota > Metazoa > Arthropoda > Arachnida > Ixodida > Ixodidae > Haemaphysalis > Haemaphysalis longicornis. Next base: position 63,503,111 of record NW_027526407.1, on the reverse strand, counting down.
CGTAGCAGGTAGCTTTTGCACTTATGTGTTTGGGCAGCTACGCCACATGCGACCACACTCGAAAGCGACACAGTAAACACACACTTAGGGTCCATTGCCGCGCAGCGCAGAATAACAGATGTCCACTTTGCGCAAGAGCAGGAGTGTTGTAACCACTGAGATTTCAGTGTGAAAGGGGGGATAAAGGGCCTATCTCTGGGTACACTAGTTGCGACAGTTCATAAAGAACAGCTCCGTTGTGAGCGTGATGTCACCCGCATGATAGACATCGAAGACGAGCATTGAGTAAATACCTAGCAGTGATAGCAGCTCGTAAATAATCGGGTAGACGTCGGAGGCACACCTGAATTGTCTACGGTGGCATCCAGTCAAGATAACCTCAACCAGATCCTTAAAATCTCTTGCTGAACGTTACCAGGGCTTCAGTGGAGGAGCAATAAACCTCCCTATGAAGCAGTTCGCTTTGGGGAATAGTCCTTATTCCAGGATCCCTTAAGACCTTCCGGCTTCTTGGGTTCTTTTCACCTGCCAGATCTGGTCAATACGGGCCGAGCTGGACAGTGCTCTCTCCAAGAGCTCAGGGGAGGGAGCGAGTGACTGAGTGTAAAACGTTTTATTGAGCCGATGAAGTGGGAGTGGTTCCCTATTCCAGAAAGCCATGTGATGGGCGGGCAGCCTTCGCTCAGATGGCCAAAAGTGTCTGGACATTCAGATCCTTGCTGGTCACCAAGTTCTCCCAAAGCTCAGGGGTGGGAAGGGGTGCTAGAAGGGGGAGGAGGTTAGGGGTTGTGTTTGCAGTGTATTATGATGTGAGGTAGAGTACAGGGTTGTAGGCAAAACTTGCATTTGGCCGGAAATTGCGTTGAGAACATGCGAGGGAGGCGGACTGGGTGAGAAAGGTATTGCTCTGCAGTCCGCGCTGTAGGGATTCTTTTTTGTTGAGAGTTTAGGATGTGGAGGAGGGAAGTGGTGTCGTTAGAATCGGTAATATTGGGTAATATCTTGAAAAGTCAGTAGAGAGGAGGTGGTGGAGCAACCAAGGCCTTTCAAATGCGGGTTCATGTGAAATTCATTCTGACATGAGTGGGTGTGCTACGTCATCACAATCTTATAGCATCACAGTGATGTCGAAGCATCAGTGGAACCTTGCTTATCCCAACATGGGTGTTATCGTCGCCTGACACTTTTTTCACATATCACGATGAGAAGGCTGAAGACAATGGGTGGTTCTGGTGGTAGTGCATTCAGCTGCTCTTCTCGGTAGTTGTATTATCTAAGCCCGAGTTGCCGGTGGAAGGGTCGGTACAGTTTATTGACATTCGCCTAACATTCAGTAATAGCCGCACATGTTGGTCCTATGAGCCGCGAGACAATCAGTCACTTTTGCCATATATGTCGGCCCATTCTAAACTTGCATAGCGGGGCGTCGTGAGGTAGTGCTTTAGGTATGCTTTAAGAAAGACATGTTTCCACTACGTGAGCGCAAGCTTTGAGCCACAAAGTGAATGCCAGTCTTTGGCACGGTATTCTAAGCAAGTGCTGGTATCGGTAGCGGAAGGAATTTTGAGGGAGACGAGGAGCAGCGCTTAACAAACAGCGGAAGCTGTCGCGTGCGGGGAATCGCCCAAAAGTTGGTGTAGTTCCCTACTTGCACCGGATATCGCAGAACCTCAACAAGATTGCAAAGAAAGCTAACATTAGGGTGTTTATTTTCGGCGCCCAACAAGCTTGAGAAGCTGAGTAAATTCACGAACCCCACTCGCCCCACTGCCGATAATGCAACAAGAGGCAACGGAAGAGTTTTGTTGCCTGTGCAAGCCCGGTGGTGTACAGCCTGCAGCTCAACCGTAACAGGCAGTACATTGGGCAGACTTGGCGTTGCCTGAATGGCCGGTTAAGCGAACGCAGCAATAACATTCAATCGAACACTGGTGGGTTCCGGGCTGCACATTGCTAATGATACGGCTGTAAACCGACATTTCAGGAGTGTACGATTTTATCTCGTGGCCAGCCGCAATTTTTTGCGAGAAATTGCGGGAGGTGGTAAATGTGTCAGCAATCCCTCGCTAGTGCGCACCGAAAAGAAATCGGTTTACTTGGCTGCCGCATCCCGGCGTTTAATTTCGGTTTATGCTTGCGGATGCGCGTTCGTTCCCTGTGAAGTTTATAAAGTTCACTCAGTGACACAATAAATGTAGTTGGAAGTTTGCGCTGGTTGTGTCCGTCTTTACTTCGTCCGGGTCTCCCCTTTTTTGCGCGATTATTTTATTCAATTACTTAGTGTTGTGTATTTGGATACTACGTACAATTTTGTATTTAATAATTTTCATGCTGCAATTTAGCTCTTGTATTATTTTTTTCTGTAACCCATCTGTTCGTAATAATGTTTTTTATCTCTCTCTATAGCAAACCCTACCAAAATATGTCATGATGGAAAAGTATCAGTTTAAATGAAAACATTGGCCTCTCAGCTGCTCACTTTGCTGCAAATGACAACGAAAGACGACAGTCTTGTGCCGCTTCTACCACCTAAGCGTCTCTCTTCTCTCCTAGCGCCACTTGCCACGCTTTTACCCTCCATTCTTGCTCCCCCGCGATAAACACGGGGGAGGTCTGCTCCAGTAAATTCAATTTTAGCGCGTTTCACAGCTGGCGTCCCATGCACTAAAACCTTTTGTTACCATGGGACTTTTTGAACACCGCCCCGAGGCAAGATCCGCGGCCGCTAGCTTCTTATTTGGGGTAAAAATATTGCTTTCAAAGCGTACGTTTTATTTCCTATCGTGAAAATCGAGCAGCTATGAATATTTTATTACAAGATAACTGCGAATACCACCTATGTTTTGCTATTCTGCCTCGACTATGCCCGCTGCTTTATTATCTGAACATTGTCGACTAGTACGATGTGCGTTTCAGAATTAGGGGTTTAGAAAAGTTTGGTCAATATAAACCTTTCGTTGTAGTATTACTTTAGCTTTTGGCAAGAGACTGAATCCAGAGGCAGATATGCATGCATTCGCACAGGCGGAGAGAAAGACCAAACTTTTTGGGCTAAGTAGCCCAAGACAGATGATAAAAAAATAAAAAAAATGTCAATGTCGGCCCGTCCTGCTTTCTCAGCGCCAGCATAATAAACTACTTAAATCTGGCGCATTGGATGACTTAATTAAAATACATTTCGGGTTACGGTGTATATCGTTAGCAAAGTGTAACTTCGGAATTATGAGGACTAAAAAAAGGACGGATTGCGTCTAAGCATAACAGACGCTTTTCTTGGTCTCATAGTAAAGGCGTTTTTTTTAGTTTCCCGGACTTTCTTAATATGCAGCTTTTATTTATAGTGTTCGATTTTACTTAAAAGTATGAATAAAATGCAATTGGGGTTTCATAATTCCAGCGTTATACCGCAAACTACAACCGGGCCTAAAAGCCTACAACAGTTCTTTCTGAAAAACGAAGTTGTTTTCACGATTAAGAAGACAGGGCAATAAAAGTGCCCTTAATTAATTTGTGACAAATTGTACCATTTAAATTGAACTAAGAAAGGTTTTAGCCATGGTTTCATTGAAAGAGTTTTAAATAATGATTATTCTGTAGCGGAGAGTACACTCCTCGGAATTAAGTGAAAGGTTTGACGAGATAAAGATTTAGCTAGGCTAGCTGCAGGGAACTACGACCTCTCAAGGCGTGGCAAACATACACAAAGCACTAGCCGTTACGCTAGCTGAACTCAAGTAGAGCGAACATATTTGTCCATGCTAGGCGGTTCAGATTGAAGAGTAGGTTTCTTATAAAGGTCATACCTTCCAGGCGTCTTGATAATCGTTCAGCCTTGAGTCATTCCAAACAGGTGTCACAGCTTCGGTGCTACAAATGCCTTGACTGAAAACGGCCGCGAAGGCAGCGATCAAGTTTAGGTACCGCATCACAAATGGAGTAAGGGGATCGCGTCCAATGGTGGAGAACACGCCTTCGCTGTTCACTATTTATACCGACATAGGAACACAGGAATTTCGTTTATTCGTCATGAGGAGATGCATTTCCGCATTTCTTCTTAATTGTACTCGCCCCATCGACATTCTGGAAAAAAGCTAGATTGTTACCTAAGTTTTTGTACTGGGAAAACGGATCATTATCAGCCTCTAATTACTCCGGGGTGTTCATACCCCCTTGAACGTATTCACAGTGTAAAAATTGCAATGATTGTTTGGAATTCACGTGTACAAAAATAATTTGAACACCACCAGTTGTCACTCCTGTATTGCTATGAAACAATAACTGCGGGGGTGGCCCCACTACATCGTTTCTCCCCACCTGGCGTTAATTTTCTTGTCGCAGAGTTTCATTCGATCTTCAGAAAAATAATAACGGCAGTTGACACTGTTTAGCACTTCTCGCTTTTTTGCTCCCAGACTTCCAAGAATAATGTCAAGGTATCTTTCCTCGGAACGTTTTTTAATAAGTACTTTGTTATAAGTACTTTATTATTGTAGTTTGGGTGTGCCCCATCCGCGGATGGAAAGAGTAGATACAATGCACAAAAGAGCATTGCACACAGAGCTAGCAACCGAACAGGAAATAGGTAGGGTCCGTAGACCACAAAGGGTAAACGTTTCTAAGTGGTGGGGGGAACGCGGCATCCTTCCCAAGAAGAAATCGCATTGTTCAGCCACATTAGGTTAATAAAGCTGCTATATTTGGACCAGGGTGTCGAACCGAAAAAAATACCGGTTCGGTTACGGTTCGGGTTCGGGTGAAATAATTTCGTTCCGGTTCAGTTCCGGTTCGACAAAATCACGTACCGAACCGGTTCGCGAACCGGTTCGGGAGCTTGAACCGGTTCGCGAACCGGTTCGATTAGTTGAATTATCACTAAAATTATAAAAAAAAACATTTACTAGTTTAAAACGACCGTCAAATCAAAACACAAACTGACATTCAAAATGGTGCTGCTCCCCAAGGGCAGTGGCGCAATTGCAAAGGAAACTTTAAACAATTAGGAGATATTAGAAAAACACATGAAGTGGCGACGATTTACCACCTTCTTTATCGCTCAGACTTTCTGTTGTCCTAGCAACTATTCATAAAGCCAACGCCAAGAGATATGATGGTGGGATATATTTTCTGTCCTTTCCTTTTTTGTTGAAATCGCAATTGTCGCTATGCAATCGCCCATCACGCTAACCTTGAGGCCTTAAATTTAATCCTGCGTACGGGCGTGTTCAAATACGAGCGCTTAATAACAATGGCGCACATTTTTTATATTTGTAACAAAACAGAAAAATTCTACAACAGGCACATAAATACTACCAATGAATTAGATTATTTGGTAACCCTGAATAATTTGTTAGCTGTCACCTTATCGAATGTGTTAGCCACACTTTTGTTAAAAGTAAGCTTTAGTTACGCTCAGTCACTACATTATTGCTCTGACCACTGCAATTCCTTTTGCGATACCGAAAGTGTGCATTACAATCAGTATGTCATCGTACCGCCTGAACCCCTACCATCGTTCCGTGTGCTACATTGCGGAATCTTATAACAGATAATGCGGTTACAAAATGAAAGGGAAATTTGACACGTGGAGCATGAGATGGGACTTTTTGGGTAGACGCTCTTTAATTCGTCCACAGCAGTACTCCCCTCCGGAACGAGTAGCAGTAGAAGCAATGTAGCGAGTTGGGCAAACGGCTTAGCAAACAGCTTAGCCACTGAGCAGCTCCTGCGGTCACACTTGTCAAGTATTAATAATTTGCAGGTGTCGGACCTTTTCAACAAATTATGAAATGCAAAAAGTTTGCACACATCGGGTGTGAGCTTTCGCTGTTGCGCAGTGGAGCACTCCTGCAGCCTGATTTCTCCAATGAAGTCGCAGCTAGGGAAGGGCAAAGTCGTTTTATATCACCTGCAAGCTGCCGAGAATGACATTTCGTTTGGTCAGCTTGCACTACGCTCGCGCCTCCAGCAGCAACAGACCAATGCTACATTGGTGCTCATTCATTTCCCCTGTTGTTACATAAAGCGTGATAGTGTTCAATTGTCTGGAGGGGAAAGTGTGCGAGCAAGTACGAAGTTGATGGTACGGGAAAGAAAAAAAGGCCTGAATTGCATTGACTGTGCAATATCAACAACAGAGGGTCGAACCGTTTCGGCATGAACCGGTAACCGTTATTTCTTTTTCCGGTTCAGTTCCGGTTCGGGTTCAGCGTGCTCAAAAAATACCGGTTCGGTTCCGGTTTTCGGTTCGGTTCGGTTCCGGTTCGACACCCTGATTTGGACAGTTTCTGTTAATTCCAATGAGAAACTCATGGGTAGGATTAATGAATAATGTGATGAAAATTATGAGGTCGCAAATTTTAATCGAGGGTTAAGCACGTTAGTTTTCCTTAACTTTCATTAATACCAAGCGTCGCTTACCCAAACTTATAAATGAGATAAGATTTCCGAACCACGCGGTCATGGTGGGTTTTGAAAGCGGATCCTAAAATTGTTGCTTTAAGGTGTTCCAACTGCACGACCGGGACCGTCCACATGTCTTGACAGGGGCAAATAAGGGCAACGTTTTGCATGAGAACGGTGATTTTTGAGCCGTATTGGGAAGGGAATTTCAGTTTGGCAGATATATTGCTCCCTACAAACAGTGCACTCTAGAAGGTATACGACATTAGCCGCGGCACAGTTACAGTTACCCTTTATATTTACGTAGTAGTCTGAAGCCATGCTGGTGGCACGCTGTGTAGTGGTCATGTGTTGGCATACTTTACACCGAGGTTTATTGCAGGGCATGCGACCAGTAGTTTCCGGTCGGTTGATACGGGAGTTAGTAAGAAAGTCGCCTAAATTCTTATTACTCCGGTAGACAACGCGTGGTGGTTCGGGGAATGTGCTTTTTACGCGCTCACTTTGAATTAGGATATTGTGATGTTTTCTTAGTACGGTTGACACGCTTGGTGCGAAGGCTGAGTGGGTTTGTTTGCGGGTTAGCGTTCGAGGCTTTTTTCTTACAGATTTCGTCATGGTCTAATTGGTTGGCTCGCACAATAGCGTCGTCGATAACTTGTTAAGGGTATTTTTTATTCAGGAGGGCGGTTTTAAGTTCTCGACAGTTTGAGTCAAAGTCAGCTTGGTTTGTGCAAATTCTCATAAAACGGTGGGCTTGACTGTACGGTATTGCTGTCTTGCAGTGTTTGACATGGCTACTTAGAAGTGCAAATACTGCTGCGTGTCTGTACCTTTTCTATAGAGTTTAGTTTGAAGCCGGCCTTGTGAAGTAGTGACGGTGACGTCCAGAATGTTTACACTAGCTGTGTTCCGAATATGAGTGAGCAAGTGAATTACTAGGATGGGCTAGGTTAAATGCCTCAATGAAGGTGAGGAGCTCCGCGTCACCATGCTGCCAGATCATGAATATGTCGTCAATATACCGTTTAGTACAGTGACTTGAAATTTTGAGTGTCAAGAAAGTTTGATTCGAGGTGACCCATGTAGATATTTGGGTAGTTGGGTCTGACTCGAGTTCCCATGGCAACTCGAATATATATATATATATATATATATATATATATATATATATATATATATATATATATATATATATATATATATATATATATATATATATATATATATATATATATATTCCAGGGAACGAGGGGGCTTTCAAGGTGGTCCCCACAGATAGTCGAAATAATACTTTTGATAAGGTACCGGCCTCAGACCTCTGCAAACGTTTCGACAAGGGCAAGGGGACTCCTCTTTTAAATGGGGAGCATTTCTTAGGCTCACCTGGTCCTGCGTCGTTGATGGCGGCGCCGTCCACACGCTCACTGCGCATGCGCAACTCTCCTCCTTACACAGACAGCTCCGCGATACTACACTATAAATACACCGCTGTCAAGGAGCTCCTTTTCGGAGAAAATTCCTACAAGGTCACAGCTTACGCGGTGCCTCCCGAAGGCACCGTCAAGGGGATCATACACAATATTCCAGAGTACGACAGTGCAGACGACATCACAAGAAGCCTTGTGTACAAGAAGAATCGAACGATTCTGCAGGTCCGGAGACAGGGCCGTACTAATTCTCCCATTATCATCTTTGAAGGCACAATGGTGCCGCATTATATATGCTACCGCGGCGCCAAATATCGCTGCTTCAGCCACAAAAGTTTGTATTTCGCGCGTTCGTTTTTCGCACTGCCTTGATAGTAGTTCGCGTCGCATCTGACAGATGGCGCCACCAGTCCATGGCGCGCGCGCCGCTCGTGGGATCTTGTTCTCGGCGGTTGTACTCGGTCTTTGCAAGAGGTAGCGTCAACATCCCCTTCGCGAGGGGCACGATCAAATGCAGAGCATTTCTGGGGGCGCACGACGTTAAGTAGTTTGCGTTACGTTAATGTTGTTGCACTTGTGGCAACTGCTGACGAGAGAGCGCTCGTCAGCAGTAATTTGAATGAGTCAAGGATATAAGGCGTGTCCGTAGCATTCCATTCTGTGTCGGTTTTGTGGTGCAGTGGGTGGAGCGTTGCGTACATTACGTCTCGCCCGCAGGGTCGAGGGATCGAAACCTGGCGACGGATTGTAATTTTTTTTTATGTAGTAGGGACAACGACGGTGCGGACTACGGACGCCAACGCGGGTGACATCGTGAGTTACTGAAACGCTCTGCATTTAAAAAAAGAAATAGTCAGCGGCGCCCGGTTTCGATCCCACGACTCTCTGGCCGCAACGGGAGGTACGCGGTGCTCTTCCCACTACGCTACAAATCCGGGACAGGAGCAAGTGCTACGAACGCGCCTTTTGTCCTTGACTTATTTGAACTACGTCAAGAAGCTACTGATAGAACGAAGGCACGCGAAGCTGAACGTCAAGGAAATGACGAACTGAAAACTTTAGAGGGGGATGCTGAATTTCCCGTGGGAAAGCTGTGGTGGGAAGCGCCACGCGCCTTGCAGCTCAACCAGCCCCGTCCGCAGCGCCTCTGATGCTGATTGTGGCAGGATGCCCCTAGGGATTGCCCAACCAAAGAATCCATCACGAGATAGGTTCGCGTTCAACCACCGTCGTCATCTTCCCGTAGTGGAACCGCCGAAGAAGAAGAAGAACGAGAAGACAAAGCTGCGGAGAGGAGGGCGTGTACATTTCTCTCAGCCGGTGCAACAATGCCAAAAACCTTTACCTCACCAAAGCTGACGGAGACTACCGATTCTACCACAGAGACAACATCGACAAGAACATGATGGACGAGTTTCGGCGCCTCGAGAACCACCGCCTACTCACCGTAACACAACAGCACTTGCGTGACTTTGCCACCGGTGTGGACCCGGACGCGGAATTCCCTCTGGCGCTAGTAAAAACCAGATCCCTCAACATAACGGCAACACAATGGAACCACATGGAACCGCCACGATGCTTCGCATCCTCATCAGGGTTCCCCACGGGAAGATGGTGTAATTTTTTTCAAAAGTAGGAGGGCCGGAGCGCTTTCTTACTGTCAGTCGTCTACAAGGTACTTACTAAGGTAATCGCTAACAGAATTTCTGCCAGCTTAGATGTCAGTCAATATAATAAACAACCAGGGTTTCCTAAAGGCTACTCAGCGATGGACCATATTCACACGATCAAGCAGATGATTGAGAAATGCGCGGAGTATAATTAACCACTGTATATACCTTTCATAGATTTTGAGAAAGCATTTAACTCGGTCGAAACCTCAGAATATGCGGAACCAGGGTGTAGACGGGTATTACGTTAGAATACTAGAGGGTATCTACAATGGGTGCACAGCTACCATCGTCCTACATAAGGAGTGCCGTAAAATACCTATAGGGAAGGGCGTCAGACATGGAGACACAATCTCTCCAGTGTTATTCACAGCCTGTTTACAAGAGGTATTCAGAACATTGGATTGCGAACAGGTGTGTGTAAGGGGTAATGGAGAATACAGCCATATCTCGACATGACGAATCACGCGGGACTGCCGGAAATTTTTCTTCATTTTGACATATTGTTGTAAGAAAAAACTGGCGGTTATACGCTAGTGTTAAAACTAGAAATGAAAATGACGTACGATAGCAGTATGCACGTGTGCAGACACGGAAGCTCTGAAATAAAAATGTTACTCTCCATAGAAAGCTGCTTTATGTGAAGAATTTATTTAATTTTGGTCCGAAAACAGATGACCGATTAGGAATGCATCTACATTACACCTTGCACAATACGTCATCGGGTACGTCATTGCACCGAGCAATGAAAGTGCGCACTTTGTATGTGTGAACTCAAACATCAATGTTCGATACGATCTCATCTTCTTCTTTGTACGGTGAACCACAGCCGTCTTCCTTCGCGTCTCGATCGTCACTGAAGATGATGACTGATACTTCCTTGCTTTGTCGCCTGCTGAATTTATCTTTGAATCTCGCACGAACCTCGCAGCAAAGTCACCCAAAACCGAGAAATGCCTGCCCGCACGCGCGATCAGCGTGAAGAACGACCAACCGGCCACTGACACCCAAAACAACGAGAGAGAAAAGAGGAAAACTCCCGGCGAGGCCTGCTAGGTTTCTACACATTAAACCATGACTTCGTCGGGGCGCAAGCTGTTGCACTCGACATGTTGATGATAAATGGCTACTGCACTCTGGGGATACGTAGAGAAACGGAAGTTTTTGCTTCACCCGAGAGTTGTGGCGCTATTACGTTTAGCTGAATTTGTAATACTCATGTTCCTCCATTATAATGGGGAATATAAATTACGTGCTTCATTCTGTAATATGCCCTGTATTGAAATTCGTAGCTCTGAAATATTTTTACTTTGGTAATATATACAATCTGCCGGGAATTCCTAAAATATTAGTAAAGTTGAGAAATTAGGTAATGGGTGGTCCATAGTAACGCCCTTTGGGTGTACCTCAGTAACCTCAGATTTAGTTATGACGTTGTCTCGCTAAGTAACTCGGGGGACGAATTGCAAAGCATGATTACCACACTGGACAAGCAGAGTAGAATCGTGGGCCTAAAACTTAATATACAGAAAACTAAAGTAATGCTGAATAACCTCGGGACAGCATAGCGGTTTGAGATAGGTGACCTGGCTGTGGAAGTGGTAAGCGAATATATCTACTTAGGCCAAGTAGTGACCCTGGATCTCAACTATGATTCAAAGACAATTTGAAGGATAAGAACGGGGTGGTGAGCTTCCGGCAGGCACTCTGAAATAAGGAATGCCGCCTACCATTGTCCCTGAAGAAGAAAGTGTATGACAGCTGCATCTTACCGATACTCACGTACGGGGCACAAACTTGGAGGCTCACTGAACGGGTTCAAATAAAATGAGGACGACTCAGCAAACAATGGAACGGAAGATGATAGGTGCAACATTAAGGGACAAGAAGAGAGCGGAGTGGGTCAGGGAATAAACGCGTGTTAAGGAGATATTAGTAGAAATGGAGAAGGATAAATGGGTGTGGTTAGGGCACATAATGCGAAGGCAAGGCAATCGTTGGTCATTAAGGGTAACAGAGTGGATTCCTAGAGAAGGCAGGCGTTGAAGGGGGCGGCAGTAAGTTTGATGGGCAGATGAGATCAAGAAGTTTACGGGGATAAATTGGTCTCAGTTAGCACAGGACCGGGGTAACTGAAGCTTAATGGGACTGGCCTTTGCCCTGCAGTGGACGCAGATAGGCTGATGACGATGATGATGATGATGATAAGCGCGAGGAAACCTGCCGTTGTTTTTCGCTCAAAAACGAAATTCGGCGCTAGATGAGAGCTGGAAGTCTTGAGCGAATGCAACGTCCGCTGGTGACGTTTTGAATGAATGTGGCGACCAATTCGATACGTAAGTGCAATTTTCCCTCGCTAGGAAGCCTCGATGCTAGGCATAGGCTGCAGTGCATCCAGCGATATCTTTTGCTTACTGACTGTGTCGAAGGCAGAGGCTAGTCATCGCCAATTAAGTAGCTGCCGATTTTGAAATGTTGTTAGGAGCACACCTGGGGCTCCGCCAGTCTACTTACCTCCGGAAGCAGCCTTGAATTTCCATTTCCAATACACTAGCTTTGTCCAAAGAATAAAGCCACGCTTTTGCGACGCCGGTATTGTGGAAGGCAACACTCGAGTTATTTTTACGTGGTATCGGCTTGACAGCTAAAATCGTAGCTGACAACTTTTTGGAATTGTAGCGCGACGTTGTTTTGTACCAGCTCCCGTTGCATTTGTTGTAAGAAAAGCTGGCAAAAGATTATGAAATCTTACCTTCATACTATGTTTAGCTGTTTTGAGTCATGTAACAAATATCAATGAACAAAAATGGTTTATTTCAATGTTTCATTTGGTTGTAGGCCTATTTGGGAACTCCACAAAAGTAATATTTTTGTAGACAACACAAAATAGTTTACATGATCTGTTCAAATTGTTTTCCCTCCATTGCAATGCGCAGACGAAGACGCTCTTTCATGGATTTCATAGTGGATAAAAGTATCTGTCATAAAATGTTGTCGAGGGAGATCCTCACACGTTGCTTCATATCCTCGAGGTTGGCCGGCTCAGTCTTGAAAACCTGAGTTTTAACGTATCCCCAGAGGAAGAAGTCCAAGGGTGACAAATCGGGTGACCTAAGCGGCCATGGTGTGGTTCCACCGCGCCCAATCCCCTGGTTGGTAAAGGACTCGTCGATGAATTTACGAGCCAGTGAAGAAAAATGCGGCAGGGCTCCGTCATGCTGGAACTACATTTTTTTCAGCGCAGGCCGTGGCAACTCTAAGGCAAACTCGGAGACGACGCCCGTTAAGACGCACTCTGTGTACTTCTTTCCGGTAAGGTTTCCGTCGATGAAGTAAGGACCAACAATACGGCCGTTATAAATGCCACACGATACGTTTACTGACCACCTTACCTGACACTTATGCTCACGGAGCCAGTAGGGGTTCTGATCACACCAATAATGGGCGTGGTGCGAAATTGACATTCGAATTTCTACGAAATCGGGCCTCGTCAGTCCAAAGCACTCTGTTGAGAAACTCCGAATCTTCGTCGCATTGAATAGGGCACCAGTTGCAGAAATCAAGCCGTTTTTGGAAGTGGCTTGGCCTCAGTTATTAGTGAAAATACACATGATATGGGTGGTAGCTGTGTCTTGAAAGGGACCTCAAAACTGAAGCTGGGCTCGCTCCATATGCGCTGGCAATTTACCTGACGCTTGCTTCCGGGTTGACAGCGACGTATGCCAGCACATACATGCCAAAAACATCGGTTGCACTGGCTGTCCAATTCCTTTTCTGAGCATGGTCTGATCCAGTGGTACTAAACCGATGAAATATCGATACAAAGGTGGGGCGAGCTTGCACACGACGGCCATGATGTTCGGGAGCATACTGCATCGATGCCAGCTGCGCGTCCTTTTGCGCGCTCACAAAAGCCAATACAATGTCCACTTCCTCGGCAAAGGAGTACTGGAGTTGAGCTGGCGCCTCCATTTTCACAATAATAACGCTGCGGCGTTGAAACCCTGATCTTCAAATGGATGAGGTGACACCAGTGGTACGGTCTTGGCTATGTCGTACTCACACCGCGTGGAGAAGCATTTAAAATGACAAGCCGTAAGAAATACCTATAACAGCATGCAGCCACAGCCGCGAAAGCCCTCCTCGCCCAGCAAACAAACCTTTAAAAAATGAACGGATAGTGACGTTTCACATCTTGCACGCCTGGTAGCCACATCAGATGGGGCGATACAATAAAAAAAAGAAAAGCAAAACTGTCGCCAACGCCCACTAGGGCTCCCAAAACGGGCTACTGTGCAGTGGGCGACGGCTAGCCCCTTTCTGGCGCCTACCAACGAAAGGAAAGATAACGCTAGCCGTGGCATAAGGTGAGCATTGATCATTGAAAAAATAGAGGAGGTGATGGCGTTGAGATCAGCTAATTCCCTACCGTGGGAAATCACCACAGCCTTCTTGAATTGGGCGACACAGTCACTCCAACATGTCATCAGCGGATGTTGCGTTTACACTAGACTTCTGGCGCACCATGTGCGCGGCGTTTCGGTTTCCTGCGGGAAAAATACTTGATTTTTGCGTACTGCAGGGCTCCACAGATTGTCTTTCTCTTTGCTTTAAAAACTGATCGGTTATCGTCGTCTCCATGGCTAGAAACTCGCCATTGGCAATAACCGCAAGACTCCGCTAATTAAAAAGTTCATTAGACTATTTTAGTTAATAACTATGTATTTCGCATGTCTCTTATAGCTGCTGATGGCCACCGAACCTGATAGCTTGTTCCTTAAGAGAATTCCTTTTTTTGTTGAAAAGGTTTGGATGAATCTATTTTTTTCCGGTTTAGTTTCGGTTCGACTCAACCACAACCCGAACCGGTTAGCGAATTGGTTTGGTGAGTTTAATTATTGGCGATGTGCGAAAATATCTTCAGTTTAAAGCGACGGCAAAAAGTCAATATAATGCTGGTGTACTCTAAGTACTCCTTTTTGCTTATAAAAGTAGCACAGCGTATTTTAAGAGCGACAGTGAGAAATTACGCCAGATATTTAAAAATAGCGAGCTATCTCCACTAACGTGAAATCTGGGCAGGGGCGTAGCATGCAGTCCAAAAGTGTATTCAGAAATGGTAAGTCTCTCTCTTTTGACTTCCATATTTGGTCACATGGACGCACGGCTCCTTCGTGGAGTTCTCGGATTGGCTCCCCATTTTACTAGCATGTTCGGCCATATTCCATGGAGCTCCTGCGCGGCGCTCGCGGCTTGGTCCGTTTACGGCAGTCTATTCAAATTTCCGGTCTTTGTTGTTCTTTTAAGGCGTTTTTGCGCACCCCTCTAAGGGGATTGCCCTTGACACATGACACTCCGTATCCTATCACCACACGCTTTCCCTCACTGTAGACGATTGATGCACGCCCACCCACACCTTTTTACTACCCCTACTTGTCAAGCGTGCGGATCACTCGACACTCAGTAGAATTTCCTCTGCGAATGCCCCGTAGGCCCACACCACCCTTCTCCCTACCCTCACCTGCAGGCGCAGATATTGCGCGACGCGGGGTATCCAGGCCAAGCATTGACCACCTCGGGGTCTCCTCCACCCCAATACCTCATCCCGAAGGACAAAATAGCATTATTATTTGTCTGTCTGTCTGTCTGTCTGTCTGTCTGTCTGTCTGTCTGTCTGTCTGTCTGTCTGTCTGTCTGTCTGTCTGTTTCTCTCTCTTTTAATACGTCTTCGTTACGTCTGATCACCGACCCCGTTCTGTCCACTAAGCTGCAGAATCATACGACAGATTATGGGATTACAAAGGAAGGACTGAGCAGACTGTCGTTGTTGTAGTTTGAGGGAAAGAGAAAGAAAAGGAGGGGCACTAGCTCACAATCATACAACCCGGGGCGGCGGTGGGTCATGTAACGTACTAGATGGAAGACGTTTGAGGAGACGGTCCATATTTTGTCGACAGCAGTATCGCCCCCCTCCCCCACAAAACTAGGGGCAGTAGCAGCAAAGCAGTCAGTTATACTAGTGAGTGAAGCGTATATCCGACAACAAAGCATCCCCGAAAAGACAAAACGGCAGACAAACGACAAAGTATTACCGGTGGTAAACTGCATTAATTGGGGGCCGGAATACCTTTTGGCATGCCTCGCCTACTTCTTTAGTGGCGTTTTTTATCCAATACGAAATACATAGCGTCTGCAAGTTCGAGGGAAAAATTTCTTGCAAAAGGACAAAATGCGTCCCATACGCTTTTTCTTTTTTTTTTCTCTAATATCTGTTATCATTATTTGGATCAGTAAAAAAACCGCAAAGTTGCATTCTCTAGGCGTCCGGAAAAGCGGACAATATACCAGGCGTTACCTCTCGCTGCATTCGACGTGATGTTATGTTGGGATATGTTAAAAGTTGGACAAAGGAAGGAGTGTCTCAAGCAACATCCGCCACGAAGCTACTCCTGTGCTACAAGGCGCACGGTATAGTGAAGGCCAGCAGAGCAATTTAGACCACCCGGAGATTTTCACGCTCGTTGGAATCTCCACACATGGATGTTTTCGTTTTTCATTAACATCAGAAAAACGGCAGCCGGGTGCCGCGATAGAACCCGCATCCTTGGACTCAGCAGCAATGGCGCACACTCCGAGCAGCTTTTGGGGGTAAAACTTTTCGAGTATTTACCCTCTTCAGGTGTGCGACCTTTTTAAAAAAGGTATGAAATGCAACAATGATGCATATTTCGGGTGTTGGCCTTCGACTTTGAGCAGTGCAGCACTCTTGCAGCCCGGTTGACATTACACAGTCGCAGTGCGAGGCAAAGGCAAAGTTGATGTGTCGTATCGCCTGTACGCTGCCGAGTGGGAAATTTCGTTTGCTTAGCCCTGCGATCTGCTCGAGCTGCCAGTGGTGGCTTACCTTTGCAACATAGGGCGCATGCCTTTCCTTATGTTGTGACAACGAAGAGAGCGTTGGTAGTGTTGTGACGGACCTTAAGGGGAAATTGCGTGAGAAGTTGCGAAGTTGATGGTGCGTGAAAGACAAAAGTCCGGAATGGCGTTGACAGCGCATTATCAACAGCGGATGACCGAACTGTTTCGTCGTGAAGCGGTAACCAATTTTTTTTTTATTTTTTCGGTTCAGCTCAAGTTCGGGTTCAGGGTACTGTTGAAATTGTGCTCGACTGCGTGTTCGAAATGGCAAAAATGTGGCGCGAGGTTCGACAAATGTTGTCGCGTTACCTTATGGGACTCTGTAATGGGCCACCATTGTCTCATACACAAGAAGCATATACTGTTTCCCTCTTTGTTATATTAGACTGTTCGTATTGACAGCGGAAAACATGAATTTATGTGCCTTAATCGAGCCTGGAACCTGTCGTTTGACTACGTACACGTACCTAAAATATCATCGCCTGGCCCTTTGCCTTTAATGAAAAGGCGACGCTTTCAGAAGGTAACCCGGCTTTTTGGGAAAATGAACCCTTATAAGGAACCAAAAGGAAGTTGACTTTTTTCCTCTTAACGTTTTTGCGTGTACATGCCCACACAAACGTGATTTCTGTTCAATTACTGCTACTGATCTGAAGTTGCTGAGATGCAATTGACCTCATTGGAGTTCATCAAATAAGCAAGGCCATCAAAGCCTTTTGGTAAACGGGGCGCAAGTGTTTCTTTCCTTTCACATCCCAACTGGTGAAATTGCCAGACTAAAACATATCTGCGGAGATTGTGGTCGTAAACAGTTGCAAGTATCCCAGCGTCTAGATTTTGTTATGATTGTATTTGTGTGACTGCAACAGCGCACAGAGTCTGAGGCTGTCGTAGATACAAGTAAAACTGTGGATGGCTGATTCTTCTAGGTTTTCTGCATTTTGAATTGCCATGGAGAATAAATCCTATGTGTGGTTGTGGTACCTTTACTTGTGCATTTTTTTCATCCATGGAAACGTGTTTTCCTCTCACTACTGTGTATTGTATTACCCACTGTTTATTATGTGTACTGCAAATAAGGATGACAATTTGAACTTGTTCCGTTTAGTGCCATGCAATAAATATTTCTTCATTTATGAATTCTTTTATGTGGCTTGACAAGACGTGAACACACGACAGAATTCTTAACCATCTGTAAATTGCAAGTTTACATCTAAAAAAATTATTTTAAAAGCATACGGCCACCAAGCCTGACAAGGATATATTCAAATAAACGCTCATTAATGCATGAAAGCGTCCGAATACCGTACCTATTCCCGTCGCCATGAGCAGCGCTTTCCAGCCCTTCAAACTACCTGCTAAAATCGCTGTCCGCGAAACCGAAACCGAAAGTGAACAGTTATTACTTTGTCTGCCCGCTCAGCGCGCTACACTACTTTACCGTCAATTTCGGCCGCAGAGCTCTATGGGAGTGTCCTGTCCTACTAGTACAGTGAAATCTCGGTACAACGAACGCCACGTTAACGAACTTTTCAGATTAACGAGCATTTGAGAAATCCCACGCCGACTGCTTATAGTTTTAATGTAACATTATTTTACTACTACGTACTTCATCATTGCAAATTTTTCAAAATAGCGACCGTTTTATTTATTCTGTGCCATGTTAACAACGCCTGAGTACTACGAACTGATATTTTCAAGGCCCGGCGATACTTAGACTTCCGTTAAAGAATCGCGGCAACCGGAGCGGTATGCTAGCAGAAGACACGGCAAAGCGCAGCGCAGAAGAGGACGTCTTGCAACTTGCTCCGCAGAATGTGCGAGCCGATGCGAGAGAGAGAAAAAAAAAGCTGAGGAGAAGAGAAAAAATGAAGCATGGGTGACCTTCTCTGTCCTGAAACCCTCGCCCGAGCTATTCGTCCTCGCCCCCCCCCCCCCTCTCTCCCCCCTCCACCCCAAATTTTTCTACGTTCCGCCGCTGCTCGGGTGGCTTGGGGAGCTGACAACAGAGGACATTCTCCAGAGCGTGAGCGTTCAGGATGAAGAAGGCAGCGAGGACGGCATGAACGACGATGTCAATGAGGGTGCCGCGGCAGCACTCAAAAACTGCGAGGAGCACGGGGCGACTGCGGATGTGCTGGACAGCATACGAAAACTCGGCACATTTCTGGGGAAAAACGGTACGGCCAGTGAGTCGGTCCACAGAATTGGTGAAGAGTTAAAGTCCTTCGTGCTGGAAAAGTTGTGCCGCATGCACCAGAAGAAACCTGCCGAATACATGAAATAAACGTGCATTGTTTCGTGATCACTGTCTATTTTTTGTGAAAAATGACTTTAAGGATGCACTGCAGCAAAAGGAGGTCGTTTTAGGCATTGAAATATTTTTGTCCTAAATAATGCGATTTTCGCTACAACGACCTTTCAGAATAACGAACAATTTTGTGCGGTCCCCTAAAGTTTGTTACATCAAAATTTCACTGTATTTCTTTCTCTATGGTTCTGCTTTGTTTTTGTGGCTCTTTTTTACTCGCTATCTATCCGTCTAGCACACGCATAACGGCCAGCGCCGTGAACCCCGTACTGGAGCTTTGCAAATAGATCTTATATGCTTGAACGAAGAGTTCATACTTTTCACCGCATACGAAGGAAGACCAGCAAAACTGCTTCTAGCAGTAGTAACTTCACTGCCGTTAATACATACTGTTCCCCTTCACTCATGTGGAGAAATCAATCAAGGATAACGCTACGCAAATACTGGGAAAAAAATAAAGAACCGATAGTCGCAAAGCATTAGGTCCCCATCATCGTAATTGGTATGTATTATGACGTTAGTCGTTAGAGGGTATTAACAGAGCACGTTAGGCAAGGCTCCCATTTTTTCTTCGCACGCGTCCCATATTTTAACAAGCTCATCCAGCTTCTATTAGCAAGTCTCGAGTGTCAGGAACAAAAGTACAAGAAACGTGGAGCCAGAAATGAACAGAATTAAGATGGACAAAATGCAAACTGGAAAAAATAAAAACTTGGTCACGAGCCGAGAAGTCAGGACGCACTTAGTCATTTAAAATTTGAAGGATGCGGGCGCGGGTATTCACGGCAATTAACTTTACCCAAGTATAAATTCAAAGCAACATTTCTAAGGGTGGCCAGAACGCCTTTCAAGTATTAGTAGACTAAAAGTGACAAATGTCACCCACCCCTGCGTGTGACACAAACCTTGCCCATGAAAACAAAAAAACCACTATGTTCAGATTTCTCAAGGTAACGTTAACAAAAGCTTCATGTGCTCGTAGTTGTGGTGAAAAAATAATTGGGAAGAAAATAAATTGAGCTGATAATATTTTTATTTTGCTTAAAGGGTGTTTCCTAAATGCTGAATGCCAAGGAAGACCAGATTTACTCGACATCGATCGTTCCTTGCATGTGATCCTTATTTCCGCACTTCTCCTGTGTGTACACATCGTGGTAAGTAGCAGGCCCGCAGAACGCTTCAAATATGAAGAGGCAGCACTTGGGAATTTGGGTAGCATACTCCTTCCTTACCCAAAGCTCGCAGCCTGAAATAAATGAAATGAATGCCATGAAAAACTTTGTATAATGCTAAGGACAGTTTCAGCCAGTGCACCTACTTCGGCAAGCGACGAAAATAACACTGCACGGTTTCGTTTGACTACAAACCGCGATAAACCGCAGGAGCACATATATGAAGAAGGAGCACACAGAATTGAATGTTTTGAGCGGGAAAACAAATAATTTTTACATAAAACAACCATACCGCGCATGCACCGAACATACATTGTAAAAGGCATACCACTACGTGCTGGAAAATTATCGATACGAAACCCCGCCCATCTACAAGGCCAGCTGAAACTTGGCTGACCCCACGGGGATGGTGGACCCCATGGGGATGGTGGGATGTTATGTAGTGCATCAAATATGCATCAAATATGGTTGCAATTTGATGCACTACTTGATATGCATCAAGTAGTGCATCAAATATGGTTGCAATTGCAAGGAAGTATCATTTTTCCGTTATGGACCTTCAGTGGCGTCGCTGAAAAACAGCCGTATATTGTCTCGGTAGCGGACGCAAACGTTTGCTGCTCAACAGAAGCAGATAAATGTTTCGAGCGAGGTGAGCACTACAATGTAGCCCGTTAAAATTGAAGTTTATCTGTGTTGAGTTTCAGCCAATGTAAGTCCCCAATGTGTGTAGACTGACTTCACTTTTGGTGTCTGATTGTACACGACATTTGTTGCGTGTTGGTTGACTCCTTGCGGACAGGCATGTGTATCAATCCTTCTAAGACACAGATAACACAGACATTTGGATCCGCTTTGAATTTAGTTTTTTTCCAATGTAACGGTTTCGAAGGAGACTAACCAGTGAATATTTATTAGGGAAGTCAAGAATTTTTTTCCTTCGGATGGCTCCGCGCACAAATATCAATTTACGTAGGTCTTTACTAAAAAAACCTTACAAAACGCCCTGGATAATGTGCTTTACCAGATGTGTGAGCGGAGAAATATTGGAGGCTTGTTGTAATGATAACTAAGCAGTTTGTAAATCTTTTTTTCACTCTAATAAAAGTGCTCTAAATCGATTTATTACATTCGTATTTGTGCAATAGACAACACGTCGGTTGCGTAAAGAGATTTGGTTGGTTTCTAAGATGTGATTTGCGCCAGCATCACAGAAACATAACAAAACACAGAAACACTGACCGTTTCCATCATTCTTGTAAGGAACGTGGAACACATCGCATGTCTTTCCGTCCGTGAAAATGAGGCTGTCCGTTAGGGTGGTGTTATCTGGCAAAAGTTTTGGAAAAAAGCCATTAAGCAGGAGACCCTTCTGGTTGCCGAGACAACAATAAATTTAGTAAGTGTCTTCCGCGATCCTATGTTATCGAGTCAAAAACATGAAATGTTAACATTTGTTTAAATTTGAAAGAAAAGCGGTCGTCTACTGATAGGGCCAGAGCTGTGTTTTTGTTTTCGCAGGGAGCACCTCAAACATTTTAATCCGAATATATTGATTGAGCGGCATGCAAGAGGGATAAGATGTAGATGAGTGGGATAATCCCATTATCCTTCCCTTAAAGAGCTCGGAAGGAGTAAACAATTTGCTTCCAGCGCAATCAAGAGTTTGCAACCACCCTTGTGTATGTGTACTTACCGGCTAGGAAGTATTTAATAGCGTTGCCTTTGGGGTAGTCGCCCGTTTTCACTACTTGGACAAGTTCGCTAACATTGTATCTGAAATTGGATAATTGTAGTTAGTACACAAAACCCGAGAAACTAAAAAGGCTCAATACCAAAATACTATAAGCGGGAGCTCCGAACACAAGCATGCTGCAGAATGGTATCAACGAGCAAGGAGATTCTCACTCTGCATGGGAGAGGCCCATACGACACAAAATAGGCGTGAAACCTGCTAATTATTTGTGGAAGAAGCCATGTTACCGACATGTTTTTGGCATGAGAAAAAATAAACGTACAATAAACTCACAGCAGTTCGTATTATAAATGCTAGTGCTGTATAGAAGCGTACTTTTTCAACACCTTGCGGTGGTGTCGTTAATAGCGTATAACCTATTTTACATCGGTTAAAACACCTGACGCTTCCTTGTAATGATGTCATCACCAACTTGTAATAATTTTAAAGAAGTGGCCTTTTAAAGCAACCTGTTCCTCTGGTATATTGTAACACAATGAGAGAACAAACCTGTTTTTTCTGACTAGGTCTGTTTTGGCAAGTCAGCTGCTCATTTCAACCCACAGCGAAAACGCAGCGCTGCATGGGGTCGTTTAGGTAATCTTGTCTTGTCAGGACTGAAAATTGATTGATTGTAGGGTTTAACGCGCGGACGCAACTCAGGCGATGAGGTGCGCCGTAGTGGAGGGTTCCGGATTAATTTTCACCACCTGGGGATCTCTAACGTGCGCCGAAATCCCGTACAGACGGGAGTTTTTGCTTTTCGCCTCCATCAGAAAAGCGGCCGCTACGGCCGGGAATCAAACCCGCGACCTCATGCTCAGCAGCGGAGTGCCTTAGCCACTGAGCCACCCCGGCGGGTCAAGGCTAAAAATAATGGATGAGTTATTCAAGTGTAGCCACGCTGCAAATTTCACTGCAAGCAGGCTTCAAACATCTGCAATCAGGTTAAATGAGACTGCATAACATCTGAAGTAATGTGTTTACAATTCAGTCGTGAGCATGCCTGAGTGCATATACCTTTGGTACAGATGTGTGTGTCATATAAACATGGTACCAATAAACCTGAACGGCTGACGTCAACATTGGCAAAGATTTTCAGTCGCCTCAGATTACAAGGAAACTCATCAACTTGTCGTCAATCTGCATCATATGCAGAAACCATTTTTTTTGCTACAGTGCAAAGCAAGGCACCGTAAACAGCCGTGGAATGAACAACCCGTAATCACAGGCGAGTATATCGATGGTTGTGTTTGTTAATCATGGTTAGTCAATGTTTTGCGGGTTTGATTACCTTTCCAACGATTCCTAGTTGCGTAAAATGTCAGTCATCTTGAATACTGTGTGATGACGGCATTCAGTCTTCGCCTTTTTAAAATGCAACACAAGTGGCGTATCCGCCGCCAGATTCTTTTGTGGATGACGTCACCCGCTTTAACAAAAATTGTTGAAGAATCATTGGTAAATTTTGAAGAATGCGGGAGCATCTCACGCGTTTCACTTGCGACCTTTAGGTTCGGCCTAATCCGCACGCCGTGTGGCTGCATCAGAATTCTGTAACACGACGTTCCTCGCCCACCTGTCGCACACCCTTCCAACCATCCTTGGTGCTCTAATGGTCTTATTGGTAACGTTTGCGCGCTTTAATTGTGGCACTGGCTGCCTGAAGCTCCTTTTGTTGTCCACCAGTATCGGCATTTTGTCGCGGCCATTCTCATTACGGCCTCTATGTGGATTGGCTGCACCCTTCTAAAGCGCTTACAAGCGGTGACTCAATTCTCAATTCCGCTCTATTCCATTCTCAATTCCTCTCCTTTTGCCACCTTGGACGGGCCCCGCCCTTATTATACAAAGCGTACAAGCGGGGACGAGTTTCACGGGAGCCTTTAGAAACGATGGGCTATCGACGCTTCGACACAGACAGGTGGCGAACTGACAGATTTGACATCTCCAACAGCGTTGGACGCGTTGCGAAGGTAGCTTTCTCCACTGTGAAGAAAGCTCTTTAGAAGTGCTCTCTACCCGCTGTCATTCCGTGGCTGGTTTTGTTGGACGGATCGATGTGCAAATTTTGCCGACATGCCGCATTTATTACCTACGCAATACAACACCTTCCTGATCTTTTATATTTCAGCAAGCAACTATGGAAGGGGATTGTAGCGTTCTTCATGCGATTTCGGACACAGTAAAGACGGTACCTTGAATATCATATTAATGGGCGGTATCGACGGACACATGCATATTTGCAGGCACTCGTTGTTGGTGGCCGCATAGCACTGTTATCTAAGTAATTAGCGCACGCCCTCAGCGCCAATTTATTTGCAGCGCAGTCGTATATGATGCGTCACATGCGCTTGTCTGGGACCTCATGAACAAGGGTGACGACATCACGGTGGTTCGTAACAAGATTGACGGTAACAAGGCCTTAAAAGTGTGTTTTTAATTGATATACTGTCGTATTTTTAGGTGAAAATAATATGGGCCAGGCCAGCGAGCGTTATTTCACGGAAAATTTTGCGATAAAACTGCGAAACGCTTTTAAACACGTGGCAGTTATGTCGCCACAGCCGACACTGGCAGTTGATGAGGAGACACAGAAAACATTTTTTTTAAGAATGGTAAAAAAGGCACTTTCAAAAATAAAAAAAATTATGGCAAAGCTCGAGCCCGCAGGCTGCTGCTGACTTTTAAAGGAGAATAATTTTAGTAAACAACTATATTCCTTTACAAGAAGATCTTAGCATTTTAATTTGATTGCCATTGTGAAAATCGCGCGTAATACAGTGTGTTGCGACGATAACTGGAACACTTTAAAAATTTTTCCTGAGTGATCGGCCGCTCTGTTCGCGCTCACACTTCACACAAAGGTCGCATTTTGTGGTCTATTTTGTTTGACACCGGGAACAACAACGGTAGTTACCTGTTTATTCTGAAAATAAATAAAAACGATTTTCGCCTATGGGAAAATGGCGGCGATTTGGACGTGCGAGCCCGAAAACCGGGTTTTCTGATCGTCTGCTGCACCATTTGGCTCCGTACGTGAATCCCAAACGTGCGTTTCACTCTGCAGGTGGTTCCGTCGTTCCAACATCAACTTGCGCTGGCTCGCACGTTCAAATCAGCGGCCATTTTCCCATAGGCGAAAATCGTTTTTATTTATTTTCAGAATAAACAGGTAAGTACCGGTGTTGTTCCCGGTGTCAAACAAAATAGACCACAAAATGCGACCTTTGTGTGAAGTTTGAGCGCGAACAAAGCGGCCGATCGCTCAGGAAAAATTTTTAAAGTGTTCCAGTTATCGCCGCAACACCCTGTACAAACCAAATCTCACACGTGCGATGAAACGGAACGTAAACTCTCTATTATTCATGCGGCCCATATTTCCATTAAATACGTTAAGTATCTGTGTACCACAATTGCAGCTAAAGTTCGTTAATTATTTAATTGTATCTGAGCGCTAGCTCCAATAGATTCTAGCTTTTTGTATTTGGCCCTTTAACTGCTCAGTTGCTGCTAATATTGCGCCTCGAGTGCGATTCCGTGGTCTAACGCGTGCATACCGAGAAGCCACACACAGATTTGAGTGATTTCAAAACCACACGAGATTGGTTCATTTATATTCACTGGATGTTACACGGCGCTATTTTCGAACCCAGGTTGCCTCGCAATCCTATTTTTTTTTTGATGACCAGAATACAAGCGGTCGACTTCAGAATACAACGACAAAGGTTGAAATTTAACCATTCTGGAATGCTTGAATCCATTCTGCTGAATTTCGCGCTACCAGTAACAGGAATTGTATGCCATGTAAGGACTGTTTAAATTTTTTTTTCGGTTAAGGTTTTAGAAGTGGTGCGAATGTACATGTTATTTGCAGTCTGAAATGCTTTTTGTATGATGTTGATTAGTGTTATTGAACCCTGGGGGCTTGCTAAATGTTTTCTCCAAAAATGTTAATTTCAGTGAGTAATTCAAAATGCACAATTCCACTCACTGAATTCAGAATCCCTTATGGGTGTCAGATTATAAAACCTTATACTTACACTTGTGAACCAGTCCCGTTCATGAATCTGAACATGGACACAACACTCTGGGTTGTTTCATTCTTTTGAGTTTCTTGGACAGACAAGCAGCTGAAGTTTGTCCCCCACACAGTGTCGTTGTCGTAGTTCGTTTTCACGAGGTAGTACAGTACGCTCCTGTTTTGGTTGATACTCTGAAATTTATATTTATTCCTATTTGATTACTCTCCACATTGAAACATCGATTACATGCAGTGCACGCGGCAGAAATCACTCGTAGATATTCCTGCCAAGGAAGATTTGAGAGTATCTGATTATGTATTGTCAAGTATCAGTTACTTTAAGCCAGTCGGGTATTTTTTAGAAGATTCGTGACAATCACTCCAGCACAACGCAGATTGAGGCGTTCAGTAAAAGTAGTCTTCTTTTGATGGTATTGAGTGAGCACGTGGGAGTATGTTGGAAGATGTGTGAACCATGGTGCGCTAGAAGACTGCGCCTTCAGAGGAAAAACTTTTCAGCAGCATTCTCAGCGGACATGCATTACAATGTATTTTCAACAGTACCTCTTCTCAGATACGTTAAAGAAGAAACGCATGCTTGGAAGCGACTAACAGAGCTGCACTTATTCAACGAGATATTCCTTACTTCGTTTCAATGATTCAGCTTAGCTCCTGCTTAAAACGCAGCCGTGTAAAAAGTGAATTGCTCTGTTGTTGCCACGCAAATACAGTAAAATGATGTTTCTGGCTTTGGTGGCATTAAAGACAGATGAGTTCAGGTCTGCAGAATGCTGGTTAAAGTTGTGAAGATAGGGCTTCAGCTGTCAGCCAAAATTTCAACGAACATGTTTGACCAAAACAGGAAAATAAACGATAAAAGATAAAGATTGCAAAGATAAACTCAAATGCCTAGTCAAATTAAAAAAAAAAACAAAATTGTCCGAGAATACCTCTTTTATTAACCTGGTCTCTGATTGACGGCAGTTCCAAGTTTGTCTATTCGGTTTGATTTGTTTGGATACATAGGTTGTGTCTCTTACATGGCTTTCAGAAACGTCTTAAACACGCACTTTGAAGTTTAAAAGAAATGTTGTCTGTCATTATTTATAAGTATATGGGCCATTTTGCAATGTACATGCATAACATGTGTCTTAATACAGGTATTACCACTTGGAGCATAAATTACGAGTAAGTCGTTTGTAAGTAAACTAGAGGATCTCGGTTATCCGAGGAGGGATGAGGTGAAAACTGCAACCAGCATGCCTAAAATAATTTATTCCTTAAATTCCTGCATAATGCTTAAACTACCAATGCGCAGAAAAAAGAACATTTACATGAAGAAACACAGCTTTGAAATATGCTGCGATGACAGAAGCGAACAACCGAAGTCAGTTCCACTTTTGTGGCATTAACTTTGCTTGAGCGTTCAGCTACAAGTGAAGCATTACACGAGATCGTACCGCACAATACTCTCTCATATCGCGCTGCGCTAGTGCGTTGCGAGGCCGTCTGGCGCCGACAAACATCTGCCAGCTGCTAACTGCACGCCTTCCAGAGCGCAGCAGATAGCTGCGCCCTACGCTCTAATGTGTGTGGGCAGCTACGCCACCTGCGACAACACTCGAAAGCGACACAATAAACACGCACTTAGGGGAAATTCTCTCGCAGCGCAGAATAACAGCCGTCGACTTTCAGTGTGAATGGGGAAATAAATGGCCTATCTTTGGGTACATTAGTCGCGATGATACCTAACGAATAGCTAATTTGTGAGCGTGATATCTCCGGCATGACAGACATCAAAGACGAGCATTGAGTAAGTACCCGGTCGTGATCGGTGCTCGCAAATAATCGCCAAGACGTCGGAGGCACCCCTGAATTGTCTACGGTGGCATCTAGTTAAGATAACCGCCACCAGATCTTTAAAAAACTATGGCTGAACGTTATCAGGCTTCGGTGGAGGAGGAATAAACGTCCCTATGAAGCAGTTCGCCTTGGGGAAAAGTCCTCATTCCAGGAACCCTTGATACTGTCCCGCTTCTTGGGTTGTCTTGACCAAACAAAGCTGGTCATCAGGGTCCGAGCTGGGGCGGTATTCCCGAGTTTTGTCCCTTTTGCATCCCTTTCAAAAGTGTCCCTTTCGGCAAGCCCTGATTGGTTAAAAGCAAACTACCGGAAGTGACGTAACGCAAGCGCGGCAAACCTACTGCCAACGCTCATTGCTTAACCGGAAGTACGTCACGAGGAAGGGGCGCAAAAGGGGCGTTTTCAAAAGGGACAGTTACGAGAATACCGCCCCTGGACAGTGCTCCCTCCACAACAGTGGTGAATAAACATTCTTTAAGCTGATAAAAAGGAAACATGCAGGTATAAATGTACGATTTTACCCCGTGGCCGGACGCAACTTTTGCGAGAAATTACGGAAGCTGCGGCGGTAGCAAGACTGGGAGATAGATTTGTTACCACGCCCTCGCTTGGGCTCACCGAAAGAGAATTGCTTTTCTGAGCCACCGCATCGCCGGGTGTTTAATCTCTGTTTATGCTTACGCATGCGGGTTTGTTTCTTGGGAAGTTTATAAAGTTCACTCAGTGGCACAATATATGTAGTTGGAAGTTCGCGCCATGTGTGTCCGCATTTACATCGTCCGTCTTGCCCCTTTTCCGAGCAATTATTTTATTTAGGTACAGAGTTATGTGTATTTGGGTACAACGTACAATTTGGGATTCAATCATTTTTGCGATGTAATTTAGCTCTTGCGGTAATTTCCTCTGTTCCACCATACCCTATCGATATATGCCATAATGGGAATGGGAACAATAAGGGGAATCACTTCAAACGAAAACATTGGCGTCTCATCTGCTCACGTCGCTGCAAATGTCACAGAAAGAGGGCAGTCTTTACCCGTCTGTAAACGCCTCTCCTCTACTCCCACCACTTGTCATGCTCTTACCCACCCTTCCTCCTCCCCCACGACAAACACGGTAGAGGTTTGCTCCCGCCAATTCCATTTTAGCGCGTTCCACTGCTCGCGCTCCATGCACTAAAACCTTTCGTTACAGTGGAATTTTTTTGAACGCCGCCACGAGGGAGTAATCGCAGGCACAAGCATATTTTGAATTTCGCGTAAAAATATTTTTGCAACGCGTATCTTTTATTTCCTATCGCCAAAATCGAGCAGGAACGTATATTAAATTACAAGAAAGCTGCAAATAACACCTATGTTTTGTTGTTTTGCATAAGCTATGCCCAATTCTTTATTATCTGAACAATGTCGACAAGTATGACGCGTTTCCAGATTTTGTGGTTTGGAAAGGTTTGGGCTATATAAACCTCTCGTTGAAGTATTACTTTAGCTTTTGGCTGCAAGACTGAATCTAGAGGCAGACATGCATGCATTCACACAGAGCGAGATAAGGACCGAAAGTTTGTGGTTTAGGAATCCAAAAAAAGATAATCGCCTTTAATTATATAAATATTGTTAACGTTGGTCCATCCTGTTATTTCAGCGCCACCATAATAAACTACTTAAATCCGGCATATTAGATTACTTAAAATACATTTCTGATTACGGTGTATATCATTAGCAAAGTGTAACTGTGGAAGCCTTAGAACTGTAAAAAATGGACTCATTGCGTTTAAGCGTACAAGACGCTTTACTGGCTCTCATACGAAAGGCGTTTTTTTTTATTTTCGCGGACTTTTTTATATGCAGTTTTTATTTATAGTATTCGATTTTAGTTTCAAGTAAGAATAAAACGCTCTTGGGGTTTCAGAATTCGAGGGTGGTCCCGCAAACCACGACCTGGCCTGAAAACCTACAACTGATCTTTATGAAAAACAAATTTGTTTTGAAGACAGGGCAATGGAAGTGCCCTTAATTAATTTGTGCGAAATTGTACGATTCAAATTGAACAAAGAAATGTATTAGCCAAGGTTTCATGGAAACGGATTCAAACTAACGGTTATTCTGTAGAAGACAGTACACTCCCCGTCTCCTGGAAAACTGCCGGCTATTTATGTTAGGAATTAAGGGAAATGTTTGATGAGATAAAGATTTGGCTAAGCAACCTACAGGGAACAATGAGCTCTCAAGGAGTTGCATAGATGTACAGCCGGTAAAACGCTTGTCTATAACAGCGATTTCAACTTCAACCAGCTACATCCGAAAACTGCCGAAACATACTCGTTCCAAACATGTCGGAGGCAAAAGCGAAGGGCTAAGACTTCAGAATTCCGCAGTAGTGTTATTCAAATCCCGCTCCGGCGGGGCAGGATAGGGCTGAGAGTACGAACGCTGTGTTATAGACAAGCCTTTTACCGGCTGTACAAAGTACTAGCTGTTACGCCATCCTAATTCAAGTACAATATACATATTCCTCCCTGTTGGGTGGTTAAGATAGTAGAGTACGTTGATTATAAAGGTCATACCTTCCAGGCGTCTTGATAATCACTCAGCCTTGAGTCATTCCAAACAGGTCCCACAACTTCGGGGCTACAGAAAGCTTGACTGAAAACGGCCGCAAAGGCAGCGATGAAGTTTAGGCACCGCATTTCAAATGGAGCAAGGTGAAGACGTCCAAGGGTGGAGAACACACCTTCGCTCTTCCCTTTTTATACCAAAAGAGGAAGACAGGAATTTCGTTAATTCCCAATGAGGAGATGCATTTTTTTACTTCTTCCTAATTGTATTCGCCCACGTCGACATTCCGAGAAAAAGCTAGATTGTTAACTAAGTTTTTCTACTGGGAAAACAGATCATTATCAACCTCTAATTGCTCCGAGGTGTTTATACCACCTCTGACGGTATTCACAGTGTACAAATTGCAATGATTGGTTCGAGTTCACGAGTACTAAAAAATTTGAACACCTGTTGTCACTCCTGTATTGCTATGATAGTGTGACTGCGTGGGTGGACCCACTACATCATTTTTCTCCACCTGGCGCTAATTTTCTAGTCGCTGAGTTGCATCCGGTCTTCAGAAAAATGTTAACGACAGTTGATGCTATTAGCTCTTTTCGTTTTTTACTCCCATAAGACTTCTAAGAATGATGTCAAGGTATTTGTCCTCGGAAGGTTTTTTTTTGTTATTAAGAACTCTTCTAGAATGGCATCGTAATTATGTTGAATTCGCTTAGAACGTGTGGTGTAGTAATACCATTTCAATGAAGTGTTCCTTTTCTCTCCTGTCCGTAACATTTTCATGTACACTGAGCGTGTTTTTCAAAATGTCATAACTATGCAATGCCTCTCCACACACAGGCCGAAGTTCTCTCTCTCTCTCTCTCTCTCTCTCTCTCTCTCTCTATATATATATATATATATATATATATATATATATATATATATATATATATTTATATATGTATATGTATATATATATATATATATATATATATATATATATATATATATATATATATATATATATATATATATATATATATATATATATATATATATATATACATATACATATATGAAAAAGTAGACTCTGGCGCACGTCTCAAAAAACAAAAACAAGTTTACTAATGGTTCGACTGGAGGACCAGTCTTCCTCGGACTGGTCCTCCAGGCTAAACGTTAATAAACCTTTTTGAACCTTTTTGTTTTTGTGTTTTCAGACGTGCGTTGGACTCTACTGTTTGTTTCTTCTCGACCATTGGAAACGTTTCTTCGTCGACCATATCTATATCTATATATATATATACAGAAACATAGGTCGGCAGTCTACAACGCCAAAGGAGGCATAGGGGTATGGTTATGCTCTATTTTTTACTATGGTTAATGAAGTTAAGATTTTTTTTAATATAAGGAAGAAAGAAAGAAAGAAAAACTCGCGCCCAGAGTGGGGACCGAACCCACGCCTTTCGATTAGATCTCGAATGCCTTACCAATTCGGCTATCTGGGCGACTGTGTTCTCCTTCACTTTCTGGGCTATTTATATTTACTAGAAGTATATCTGACGCTTGAGGGTGGTAGCCAGCGCCGCCCTGACTACACGGGGACAAGGGGATCTTCTTTTTAACCCCCGGGGCGTGACTCAAACGTCTACAGCCTGTCATGAGCGGGTAACTGGCGGGAAGCCCTCTTATGCTACCTAGGCATCAAGGCTGCCAGAACCGAGACCCTCGCTAGGCTTTCGCAGATTAATATAGTAAGTAAATGAGGGGCTCGTTGAGGAAATACAGAAACATAGGTCGGCAGTCTACAACGCCAAAGGAGGCTTAGGGGTGTGGTTATGCTCTATGTTTTACTATGGTGTGAGAAGGCGCGTTTAAGAGCCAGGAGCCGGAGTGAGAAGTGAAGATAACGAAGCGCTCGTGCTGGGGGCGCTTCGGGAGAAAAAAGAGCACGCCGGGAAGGAGTAGAAAGAAGAGGAACAGGAGGCGGAACGGAGGTAGCAAGTTGAAGGCAGGAGGAACGCGGCTCTCGGCGAGTTCTCTGCTGGACGCGAACGCCCAGGAGACTCAGAGCCGAGCCACATTTCCCTCCTGGCCTTGTGGACTGGCAGCGCACGGGCAACAGCGCCGTGTCATCATTTGAGAGTGAAGAAGAAGACGGTGGTGGCACGAACCAGCAGGAAGAACGAGGTTCGGGGAGCGACCTGCCGGGCGCTAACGTTCGGGGGAACTCCGCTTCGAGCCTCACCTTCCCCATTGACGACCAGACAACTTTCAACTGAAGCCGACGTGTCTTCTATCGGCCGGAGCACCGACCTCAACAAGAACACCGTAGCGGCGCACCGAGCCCTGCGCACCGGGCCAGCTCACCGACAGAGACCAACACGTGAGCGCGAACTATTCTGAGGCGCGAACTTTGTCGCGTAGGACAGTCACTGTGTTGTCTTGATTAGGCTAATGTTGATTTATCTTTTTTGTCAGTTAGTTCTTTGTCCCGTAAATACACGTTGTCCTTGTCCGCAGCCAACAGTCTCGCTTCTTCTCCGCCCGCTAAACTTTATCCTCCTCATCCACACAACAACCCGCATCACAAAAATGGCGTCCACGGCAGGACTCTCTGCGTAACTTCCAGAGAGTCGAGGAGGTTGTAACTCTGGTGGAGAGGAGAGTATTTGGCAGCCGACATGGAATTAGAATATTTGCTGAAGATCGGGAAAGGGCTAGGACTGGCGGGTGCTGAGCTCAGGGAATGGTTGGAGAGAGAGGCAGACGCTGCTCGCGAAAGAAGGGCACGCGCGAGAGACGCAAAAGTGCGAAGACTCCAACTCGAACTGGCCGCTCTAGACCGCAAGATGGAGCTCGTGAAGAATTCAGATCGGCTTTCGATTGCGGAGATAGACCGTAAAATATTAGAGATAGACAGTCACCTTGAGGAGAAAGAATGCAGAAAAGAAGGCATCGAACTCCAAGCACGTGATGAAAGAGAAGCAACGCGGGTCGCAGCCTGCGACGAGGCAACGGGCAAAGAAGAAGACAAAGAAAAGGAGTTTGAACGGCCGGCCCCGGAGGTAAAACGCGTGTTCGAGACACGAGGAGTTTCACGTGCTGAGCTTAGCACACAGGCAGACAAGCCGCGTGCTGGCACGCCTACTGCTAATGGACCGAGTGAGGTCAGCGTTGTGCAGCCATGTGCCGAGCTGTCTGAGCTGTTTAGAACGCGCTCTCAGACGGAGCAATTCAATGTCGACCACGAAGAGCGAGTAATAGAATCGGGTAGAGATGGCCTGCAGGAGTTCATGTTCCCGGGCAAAAATCTTTTTCCTGACCAGGGAGGCCAATCTTTAACTGGCGATTTTGAGCGAAAGCATGCAACCCCTAGAAAACAACCTGCGAATAAGGGGGAGGCAAACGCTCAAAGCCAAGTGTTGTTGACAGATGTGAGAGTCGACCTGAATGTGGATACAGGCCAAATGAACCACTCGAGGAAGTAATGCACCGAAAAAAACAGACGTGCAGAAGACGGTTCACGATGGATAGAACCAATACTTATCCGCCGCAAAAAGCGCAGGCTGGAGGACTACCTGATGTGTCCCGCCGCTTGCGAGCTCACATATGGTTAATGAAGTTAAGATTTTTTTTTAATATAAGGAAGAAAGAAAGAAAGAAAAACACGCGCCCAGAGTGGGGACCGAACCCACGCCTTTCGATTAGATCTCGAATGCCTTACCAATTCGGTTATCTGGGCGACTGTGTTCTCCTTCACTTTCTGGGCTATTTATATTTACTAGAAGTATATCTGACGCTTGAGGGTGGTAGCCAGCGCCGCCCTGACTACACGGGGAGAAGGGGACCTTCTTTTTAACCCCCGGGGCGTGACTCAAACGTCTACAGCCTGTCATGAGCGGGTAACTGGCGGGAAGCCCTCTTATGCTACCTAGGCATCAAGGCTGCCAGAACCGAGACCCTCGCTAGGCTTTCGCAGATTAATATAGTAAGTAAATGAGGGGCTCGTTGAGGAAATACAGAAACATAGGTCGGCAGTCTTTTTTTGGCAGCTCGTGCAGTGAACGAATCGGCATGTGTAACCCCTAGCTCTTTCACTTGTGAATGTTCTGCTAGACTTGCAGCGGCGACGACACCTGGAGGAACCTGTTTAACCTGTGGCTGCGGCTGTATTGCAATTTCCGTATCCAGGCGTTCACTGCACGGTGTTGTGGATGAGGCTCCACGTATGTCTAACACTGAAATAAGATGTTTCAAAAACAGAAAAGGGACAGTACAATTGTATATTAGATAAAGAATATATTAGTTGACTGGACAGAAGGAATACAACATTGTTGCCGCCCATAAAATTCACTCTACATCCCCAAGTGACCATCATTGGCAGAAGCAAAAGCGCCTAGTCGAACTTGTGCAAATACTTTTGCGCCCTGTGTACAGGTAGGTTGATGCCCCAAGACTTTTTCAGTGATTGTTTCCCTTGCTGTGTTGTGGCTGTGAACGAATGTTGTTCTCTAGGAGGCTATAAATGAAATTGTTTTAGTTTTTTCTGTTGTTGTAAACGCCACAATGGTTAAAATGCATGCGCCTCTGATAGAGAATACGAACCCAAGTTCACGATTTGAGAAACGAGACGTGGGATATAAAGATAGAATGACTTCTCTTAACTGTGAATTTCAGAAATCTTCGTTCATAATTTTACAAATTTCGTGCGTACTGACCATCATATCGTAATAATCTTCCAACTCGCCACATTCGCTACCTTGTTGTGTGCACAGGCAAAATGCTGTGAAAATAAAAAGGCATTTTTGCAGGCGAAATAGTCTGATTTCAGTTGGTTGGAGGTTGCTTGCC
Organism: Haemaphysalis longicornis; assembly: GCF_048455015.1. Classification (NCBI taxonomy): domain Eukaryota; kingdom Metazoa; phylum Arthropoda; class Arachnida; order Ixodida; family Ixodidae; genus Haemaphysalis; species Haemaphysalis longicornis. Next base: position 63,468,198 of record NW_027526407.1, on the reverse strand, counting down.
CACACGTAGTCTCATTTGGGATGGGCCAGGAATTGAGAACAACCGCTTGCTCTTTTTGTAGCTTCTAATTGCAGCTGTCAGTGGACGACTCGGTGTAACTGCCAGTATGCATGAAAGGGCAATCCCACTGAGTAGGTGTGTGTCATAATGCTCTGCCGCGGTGCATGATGGGATAGAGACGCTAGCTGAGCCGATATTGCCTGCTGCGGAGTAAACAAGAGAAAATTTCGCTCATCACAAAAACATCCCCCTCGCGAGGGGCACGATCAAATGCAGAGCATTTCCGCGGGGGGCGCGCCTGCAAGTCGTATGGATTACGTATTGGTTGTTGTTGTTGTAATTGTTGTCTTCCAGGTTCCAGCGTAGACATTGTCGATGAAGTCGATGGTGAAACGTGAAACGTGCCGTCAACCACCTGCCGCGGCTATGACGCAACGTGGAGCGGCTATGACGCAACGTGGCGCGGCTATGACGCAACACAATCCAACACAATCCACTTTAATCCAATCCAATCCAATCCAAGCCAAGCCAATCCAAGCCAATTCAATCGAATCCAATCCAATGCCCCTCGCGAGAGAGCGTTATAGCGCCGAAATCGCGCCACCACACGAACGCGTGATGTTGACGTCACGATCACGCCACAGATGTTAGCGACCGGAGCACGCGCGAACGACATATGTGGTTTTAGCGCGAACCGACCGCGGCGAGAGAGCGCGATGCGAGCGCCCCCACCTGTTCTTGCGCGCGAACCGACTGTTGCTCAGCGCGAACCCAACGCGGCGAGAGAGGATGTTGCGCACGTCCCCACCTGTTGTGCGCCCGAACCGAACGCGGCAAGAGAGGGTGTTGCGAGCGGAGAGAAGGCGAGGAGGACGCAGGGAAGAGGGCGCACCTGTGGCCGACGGTTGAATGAGTCAAGGATATAAGGCGCGTGCGTAACCTTCCGTTCTGTGTCGGCTTGTGGCGCAGTCGGTAGAGCACCATGTACCTTGCGTTCCGCCCGCAGGGTCGTGGGATCGAACCCTGGCGCCGGTAAGTTTTATATTTTTATATAGTGTAGGGGGAGCGATGCGGACTACGGACGTGTACGCGGGTGACATCGTGAGTTACTGAAATGCTCTGAATTTAAAACCAGTTAGTCTAATAGCAAACCGATTGGCAGAACATCAGCAGTATTCCTGCAGGCATAACTTGAGAGTTAAGGCACTCGATCAGATGACAGAAGACGCTGATGAGGCAGTCAGCCATAAAGAGGTGGTCGTGGGAGAGCCTATTCTGCCAATTATTCAATCGATTTTAGCAGGGCCTAACCACGGGGAAATACAGCCCTCAAAAATTTAAATTTAGTTTTGCGCCGAGGTATAGATTCAAGAAGCACTGCTGGCTCGTAGCCACTGCGAGCATGTGTCCTACAACACAAGGACTGCTTTTGGATATACAGAACCTTTGATCCGGTCACTTTCCACTTAAGCGATTTACCCGAACTTCACGTTACGTTACCCGTGGATGCCCATTCGCTTAATTTCTACCTTACCAAACGAGAAAAAGCCTGAGCACTGCATGACCATTTATCATGTGCGCAATGGTGAGCCCACTTATGATGCCGAAGGCAGTTAGGCGGCGAAGCAGTTTCGACGCTCAGAGCCTATAAGTCACTTGGAATGGCTGCGGGAAGATTTCGAAAGGGCGCAAATAATCTAACGTACTTGGTGTTAGATAGTCAAGCTGCTGCTGATCATCAAATGGTACATGGCCCCACCCACGTTGGGCTCAGAACGAATTCGTACTCTCCGCGCCACGCAAGCCATGACGTTGCTTCTTTCCTTCGTTATTTGGTCACTTCCTCAATCGCTGTTTCAATATTATATTATGCACTCCACGGCTTGTTCTGAGATAAGACAACTGTCATTTTTTGTTCCATTCTGTCAAGTAGTATGGCTGCCACCGAAGGTATTACACTAGGAATATTTCTCCAAAAACTTCGTCATCTTTTTATTGTACTAGGCTTGCTTTCATCGGTAGTAGGGCATGATTCTTATCGGGCATGATTCATAATGCTTACAAGTGTGTGTATCTTCCTGCAACTCGTAAAAAAGCAGCACTGAAGCATGTGTACAAACTAGGTTCAGTGCCGCTGGAAGAGGTGAATAACTATAAGTATTTAGTGACACTAACAAGTAACTTGTCCTGGAACCTTCACATCAACAACGTTTGCTCCTCTGCCTTCCAAAAGCTTTGTTTTCTAAAACAAAAACTTAAAAGTGCCCCGCCTAGCGTAAAATGTTTAGCTTACGTGGCATTATTAAGACCCAAGGTCGAGTACGCATGCACCGTTTGGGACCCGTATACAGAATTTCACATCGGTAATATTGAACGAATTCAAAGAAAAGCTGTACGGTTTATACATAACAAATTTTCCCGAACTGACTCTCCCCCTGTATTAGTAAAAATTAACCACCTACCTTTACTCAAAATTCGAAGAAAGCAATTCAGACTTGATTTTCTTTCCCTGCTCTTAGGTAACAAATTAGCACTGGACCCTTCACTGTTTGTATAGTTACCTGGCACCGCCAAACCCATGCGATTACTCCTTACTTTGCACAAACTAGCCTTTTGAAGTTTTCTTTTTCCCACGCCACATCACCACACATGTGCTGCGATAAAGGGGTGTATTACCGTTGAATTGTGCGCACTTGTATCGCCAGCATGGTGTCGGAACGAAACGAAAACCGGAAACGAAAAACGAAAAAAAAACGATATTTTTGGTTGGAACGAAAACGAAAACGTAACAGTATTATTTATTTCGTTCACGAGTGAAACCAAAAAAAATTCGTTTTGGTTTTCGGTTTGAGTGGCAATTTCAGGTATTTCAGGAATCATTTCAATTTCCATTCAGCGAGACGAAACATTGCGTTGATTCTCTGGCATAAAATCGTCTTTCGTATTTTTGGCACCCACTATCCTTCGGAAGGCTTGCTGCCTGCTCCCATACTCTCTCCGTTTGTTCCGATAGGCGCAGTGCTGAGCTCCACGCGGGATTGCCGCGATCATCTGGCTGCGATGCAGACGTCACGGGCTCATTTATTTATTTGGTTAGTTTAATAAAATACCTACATTAGCCCTACATTGTTTAGGGGGTGTGATACATGTATAATAAACACTCATATTCTAAGAGAAGACATAAAAACAATGCGGAAAAAATACAACCGTTGGTGTGTGCAACACTACCAGCGCGAACAGCCTTTTGGTGTGTGCATCACTGCCAGCGCGGACAGCAGATTATAGCCGAACTCAATGCAAACAGCTACACTTGCTGCGACAGTGCAGCGGAAAACATTTAATAAGCACTTGAAGCAACAGTTTCCAGCAGGGCAGTATTACCTCTAATAGTTTTTCGAGAAATACGCTTTCAATGCGGATATGCGCCATTATTATTCACCAATTTTCGTGCTGTTGTGCCTTCGTCTGGATATATATCGGGGTGGGGGCGGGACGGGTTTCTGAAGGTACGGATGTTAATCCATTGCTACCTATTCTCTTACAATCTCTTTGAAGATTAAAAACAGGAGTTTTACAGTGTTTCATGAGACAGACCATTCTAAACTTTTAACAATAACATCACAACTATATGAGTTCCACAGAAATTATATTTTTCAATAACATATTAGTCATGACTGTACCCTTTTTAACGAAATTTCATAATTATTTATCTTTTCAACAATTTCACAAATTTAAATTTTTTTTCGCGCAAACACGAACCGTTATGGGCCGTTACGAACCATTATTTTTTTCGTTCCGGAGCTGACACGAAACGGAACTTTTATTTATGGTCGGTCCCGCTTTGCTTTTCACAGAACGTTGGGACAGGTTGTTGCATGCAGAATATGAAGAGAACAGAAAGGAAGTCCTCAGGAATGTTGCTCCTAATTAAGGCAGTTTTTAAGGCAGTTTATTAGGGCATGCTATTAAAATATTCTGCCAGGGGTTTGGAATATTACACTGGTTATTAGGTCATTAGGTTTTGCCTCTATTTTGGATGCCCCAAAAGTTATTACTGTCTTTTCCATTTCATAACCAAACTGTGACAAAATTGATATTTAAACTGCTGAAATGTACGTGTATTATGTTTTGTCGGAAATTGGTTGCATGTACAAAGATAAAACAATTTAGTGATTTTTTGGGATTAGACAGTTTACGCTCTTTTGTTCGAAGCATTCCAAAGTGTTCCGCTTAAAACAAGGATGAGATGGCGTAACGTCATGTCGCTTTAATGAATTTGTTAACGAAGATCTCATACAATACGAATCAGGCAGCAGGCCCTCAGCCACAAGAGCAAGAGGCGCAAGATGTGTTAGTGGTTGACTGCCGTGTGACGAATGCCACCAGCTTCTCAAGGCTTCCTTCCAACAAATTTCTTTTTTGCAATTCTTTTTATGCCGAATATTTACAAATGATTACGTTTTCTACAGCACAAAGTGACTTGAACTATGAATGTTTTCCCGCTACCTTTACACTACCTTCGCAAAAACAATGTCACGTTCCGCTACCTTTACACTACCTTCGCAAAAACAATGTCACGTTAAACCAAAATTATGGGTAATTATCGTGTTCTTAGTAGTCTTCTCTTACACCTTACGCGAACATCTGGGTTTGTTTTTGTTTCCTGTAGGGCATAAAATTTGATTGTGCCTACGCACTGCTGCTTCGCACTAACGATATTTATTTATGCCGAGAACAAACTGTCACTACTACAATTTCATAGAAATGCAAGCGTTTGCATGAGAAAATAATGTAACGACTGCCGTGAGGCATAGTTTTCACCGAATCTTTACACAGTGAAAACAAATTAAAATGAGGCAGAAAACTGACCCGGCGCAACCTTATGCGCATGCGCGAAGAAAGAAGATGGGGGTTGAATTAGAAAGAAGGGAAGGAGGATTGGCTGGGTTTACACATAAGGTAGCCACACTCTGGCACCTAACATCACTTGCAAGTGAGAACTGTGCATTGGGGGGATCAGAAAAGTTTTTGTCGCAACGAAGCGTGCGCGCAGAGAGTTAGTGCGTGAAGCTCAGCTCAAGCAACAATGGCAGTAAGGGGCAACGGAATGGCAACCCGAGCAGCCTCAGCGTAGCAACGGCGAACACCGGCCGCACATTACTTCGAAATGGGTAGCGCACGCGTAATGCGTAAGACACCAGTGCCACGTTACAGTTACACTAATAAACCTTGTGCCGCGGAGTTCATTGGCGCGTTTTTTTTTTAATATTTTTGACGCGAAAGCATTCTGCGTCTTACAAAATGAAAATTCGGCGTTGTGACCAGCGGTCAGCACTGGAAATCTGCGCGCCGTTGTGTAATAAAATGGTCCGTGTCACCTACTGCGGAGGAACCCAGGGGCGCCCAGTGACACGGATGTGACTTTACCGTTACCCTAGGGCAAGCCAACGCGGAACATGGCTTTTGAAGTGCATGAACTCTGAACGAAAGGGCGTCAATATGAAAAAAAAGATCACGGGGCACAAAATTCTTATTCGTTATGAATTGAAAAGCTGTTTGCGAACGAGCGTCATGTATGTTCACAAGTTTAACATGATGGCTGGTGGTGCGTAGCGACGGCGGTGAGGTCGTCATGTTTACATGAAGTTACGTTTGTGGGAGCTAAGTAACCAGTATTAAATGCGTCACTGAGCTCGTCTATCCTTTCTCAGAACGAGAACGCCGCAGCTACACGGATATAAATAGCAGGTGTTTACGCCTAGCGTTTGCACCGAGTACAAGGCTACGCATTAAAAATGCCATCTGTTTCATATCGCATCCTGCATAGCACTATCACCACCCACGGTTTCCAGGTCGGGAGCAGGCAAGTTTTTCTCGGGAAACGTTTTCGTACAAGCAGATTGCGTCTTATCAAAATCATAAAGTCAAATTACATTAAACTATAATGCATTATGCTTGGAACTGCGTTGGTAGATGGGCAATTTCTTTCGTCGTTGTGTACAATCTAAGCTTACTTTTTAAAAATGATTAAACTGAGCTTTTGCCCCCATGCTTTTTGCCCACAACTGTAGTATTGCTGCATGTGGCAACGCCTAGTTGATCAATTTTGCGTTTTCGTGTCGAATGTGTTACTCACTGTATATACGCAGACATATACGATAACGCTATAGATTGTTGGATTTGTTCTTGTGTGGGCATGCGCTGTGCAAATAAGGGCCTCTTTTTCGCCTCTGTACCTTTTTCTTCTTTTTTTTCTTTTTACTCGCTGTTCGGTGGAAAGTCTAGCCACTGGTTTGTTTTCTAGTTGTTTGGAAGTGTTTACGTTGATTCTGTTTGAATACCAAGGCTTTTTTGTTTTGTTTTGTTTATGTTTTGACTGTGCACTGAGTTGTAACCTCGTCAACAAATTCCGTACAAACTTGATGTTGTTAACTAATGTTCTTTTCGAATGACTTTTGTGCTTGTATAGTTTCCTGCTCGATTTTATTGCCTCTCCCCTCTACAATGTATTTTTACCCTGAGGTTACAATAAATAAATAAATAAATAAATAAATAAATAAATAAATAAATAAATAAATAAATAAATAAATAAATAAATAAATAAATAAAGACAACACTTTACAGTCTGAGCTATTGCAAATGCTAATAGGTAACTTAACTACTGAGCACTCTTTTCACTTACCGGAGTGAATTTAGGAATTGATAAAGTATGCTGTTTTTTAGCGAAGCGACTTCCCGATTTTTTGTTTTTAGCCAAAAAATGAAACCTGAGACTGCGTTCCTGAATTGTTACATTGTGAAAACCTCGCAGAGATAAGTTGCGCGATTGCTGCCACACGGCGACCTTGTAAGACGTAACACGCAGTGTTATTACCTCGACAGATATATTTATCATGCTCGGGTGGTAGACAAGCGCGTCTGCGGCTGAAACAAATGGATGACTCAAACGAGATTTTGCGTTCAGTGCTTTGGCAATTGAAGTGAACTTGTCATCATCATCACCATCATCACCAGCCTATCTACGCCCACTGCAGGGCAAAAGCCTCTCCCATTAATCTCCAATTACCCCGGTGCTGTGCTAACTGCGACCAATTTATCCCCGCAAACTTCTTGATCTCATCCTCCCATCTAACTTTCTGCCGCCCCCTGCAACACTTGCCTTCTCCAGGGATCCACTCTGTTACCCTTAATGACCAACGGTTATCTTGCCTTCGCATTACATGCCCTGCCCACGTCCATTTCTTCTTCTTAATTTCTGCTAATATGTCCTGAACACGCGTTTGTTCCCTGACCCACTCCACTCTCTTCTTGTCCCTTAATGTTACACCTATCATCTCCTGCTCCATTGCCGGCTGAGCCGTTCTCAATTCAAGTTGAACCGTCATAGAAGTGAACTTGTAGGCCTCCACAAAATTACTTTAAGTTTAAAGAGGCATCAAAGGGAGTTGTAAAAATTGTCCGCTTTCCAATTGTGTTGACTAAAAAAATGTTTATAGCCAGTAGGCCATGTTCTAAGTTTTCTATGCCAATTTTCAGTCACTTTTACGACTCACAGCAACCGAAGTGCAGCTGCCCTCGCACCATCAACCATGAGGATTTTCTAAAGTCCATATTACGACACTCCCACACGTCCACAGGTCTAAATTTAAGATTGCCAGCAAGTTCAGAACGAATTTTACCCGATACATAAATTCCTAGATTAACCATGATTTGAAGATAATCAGAGTTTCCTAGCCATAGATAGCATAAAATGCATCGTAAAGCACTGCCAATGGAACATAAATCTTTATCTTGTGCCATGTGTAACAGAACAACGAAGGAGGTTTGCTTCACGTACAGAATCAAATAATATTTTGCAAGCCTTGATATACCCTGTACAACAATAAGAAAAATCGACAAACTCATTTCACTGTCCTTGCTGGGCAATGACCATTTCAATATTCAATGTATTTCTTGTGAGCATGATTTAGAGTAATTTCACGCTTCAAAGCAAGCTACCATTTATTGCAAGGAAATATTAAAAGTTTGAAAATGCCAAAAATGGAGTGCTTTGTTTATGTTAAGTCGTAACGTTTCAGTCAACATAATTGTTCTTTGTATAGGAATTGAACATATATTACTTGTTTATTCAGTGATTTACGCTATTGGAAAACCGACAATAGTGAGAACTCGTTCCTTCTGTATCAATCCATACCGAACGCGGGGCATACAAGGGGTGTCCATACGACAAAGGCAGCTCCTTCAGAAACAAAAGGAATCGAACACGCCGTCCGGCGAATAGGCTTTCTGGCTACATCACCAATATATGTCCCGCATCTCTTCAGTAACCTAAAACGTAGGCTAATTTATTCGTTTTCCACTTGGCCAAATGAATAAATATACGAGTATAATTGATAGGGCCCCGTCACATTGTCTCTGTGAAGTCTGTGTTGCGATGTGCATGGGATAAGGTCCCGACAAGGTCCACGTCAGTAATTCGACGACTACCTCAGGAAAATATCCCAGTGCAACTTTTATCCTTTACTCCTTACAGAGGTAACCATGCCAGAGATGGAATTTCTGAGGGGAAAAGTGGGCCTCGTTACAGGAGCGGCGTCTGGCTTGGGAAAAGAAGTCGCAAGACTGCTTCTCGAGAAAGGATGCATGGTACGAAATAATAATAAAAACTTAAAAAGAGCCAAAGCGAGTGAGAAACCTTAATATGCTTTATAAGGTGTTCTAAATCGCATACGCGCTTGCGCAAAATAGTGCATTTGGAAGTACTAACCACGCACAAACGACGTATTGGGATGTCCAATACGTTTCAAATGAATGAAATGCATGCGATTAAAAACAAATACGTCCTAATAGGAAAATTCGCGCCAATCCACCCTGTGGAGGCGGTTGGAAAGCGAAGCTCGAGAGGAAACACAGAACGATTACCCGTGCGATGTCACTTTAATTCACACACGTGTCTCTTTATCTTTATCTTAAGCCGGATTGAGTACACTGCAGGACGATGGCCTCTCCCAAAGATCTCTAGCCACTCCTATGAAGTGCCAGAAGGCTGATAGTGTGATTTTACAATCATTGCGAGGTGTGCAGCGAATGTACTTATATTATTCTTAACCAAGACCTTACACTGCAGTACGAGCACAAAATGCTGTATGGTTCACCCAGGGCTTCTTGAGGTTTCAGTGATTACCACTGCAGTTAATTGTTGTTCGCCATTTGACTAATTTCTTTTGTTTTTCCGAACACGCACACCGGGTAAGGCGCGTTTAGAAAGTCTACGGCCCTGCATGATGCTGCGTTTATAGCCTTTCGTCTCCCGATAACTGTGCCTTGTCTGCCTGTTACGCGAGGCCGAATTATCTACCTGCGGTCTGGTGACAAAACGTTCCTAAATAAATATGACATTAATGTTCGCACCTTTACATACTCCAATTCATTGATATTTATATGTCCGTCACTGTTGCGCTAGCAAATGCATCACGCTACCCGCCGCGGTGGCTGAGTAGATAAGGCGTTGTGCTACTTAGCACGAGGACGCGGGTTCGATTTCCTGCCGCGGCGGCGGCTTTTTTGATGGAGGTGAAAAGCGAAAACACCCGTGTATACGAGATTTCGGGGCACGTTAAAGATCCCCAGGGGTTCAAAATTAATCCGTAGCCTTCCACTACGGCGCGCCTCATCGCCTGCGCTGCTTCGGCGCGTTATACCCTGCAATCAATCAATCAATCAATCAATCAATCAATCAATCAATCAATCAATCAATCAATCAATCAATCAATCAATCAATCAATCAATCAATCAATCAATCAATCAATCAATCAATCAATCAATCAATCAATAAAATACATCACGCAGGTAAAAAAGGCAGCTGTTTGGCGTTCAAAGAGGAAGCACGTGTGAAGAGAGAAGTATGGAAGTAGAGGGCGATTCATGATGAAAGGGGGGACAAGCAAGCGCTGTCTTTCAACTGAGTTTGTTCGAAAAGTTACACAAATATATACATATATCTCTTCCGCACAGATCATGCGCGAAAAGAAAGAAAGAAACACCCTAGCTGCTGGTGCCGGCATTGCAGAATTTAAAATTGGATTTCAGCCTATGCCCAGACATTAAATATCTTTTTTCTGCGAAAGAACAGAAGTCAGACTGGCACAATCCGTAGACCGTTTAAGAATGGGCACTGCCTCGACAGCTCTCTGATCATTTGGTTCCTACAAGAGAACAGTATCGAAGTGTCGGCTAAACGAGTTGTTCAGCCGCACTGCTTGCAATGTGCCGACAAGTGGGGACTTCTAGCCCCTTTCATTGAATTATACTTTCCCCTTAATCGCACGTGAAGGCAGCGTCCCATCTGCCCTACATAAACCCGCTTGCAAGGTAGACGGATAGAATAGACGACGGAAGTGGGACAGGGTACATAGCTATGAATATGCTTCACCGTGCAGCCGCCAGTAAAAACAACGTGTTTTTTGTTAGCGCAGCGATCGTTTTTTGCGCACAATTGGCCCAGCTTGTAGCGCGCGGAAACTAAAACCAGTACACCATAGCGAGATGGAACCTTTTTTAAGCTCTTAGTGAAGCCATGTATGTAAATCAGTACAGCAATTCTCTCGCGCTCTTTTGCAGCGCATGCGAGCTCAATTCTACCATCTTTTTTAACGTTCTGAGTCCACCTTTGGCAGGCCGGAAAAAGCATGTCGAGCGGAAAGCCAGCGTCTTCAAGTTTCTGCACCTGACCGGTGAAGCTTGCTTCCATCAGATGGGGGCACGACTTGGTCAGCGCCTAACGAAAGCAGGAAAGGACCAGGGTGCATATAGTGGCGCTGGCGCATCAGGGTACAAGAGCTATAGTGGAGGGGGTGACAGCAGGCGACGGAGTGAATTTTTTGCTGCAGTGAATGTAGCATTGCATTTACTGTCTCACAAATCAAGCATCCATGAATTTTAAATAAAGGAACGCTGCAAATGAAACTTATGCATTCATTTCTTATCTTATTATTTCGTAATGGTTTGTTTTTGTTCAACAATGTTGAAAAGTATGAACTTTGCTACCTGAATTAGATGTTTAGATTTAGCAATGAATATATCGTTTTTTGCGCAGTTGGCACAGGACCGAGGTAATTGGAGAATAATGGGAGAGGCCTTTGCCCTGCAGTGGGCGTAGATAGGCTGGTGATGATGATGATGATGATGATATAAACCTATTGTGGAGCTTCTCTTTCACTTTGGCCGGGCGGCTGAATGGAGTGATAGACAGACAGACCGAAATTTTTGCATTGAAGTAGCCCAAGGGAGACTATAGTATTTAAAAACAATCTTTACGTTAGCCACCGTTCCTCTCTTCTCTTCTCCTTCCTCTTGCACTCCTTCGTTAATCCTACTTTTCTTCCTTCTTTACTCCTCTTTCACTTATTTTTAATACCTGTTTTACTCCTCATTTGCGCATCGTGACAATTTCATAGCTACCATTCCTCTCTCCTCTTCTCCTTCCTCTTCCACTCCTTCGTTACTCCTACTTTTCATCCTTCTTTACTCCTCTTCTACTAATGTTTAATACCTCTTTTACTCCTCATTTGCGCATCGTGACAATGTGATAGCCACCGTTCCTTTCTTCTCTTCTCCTTCCTCCTCCACTCCTTCGTTACTCCTACTTTTATTTCTTCTTTACTCCTCTTACACTCATTTTTAATACCTCTTTTACTCCTAATTTGTGCACCGTGACAATGCGATAGCGACCGTTTCTCTCTTCTCTTCTCCTTCCTCTTCCACTCCTTCGTTACTCTCACTTTTTTTTCCTCTTTACTCCACTTTCACTCATTTTTATTACCTGTTTTACTCCACCTTTGCTCATCGTGACGATGCGAAACCGAGGAATAAAAATAGAACACAAGATGAAAACGTGACAACAAAATAATTTTAAATTAATATTTACGTTCACTACTTCTTCTCAGAATGACGAAATAGAATGAACGATTTCTCGTCTAATACTAAATGATCATTATGTTGTCTCTGTTACAGGTCTCCCTGCTCGACTTAAACGCCAACTCAGGTGAAGAAGTCGCTTCACAGCTGAACATATTGCATGGCTCAGGCCGTTGCCGTTTCTTCAAGTGCGATGTCACCAAGGAAAAAGAGCTCGAAGGTTCGCAGTCCCATCTTTTTTGCCCGAATATCTTTCTCAAAAGAAATGTTAACGCTTCACGCAATACTTCTTCTACGGAAGGCTACTGGCAATAGTCGTGGTTTTGTTCAATTCCTCCGCCATGCCAACAAGGCAAAGCGCATTTTCTTCGGTATATGCTGGAAGGCAGACCCTGCTGATTAAGTGCCGTATATTATAATTCTTGATTCTTTTATAGGATACAAAGCGGCTGGGCATTACAATACACAAAAACAGTTCCCAGTAATCTTTTTGGATAATGACTGTTGTTGAGAAATTCCAATTGCCTGGAATTAGGCGCAAATTTCTTCGCCTAGAATTTACGCACCAATTGTTTATCTATAAACGTGTGATTGATCGACCTACTTAATCCACTTTTTACGAGAAAGTCTCATCTCACCCATGAGCTATTCCTAACTAGATTTTTTCCTATGCTTAACATTTTCCAGTTCTCTTTTTGCCTCCACTTTTAACGAGTAGAATTTGTTAGCCGTCGCTGCACTTTGCTGGAAGCACATTTGAGCCTAAATGCCACAGCTGCAAGCTAATGTTCTTGCCTTTGTTAAAAGCAGTGTTTTCTTGCGTCTTGTGTTGCGTTTTCTTTTTTCTCGCTCCTGCTGTATTTGTTTTTTTTTTCTTTGATTCTGCGCTAACGATTTGTTTCAAAATTGTAATATCTTTCTGGCGTTCTCTTTGTTGTTCTTGCTGTTCCTGACAGCTGGTATCTTTGTTATAGCGCGTTTGGAGAATAATGATTTCTGTTTACTTGTGCTTTGTTCGCTTCATGCCACTTCTGCTTTGGAAATTATTAAATAAAAGGTTTCTGGTGTTTAAACACATGGTGTTGAAACGCAAGTCAATTTTAAGTAATTTAAAAGTTGCCGCTGCCGTCATCAGAGTAGAATTAATCTGCCAGTGCAGTAAACCTGCTGAGTGTAGAAAGTGGCAAATAGTTCAAGAGCATTACGAGGGTGGGCAGCGTACACAATCTTTAACGGGCCACGAAGTTGGGTGCGCAAACTCTATTTGGAGATAAAGATGGTGTTTTGGCGGCCTTACTACACAGGAGATCCGTGGGCAGGTCCATCTTCTCTTCCATAGAAAAAAAATGGTTGCCCTACGTTTGTTGAAGTTAGCGGCTCCACGTGCACTCCCACTTCTCCGGGAAGAAGAGAGTGATTGGGCAAGCCCAAAGCAGGTGGTATGTGGTGGAGGCTTTTGTAGGATGGGAATTCGTAAAGGTTCAAAGGTTCAAAGGTTCATTTTCAATTCAAAAACAAATTTTACATACACGCGTATATACAGACGAGCGTCCCAAAACCAAAAGGCTGAAACGGGACCCTCGGTAGTTCATTACTAAAGTAGCATGTAATCGCAGCGAACAAAATTGTTAATCTCAAATAATTACGGAAACAAATGCAACACTTCCAACATTAGAAATTTCACCAATTTAATTTGACAAATCTATCAAGTGGATTTTCAATACCTACTGCCACGTTAACAACTACTAAAAAAATTCTCTTTTTCAAAAAAGAACATTGTACCGTGTCTTTTTTTATTTCACATGAAGGACCAATGTTTGAGCAAATACATTGATGGAGAAAATACCAAACCATCTAACTGCACCCTATATGATGTGTGCTATGCCATTTAGTGCTGAGGTGTGTTAACTCTGGGTCGTTATTGTCAAAAAGGCGCTCTGAGGGATGCATTTATATTTATAGTTTTGCTGACCAGTCTCACCTGATGTATTTTACGCTAAAACAGTGTTAATTTACGTTTCGATTGGTATTGAACACAGATGAAAAGATGTCTGAAAAGAATTATGTTTACATACTTTTTTTTCTGTGAACCTAGCAACAGCAAAACATGATTATTTGATTGAAAGCGATTTTATATTCATGGGGAAAACCGCGTATTGTATCTTGAAGTTGTAAAACAAAGCGAATTAAGGTTGATGTGTGTTTCCCCACCATATCTTCAAGCATACTATGAAATCTTGCATTTGAAGTTTTTAAGGGTGTTCAGGAGCTTCAGGAAACGTTTTAGGGTTTCAGATGGGACCTAAAGTGAAGCCTTGAACTCATAGCAACGCAAAAATCTGCCCGCCTTGAGGACACTGTTCCTTCGAAGCTCTCGTTTTCAACTCTATGAAATTAAATAATGAATTGAAATTTAAGAAAGATTTTAAACGTCGTCGCCGTTTTCAACTCCAACAATGAGCAGCGGTCTACATGGCGTCACCTCCTTTGTCAACCTTGGTGAAGGACCGTGGTGTAATCAAACCTTTGAGTTTTAATTTTTAAAGAGCTAATTGTTGGATACATAATTATCATTATCAGCAGCATCTCAATATGCAGATGTAAGTTCATGGCTGGGAAAAGTCGTATCCCATAGATCTCGAACAATTACGATAATGCGATGACGGAACCAATTTTTGCCAATAATTTTGTAATATTGTCCCTCTGAATTCCTTATGGTCTTCTCCCACTGCTGCTGCCTCTGCGGTATCTACTCTGTTAGGCAGATATTACAGCGAATCTTTGGTGTCCTCAGTGGTTTCGTTGTACACTAATACGCGCTGCAGGAAAGCCAACTTTACAGAGATAAGATTTAGCGCAGCGAAAGACACGGGCAGTGAAAAGGACAGGAGGGGCGCTTTCTTTCGCAACTACCGATGTTGCGTTGAGTAGTTTGCCAGCTGGCCCGGTTACGACCACCACGTATCGTGCAGCAGCCCTATCGTGCTACATCCACGAAGGCCGATGTTCGCTGCCCTTCTCGTGTAATTTTCAGTAGCGCCTTCGTGCTGCCCGCTATCCTGCCTTCACTGAATTGCGGGTGTCTGTTGCGAGGGATGGGCCTGGTTTCGTAGGTCTCCCTCGTTCTTCCGTCGAGTTTGACTCCGGAAGGGGTGCGTGATTTTTTGATGTGAAGGCAGTTGTCCACATTGCATGACCGAACAAAATCCACTGATTTCTGTGTTTCGTCTATGGCGTCTCCACACGGGCTTTCTCTGTAATTCAAGACGCTTGTTAACAATCTCTAGCGCCACTAGTATTAACCTTCTTGGCATGGTCGCTTATGCTACGCTTTCTTTCAACTCTATTAGTAATGCAACAGCTTTGCACACCATTAGTCATGGCCGGCTGTTCTTATCAGTTCAATGTAACTGTATGCAGTGGCAGAGGTAGTGAACTGCCTCTTACTTCATAGCGCTTGGCGAATGCACCGAGCGTATACTAATCCTGCACCAATTTGTTTTCCGTTATCCCAATTGCCTGCATTAGGTATGGTGATAACAGTTACAAGCCCTTTACTCTATTTGTAACTCTGTAATGGTTGGTGGTCATTTTTGTTGCGATATGTGTTTTTCATCAGAGTGCTTTATTGCAACCCGATATGTCTTCGGAGGCTTGGACATTGTCGTCAACAGCGCCGGCGTTGTTGCCTGGCCTGACTCCTGGAAAGTTTTCGCAGTAAACGCGGCAAGTCTGCTACTTTACTACCAAATTTACTAGTGTAAATTTTACGACTGGATCGGGTTTTAAGTGTGCCCCAAAATCATCGCCTAACGGTCATTGAAGAAATGTTCATTTATTCAATAAATCAATGAAGCTTGCACATTCTCCAGTAGGCTAGAGAAGGCGAGGAATGGTTCGTCTTTATCATGTCCAACGTTAAACCAGGCTAGGTTTATTAAGTACTGTTTTACGATTTAAATGAGTTGTGAGCGAATGTCTAAGGAGATTCTCTAATGCCCAAATACGTCTAAATCTGCCAAAGTTGTCTTCACAAAAAAAGTAGTCTTCCGTTGTATAAAACAGCCGTTGTATAATACAATGCACTGCTGGTATATCCATGGTCCAATGTAAGTCTATGTACACCTTTTCACCGATTTGTTAATGACTTTACCAGCGATATATTACAAGGCAACCGCTCAAGAGCTGCCGAAGCTCAATCAACTCAAGCAAACCAACAATCACGGCGTTCTTAAGCTAAAGTAACGAACTCAGAAAAGAAAAACCGATGCCCCGAGTCTACTGCAAAAACCGGAACGACTACATATCTAGAACACGTAAGGCGACAGTCGTATACTAAACTCTCGTGAAAGCTTTTGTATGGACTTGGCGATTGAAAGCTTGGATCTTAACATGCATAGTTGTTTCCACAATGATGCCACCAGCGTAGCTAATGTTTTCATAATAATTCTTTTTCTTGGAATATACCACAATTAGGTGTAATTTCAACTAACCCTTCTTACTAAAAGGCGTACTTTTAAGTTATTTTGCCAGTAATTCTCTCAGCCGAAGAATGACCTTGTTGACGTGCATCCGCTTCTGAAACTGCTCACCGGATGTGGTAACGCATGTATAAGAAAAATGGCGAAACCTTCTGTGACCTGACGCGACTTTAAAAGCCACGGAACACTGAATGGCCAGCATTTGCCTGAAAGGGACAGATTTGCACAGGATATCCTTTCTTTTTCTCTTCAAGCTGCATAACGAATCACTTGGCTGAGGTGTACGCATTTTGTGACCTCATTCATGTACATATTTTATATTTTAAATTTTAAATTTACATATTTTATGCCTTGCTTATGTACATATTTTAGACCTCATATATTTATGCAGACAGAAAATAAACACTCGATCTCCAATGCAGACCTTCTGTTAACCCGGAGATTTGATGAGCTGAATCGATATCTCGGTCGTTTCGAGCTCGTTGTATGGAGTGCCTACGTTATTCACGTAGTAATATTATATTGACATTTACATTTTTCCTTCTTTTGCAGGAAGCCGTATATTCGAGCACCCTCTTAGCGTTCAAGTACATGGGTAGAGACTGCGGCTACAATGGTGGCCACGTGGTCAACGTGTCTTCTGCAGTAGGTATGAAACGATTCAACGACGAGTGTCGGTTTGAATTAACAACAAAATATTTGTGGTTTCGATTCCTTGCGTTTTCTGCTGGCCGTAGTTGCTGGAATATATTGAACTCCACAAAACTGCTAGTGCTACTAACGATGTTCGCTAAATACGTGACAGAATCGATTCAAAGCCAACACCCATAGAACGTGGTGTCATAGCCTCTAAGTAATTACTGAAATGTTCTGGCTGCAATTATTCGGAGAGTCATCGCTAGAATTCTTTGGCATATCTGCGGGAAAAATGCATCAATGGTTCTTCATGGGTTCAGTCTCCACGCAGAATTTGTAATTAACTGACTCTAAGGGTGTCTATACAGATTCATTAATTTGAAAACCAATACTTTTTAAATTCATTATTCTTGCGTTTGAAGAACGCTACTTCGTCCGTCTACAACGAAGCCGTCTGTATAGAGGGTGTTACAGGAATAACCAAGTGATTCTAAATAAATAAACTTCTGAGGGTAAAACTGTTTTTCTTGCGCGAAGTTGTCAGGGGCCTGGGCAGACGCAATGAAACGAGATTCAATCGCTACTTAGGGCAACAATTGACTGGTACTTCTTAATTAACTCTTTTAATTATTGCAGTTAGGCGTGTGCTTCTAACTTGGAGATTGTAGAGTATCATCAGTCAACTCGACATCCATCGTTAAATTTGCGAAAAATTAATCGTCGGCAGAACTACGGGCTGAGTACTTTGCCCTCCGGATGCGTGCATCTGGAGAGCGGCGGCTTTAAAGCGCCGCAAAGCCATGCCCACGTGTTGGCGTCACTTAGAGCTGCCCACGTAACACGCGCGCCGCGCTTTATCACGGCCGGGCTAGAGCGGCCGAGCGCCTCCGTCCTAGCCCGGCCTTGGCTCCATCTTGCCTTGAATTAAAAGTAGGGCGGCGTGCTCTGAGTGACGTCAACAGGTGGGTGTAGTGTAGCGGCGCTTTGCAGCCGCCGAGCTCCAGATGCAGGCATCCGGAGGACTAAAGCACTGAGGCCATCGTTCTGCGGGAAATTTAGTTTTCGCAAATAGAACACTGGATTTGACTGCTGATCCCCTACAATTTCCACATTACAATCACATGCCGAACTGCAATTACTAGAAGGTTTATTATCAAGTTGCCTAAATAGCAATCAAAACTCATTTTATTGCTCCCGCCAGGGCCTTTGACCACTTCTCGCCGGAAAAACAATTTTACGTCCGAAAGCCTATTTTTTAAATTACTTCAATTCTCCCCTGGTACACGCTGTATACTGAAATTGTTATCCCTGTTGTAAACCGAGGTTGTTCGATGCGCCGCACTGACATGGGGTTCAGGTACCCCACCCTCCTCCTTGCGTATGGTGTGTAGAAATTTCGTAGGTGTCACTGAAGCAGCAGTGGTACGACTGAATCTACACAATCCCAACGTTTAACATTAAACATTAATGTAAGTTTTTTTTAGTGGGGTTACTGCGTTCTAGGTGGATAGGTGTGCCCATATGTAAAATGTATACAAGAAAGCAGTGAGTAGCCATACTGCCGCCGCGGTTACCCATGAGTGTTTGCGCGGGATTTAGTACGTGATGTGGCTAAATACAAAAACAAATTCCGCTTGGGATCACTTCATCATTCATGAAACTGTACCTACGCCATCAGAGCGAAGGCATCTGGAAACACACATAACAGACGGGAACATATTCCGCATGCCGCGAGAAAAGGTGGTCAGAAAAATGAAGAAAGCTTACACTAACGCGTAAGACTTGGAAGTAGTGAAGCTGTACGCAACCTTCACGACCATCAAGACGGTTCATGTGCCCGATTGCAGGCAATTTGCTTCTTCTTCCCTGGCGCAACGACATTTACTCCATCATTGTTGCGATAAGGGTGAGCTTCCTCCATTTTTTTGAAAGTGATAGTCATTGGACATCACCTTGGAGGGGCGTACGCCATGACGTGCCTTCCCAGTTCCGAGCAAGTGTTGTCACGAATACGGCGAACGCTGGAGTCTATCGTTTCAAGAAAGTGTTGTTATGATTACGGCGTGCGCTGGAGTTTTTTTTTTTTTTTAGTCAAGCTTGGCCAATTTCCCTAAATGGGTATACCTATCCTGACACCGTGCGCCGGGCAGGCTTGGCGGTCGTCGCGAGGCGCGTACACACAATCGCTCGCCATTTTCTTGGTTTTTTAACTTCCGGGCAATCACCGCAATCTTGACCTCTCCCTAAGTGGGTATGCCTGGCTTGACGGACGTGCGCCGGGGACGCTTGGAGGTCGCCGCGAGCCACGCATACCCGAGCGCTCAGCATTTTCTTGGCTTTCCGAACTACCGGGCGACCACCGCAAAGCATTCGCTCCCGTGTGCTCATCAGTTTCTCGGTATTTTTAACTGCGGACAACAAGCTCTAACGATTTGCTGAACAGCTTCGCTGTTAAATGCTGTAAAATTAACAGCAAGGTTAATCCAGAGACGGCCACTAACACAGAAAACATTAAAAAAATATGCCTCTACATATACATTTATGAAAAAGCATGCAGGAGGCAGGTGACAGGTACAGGCTTGAAACTTGCAAGACCTGGCAATACTAAATGACATGCACCTCACACCGTACGCATCACCGACGTCGTCCTTTGTATCAACGAATACGATTCTCTTTATCTTACAATTTGGGCTGTGCAAGCTTGGCAGGGGTTTCATCAAATCCGACCCCTAACACCTGGCCGGGCGAGGTACGCCGATCAGATCAGAACAACCGAGTGATGCTGGAAAGAGCAGCCTCTACAGACATGGCAGTCCCCTAATAAGGACAGGCAGTTCAACGTGACGTGGTATACACCTTCGGTGGGGTTTCAGCCACTGGTGAGAAAGCTCAGAAGACCCTTCCTGTCAGAAGGCCCAGAAAGCCCAGAACAAGAAGAAGAAGAAGAAGAAGAAGAAGAAGAAGAAGAAGTGGAAGAAGAGGAAGAAGAAGTAGAGCAAGAAGAGGAAGGAGAGGAATAAGAAGAAGAAGAGGAAGAAGAAGTAGAGCCCAGCTGACGTGTTTGTCTGCGTGGTCGCTTGCTTCTAAGCTGCTTGGTTTTTCGCTTTCCTGGTTCAGGTGATCGGCCAACCTTCAGGCGGATTAGCGGTTGTTTCCCGCCATTCTTTTGGTCTTTTCTTTTCTTCCAGGTTGCTGGTTTCCGCGCCTGGATGTCTTTTGAGTCTCCTGGCCGGGGGAGTTCCCCCTGGGCGGCCTCGATTCGTCCGCAGGACATGCAATTGGAAGCCCTAAAGCGCAGTAGGGTGGGCAGCATCCCCGTGGCCTTAGTGCCAGTAAGTGGCGGATTCATCCGGCTGAAAAACCCGCGGGCTGTACAGGCGGCACTTCGAGCGGCTACTGAGAAGTTCGAGCACATTACGGAGGTCCGCCCGTTTGGCAAAGGTGGCGTCTTGTGCCGATCGTCAGACGAGACCTGTGTCGCTGACCTCTTGAAATGTACAATGTTTACCTCTGTTCAGGTGAGTGCATTTATCCCCCCTCACCTTGCTTGCGTGAAGGGCATCGTTCGAGGTGTTGATGTTCAGATGACACCTCAGGAGGTACTAGAGCAGTTTTCGGTAGCGGGAGTCACCTCAGTTTACCGTTGCAGCCGTGTTGTAGAGAAAAACAGGGTGCCAACAGAATCTGTCATTGCTACATTTGTTGGGACGCATTGTCCATCGGAGATTAAAGTATGGCCTCTCATTTACCGTGTGGAACCTCTCTCTCCCCGGCCTCTTCAGTGCCACAACTGTTGGCGTTTTGGCCACACATCCAAGGCATGCAAATCGTCTCCCCGGTGTCGCGCATGCGGTGAGAGCCATTCTGTCGAGCTATGTACTGCCCAAGATGTCAAATGTTGTTTGTGTGGAGCGGCACACCCAACTGACTATTCTAATTGTCCTGCGAGAGCTCAAGAAGTCCAAGTTGTCGAGGTCATGGGTAAGCGTCGCTGCTCGCGCGGGGATGCTGGTACAATTGTCAAAGAAAGGACACATGGTTATGCTGGAGTTACGGCCAAACACTCTCCATCACTCGCTGATGCAGCCGTAGTGAATACCATTGTTGCAGCGGTTGAACAAGCCGTTGCCAAGCTCCAACAGTCTTCCCTCGCTGACCCAGCTTTTGCTTCCGTTGTAGCAGCGGCTGTTGAGAAGGGTGTCTCTTCAGTAATCACCCAGTTAACTTCCACCATAATCGAGTGCGTGTCTCGCACAGTGGTGACTCAGCTGGCGCCACATTTGCAGCCCGCTCCCCTTTTGTGTACCTCCTTTCCCCAAGTGATCCAGCAAGTTTCCACCGTCCCTGAAGGTCCGCTGCTCTCAGCAGCTAATCTTGCCTCGGATTCTGTTAAAGTCTCGTCTACTCTCGCTACTTCGGTGCGTGGTTCGGAACATCCTACTTACGCTGAGGCTGGTACTTCGTCTGTTCGTGGTCCTACGGCCGACAAAGAGTATATTCCTCCCCTTTCGCCCTCTTCAGACTCGGACATGGAGCTTCAGGCTTGGCCTATGGAGACTGTTCTTCAGTCTAGTAAACGTTCCGGATCATCTAGTACCGAAACCCTGGAAGTGCAGCCAAAAGCAAAATCCAAGAAAGGTAAATCTGTTTCAAAGCCCAAGAATCAGATATTACAAGCTGCAGTTGCTGCAGCCGGTCTCTCTGAATCATAGGGGTTCTAAAGGTCGTTCAGTGGAATTGTCGCTCCGTTTCGGCAGGCTTTGCGGATTTACTTTGTTTGTGCTCTCAATTTTCCCCAGACGTAATTTTGCTACAGGAAACCTGGCTTAATAGCAACCAAAAATTTGGACTTTATAATTACCGCACTTTTCGACTAGACAGGCCAACCCGAGGTGGCGGTCTGTTAAGTTTGATATCTACAAAGTTTGCCCACACCGCGAAGGTGTCCTTCCAACTTCAACGCCCAGACTGTGAAATTTTAGTGCTGGAATTAAAGCTACCTGGTTGCCTCCCCTTCTCATTGGCCAACGTGTACTTTCCTAGTGGTGTCGTTGATTCCGAACCACTTGATTTGGCTATTGCTTCGGCTGTACCTCCCATTATCTTTGCAGGAGACTTTAATTCCCACCACGTTACTTGGGGCTTCCGGACGGATTCTTGCGGTAATCGCTTGTTGGATTGGATTACAGATAACAACTTAACATGCATAAATTCGGATTCTCCAACCTACCATAAGGGACAAACGCAATCTGTTTTGGATTTAACTATATCTTCTCGAGGTGTTTCAGTGCCTTCTTGGTCGACCGTTGATGGCGGGTCGAGTAGTGACCACATCCCAATAGATTTTGACATTGGGTGTCCCATCTGTTTCGTTAACCGCCAGAGCCGTTCTTTTGTTAACTATAAAAGGTTTCAAACCTCTCTGAAGGAGTCCCTGTCCTCTCTGGTCACACAAAATGAAGCTGAATGTGCGACAGGCCTTTGTTCCGCCCTTTCCTCTTCAGCTCAGTCGTCATTATTTGAAGTGATGTCGAAGAAGTCAGTATTGCCGAGTCCCTGGTGGGACGAAGAATGTTCGCGCTGCTTTAGACGTAGAAAGGCGGCCTGGAAGAAGCTTTGCCATAACCTATCCCCGCTTAACTGGTGCAACTACAAATATTTTTCAGCGGTATTCAAACGCGCTGCTTCTAATGCTAAACAGCCTTATGACACAGATCGATCTCTGTGTCTCTCCAAGCATAACAATAAGCGTGCGCTTTTTCGCTTTCTTCGATCGCGGAAAGCAGTACCCTCTCCAGATAATACAGACTCCGTGGTGCTATCGTCAGGTGAACTTTCAGAGTCCCTAGAGTCGATAGCTGATGGGCTTCAAGCTCGTTTTTCATCCTTCTTAGCGATGTCATTTACTCCGCCAGACGTGGTAGACGACTTCATAGAGGTAACGCTATCAGAGCTCGCTGACGTCATGACTAAATTGACTGCTGCAGCTCCTGGCCCAGATGGCATTACAACTGAAATGCTGAAGTTATTATTTGACGAGGCACCCAATCATTTACTTAACATGATCAATTATTCTATTCGACATGCATGGATCCCCGATGTCTGGCGTCTCGCCAAAATACTTCCGGTACTTAAGAATGCTGGTCAGGGCCTCTCGATTGAAAACGTCAGACCTATTGCGTTGTCATCTAAGGTGGTTAAATTAATCGAGCGGATTTTGCAGCAGCGCATAATGCAATTGGTGTCCAGTTCTAGAATCTTTAGCCCAAGACAAATTGGTTTCCGCCCTGGGTGTTCGATTTGGAGTGCGCATATGGACCTTGAAAGCCGGATTAAACTTGCCCGTCGCACTAACCAGTTTTCGGCCCTAGTAACCCTAGATGTAGCAAAAGCTTTTGATAGCGTTGAATACCCTGTGTTGTTGTCCCGGTTACAAGTCTTAAACTTCCCAAGATATATCATAGCTTGGATTTGTGAATTTCTGAGAGACAGGCAGATCAGTTGTGTAAAATTTAATGTTACCTCCTCACAGCGGCCACAGTCTAGGGGCGTACCGCAAGGGGCGGTCCTTTCCCCTGTTCTTTTTAACATCCTTGTAAGCGCTATTCCGGTGGTTTCTGGTGTTTCTAAATATGTATATGCCGACGATATTGCGTTTTTTGCATCAGCACATGACATTCAATCTCTTTACAAATTATTGCAGTCTTATCTGAATAGTATTGCCTCCTGGTTGGACAGTATTTGTCTCTCTATGAATGTGAACAAATGTTCCTTATTAGTTTTTCCAATCTCAGGTCCTGTTAACATTACTCTCAGTTACCGACAGTGCATAATTCCTCAGGTTCCTTCTTTAAAGTACCTCGGGATTATTTACACCAGTGAACTTGACTGGACCCCACATATAGCCCTCATTGAGGCCAAAGGTGCACGTGCTGTTGGGATGTTGAGAAGTCTCAGTCATAGATAGAAGGGCATGCGCAGAGAGACCCTTCTTATGATATATAGAATGTACGTTCGCCCCATTTTAGAGTTTGGGTGCGTGTTATTCTCTGGGTGCGCCGCGTATAAGCTTCATCGTCTGGTTATTCTGGAGCGCCAGGCTCTTCGCTGCTGTTTAGGGTTGCCTAAGAATGCAGCAAATGCTGTAGTTTACTTGGAAGCGCGCGTTCCTCCTCTGCTTAATAGGTTCCGGATTCTGACGGTTGAAACTTTTCTGAGAGCTTATAGCTCTGAGGTGAACAGGGAGCAGTTTATCTTTATTGCAGAACCAAGTGCGTTTATGGTGCACCAATGGCCCAGGTCCTTATGTCCACAAAGCACATTGATACAGAGCTTCCTTTCTCCATTGGGTGTAGCAATAAATCAGATTATTCCATATACTGACAGGAGTTCACCTCTTTCTATCAATTTCCGGAACATTTTCCCCAAAAATGCTAAACTTTTACCAGCCCGGGTACTCAATCGCCTTCTCGAAGATTATTTGGCCTCTATGCAGCCAGGTGCTATAATTTATACAGATGCCTCTCAACGAGAAGAAAAATCCGGTATCGGAATATTTTCCCTTTCCCTTAACTGGACCTTTTCGGTTCGTCTGCGTGATTTTATCCCCATATTCTTTGCGGAATTCCTGGCAATTGTCCTGGCGCTACGAAAGCTGGATGTGTCAATTACATCTCCAATGATAATTTCCGATTCTTTTTCTGTATGCCCAGCCCTTTCTTCATCTAAAGACACTCCCCTTCTGCGGACGTTTCGGTCACTCCTGCCACCTCAGTTCACTGAAATTCACCTTCTTTGGGTTCCTGGTCATGCAGGGATCACATTCAACGAGACTGCCGACTCTCTAGCAAGGGTAGCACTTTCTGGGCCTGTAGTAGACGTCGTAGAGCCGACACCTTTAATAACAGCAGCTAGGTACCGTAGGATGCTGAAACTCCAAGTACAGCAAGGATCGGTTTTATTATCATTAAGGGATTTTAATCATCTTAAATTTTCATGGAAACCTGAATGGTGCCCTTCACGCAACTTAGAGGTGATTATTACAGCCTTACGTTGTCGAGTACCCAAGTTAAATAGGTATTTGCACAGGTCTCGTCTGGCGCCAACAGCTCTGTGCAGCTATTGCAACGAAGACGAGTCTGTCGATCGTTACCTTTTGACATGCCGACGTTTTTCCCGACTCAGACGTCAGTCCCTGGAGGTGCCGCTTAACAGTTTGGGGATATCCCTAACAGTGCCGGCTATTCTATCGTTCGGGGCATCCGAAACGGGGTTCTGCCGCCGGGATGTATGCTGTGCCCTCCTGCGCTACATTGAAAATTCAAAACGATTCTCTTTATGATTGCGATTGGTCACCCTCGCTTTGATTTTTCAGGATTTTTTTTTCCTTTTTTCTCAAAAATTTTTCAAACCGGTCTAAATTATCTTTCCTAAACGTCGCGTGATTAGAAAGAATTCCATTCATTTTAACTATACTCTGTTGATTGGCCGATCCCCTGATTGGGTATGTGCCATACCTAAAGGCGCAACAACAACAACAACAACAGCAAGAAGAGGAAGGAGAGGAATAAGAAGAAGAAGAAGAAGAAGAAGAATCCAAATCTTTACTAGAGGAACGTTGGACGAGGGAATTCAACCTCACCAAACCTTCAGCTTTACTTGCTCGCTAAATTATTTAGTACAAGATTGAACGGAAGGTTTCGTCAAGTAAACAGATGTATTGGTGCCTTTACTTCCGATGTGTTCACAATATTCTACGCATCTCGTTGTATATTGCCATATTTTATAGTCGTTGCTCTGGTTGGTACAGATTTCAGGAAAAGTATTTAGTGGAACAATGACAAAGGTTTGGGGGATTTCTCACTGTACGGGGTAGGTGTTGTGATTTCAGCTGTGATTGTAAATTATGCAACGGAGGTATTTTAGAAGTTTTTAGATATGTGGAAACACACTGAGATATTTAAAAAAATGACTTAACCCTGCCGCAACTCACCTTTGCCGCTTTTTTACAGCAATTTATACAAGGAGTAACGTGCCAGCCTACATAGCCTCCAAATATGCCGTTCTTGGCTTGACCAGAAGCTTTGGGGTAAAGTTGCAATGTTTTATAATTCGTTTTTATTATTCAAAAACTTATTATTCTGTCATACATTGCCCTTTTTTATTTCAAGAACCATGTCCATCCGCCACGTCCATGTCGACCCTTATTCTAGAGACGTTTCTTTTGCCTTCGAAAGCCTCCGCTGTTACGTCCAATGTGCCTTGAATAGCATCGGGTTCTTTAGAACATTCATATTAGTCACAACTAATAGCAGCAATGAATAGCATACAGCTTCCAAAAACGACCGCGTTGTTTGAGACATACATACTATTTCAATAGATTAAAAGGCTTGAACAAAATGGTGTTTAAAATTTTTATCAGTGACAACTTGTAAAACCGTTTAGTAGCTGGAGCTTCGTTTGTGGTTTGGGATGCGTCTACCATGCCGTAAGGCATTGCCCAATAGTGTGGAATAACAGAAACGATAATCAGAATGTCAGGAAATGTTTAA
The DNA here is from genome assembly GCF_048455015.1 of Haemaphysalis longicornis. NCBI lineage: Eukaryota > Metazoa > Arthropoda > Arachnida > Ixodida > Ixodidae > Haemaphysalis > Haemaphysalis longicornis. Next base: position 63,441,614 of record NW_027526407.1, on the reverse strand, counting down.
AAACCATCATTTTACCGCACTCTCCTGCAGTCCGACTTTTACTTCAATCGCCATGGCGTTCGTGTCAACTGCTTCTGCCCGGGCGGAACGCGTACTCCGCTGCTTGAGAATTTCCTGGACAGTGTGAGAGAATCGGAGGGCCCCGTAATCGACGATTTCGCACCAGTCAATCGGCCGATGGAGTGAGTTGGATTTTTATTTGGAACTTTTTTCGTTAAAGGTGAATGCTGAAGCTGTAAAAAGGGCGAATTAGAACTACTCATGATAAAGATGTGGTTGAATATGTGCTTTTAAGAAAACACTTGCTGTGATGTCCTTTGCGTACTTTAAGGAAACGCTGAAAGGTGACTTTTCGCTGTGAGAAAGCTTGAGGGATATTCGTTTTCCGGCAGGTGCATGTACAGGTTCTTTCGTACAAAGTTATTATAGTTACTTCACTCAGCTGTCATTCCTGCTACGATAAACTCTTTTCAGGTCATAATACCTTGACCGGGATAGTAGTAGTAGTAGAAACTTTTATTGTACCCGTGATGGGGTCAAAAAGGAAAGGGACGAAGGAGAAGGCCGTATCTTCTACTCGTCTTCCTCCCCTCTTCTTCAGTCGTCAGTAGAAACCCCTCGGTTCTGGCGCCAGCCTCGGCCATCCGGCCTACCCGAAGCTGCACTTCCGGGTCGGGGCTGAGCAAAGCGGTCTCCAATTGCTCCATGTTCATTATAGTAAACTAGTTGCACCTAGCATTTGCTGCACCATTTTTTTCTGTCTTGCGGGGCACGACCATAACATGCGGGAGGTCCGCCCGACTCGCGCATAGCTTACAGTCTCCTGAGTATATTCCGGGATAGTAGCGACTGAGCGCAACCGGGTTTCGAAACGTGTTCGTCTGTAACTGCCTCCACCATACCGAGTCCCGTTTAGTGAGGCTGTGGTGCACGGCGGGATACTTTCGTCTTGCCAATCTGTAATGATCTATGATTTCTCTGTATGACACCGTGCGATCTCTTCCCGTTCTCACGAGGTGGGGTAAGGTGGGGTTGACGTCTGCCTGGTCGACTAAACCTCGGGCGGCGTCGTGGGCCCTCTCATTTCCTGTCAGACCCGAGTGTGCTGGTGTCCAGGTTATTGGAATTTTTCTTACATTTTTAGCTTTCGCGAGTATGCTCGTGGTTCGAGGCGATACCCTACCTTTTGCAAAATTTCTAACTGCCGATACCGGGAAGTTTTATTTTTTTATCCCTTGTTATGAACCAGGCAGCTGCATATTTAAACAATAAATGTCCGGGCAATATCTGTAGCCCACCGTAACAAACTAACAAGCTAGGGCCTAGGGACTACCAAGAAGTTTACAGATATTACCATTTTTACCACCAGCCGAATTGTTATTTTTTCATGAGGGTGTACGGATGTTGTCGACAAGAATTACCTTGCTAGCTGTTTGCAGTGGGGAGGTCGGATATGTTGAGAGTTGTTAATTCGTGGGCGCTTGTTAATTACGAAAGCCTGGAATGTCTTTTGCCTCTATCGTTAGGCCGCTTTAGGTTTTTGTGCAATGGGTGTCTAGCCGAGCCTGCATAGGTCACTGCTGAAATACATAATTTGCTCGTGTCGCGGTTGGCTGCACACCAGTTTTATACGTTCAAAAGGAACCTTTCAGATTCGAGAATAAGAATGCTATTATACCCTTTAAATAGTTCGAACATTACTCTGAAGAAGGTTACAGTTCCAAAAACTAGACACTAACGGCGTATACGCACACGGGGAAGTGCTCTCGGTCGCTGGCATTGTCGGCTTCTTGTGTTTTCGTGTTTGTAAGCAGCCCATTGCGTAGCTTACCGCGGTGAGCAATGCGGTTCAGTCGCTAAGGGCGTCCAAAGTACCTCACACTTTCCGCACGAACGTTGTCATATAGACGCAGAAAATAGGCTTTACTAATTTTAGGGTCCTGGCGCGGCACCTACAGGATGGCATTTGCTCTTAGAATATACATTTCGGAGACTTATGTATGCAAATATTTAGGATAGCGACTAGAAATTTTCCCACGGATTTGAAAGAAAGACCACGAGCGAAAAGAAAAGATGTCTGATAGCTTTTATATTGCTGTGCATTTATATTCCAGGCCCAGCGAGGTGGCACAAGGTGTGGTGAAACTTCTGCAGGATGAACCCAATGGAGCTACCCTAATATGCCTGCCCGAGATAGGACTTAAATATTTTGAGCAGCCCCTCCGTCCGACTGCATAAGATGCTTCTCAGCAGTGCTTCAGTTTATCAATAAAAGTGTCCATACCTTAACCTGAGATGGTGCTTTTAGCAAGCTTACATTGAATTTCGGAATGGGGTAACGAAATCGCGTAGAGCTTATTCCGCAAAGGGTCTTGTCTATTAAAATGAGCAGCTCTTCTATTAACGTATTATTGCCAAGGTGCAGTTCGGATTGAAGAAAACGAGAATGGCTACGGATTCTTTCTCCATGGGCTGTACTTGTGAAAGGATAAGAACGTCTTCGGCTCGGTTCACTGTGTTCTCCCACTGGAGGTATTCTGCATATACATAGTGTAAATAAAGTGTAAATTTACATTCTGCTCTCCTATTTCCGACAACCTTGCTCCTTAGAGAACCCCTAATGACTGCATAAATTGCTTTTGCTGCGGTCGTTTCAAATAGCTTTGTCGGTACTACGGCAATCGACATGGCACTACCTCCCGCAGTGGTAACTACAATCCCGAGGACCAGAGATTACTTCTCGGTACTTTGCACATAGCCGATATACGAACAGCCACGAAGCCTTTGCTTCCGACTGTTAGGCTCACCATCTGTTGCCGCCACACCGTCTGCACTCAGCCGCCATCGCCGGGAGGTCCCCGGCCTTCGCTCCCATTTTATGTGCCACCGTTTTTCTGTACCTCACAATGCGTTCCATGAAACATAGAGATCTGAGCCTTTCGCATTAAAGCTATTGTCCCGATGCAGAGATGACCTGGCCGATGGGGCCAAGGGCGTCTACCTCTCGTCTACCGACAAAGACCACGCATTTAGCAGCGCGTTGCCTCTCTGGAAATGGCTTGGACCATTCTCAAGCACTAGTCAATCTCCCTCAGTGGGTATGTTCTATTACCTTTAAGTAGAAGAAGGAGACGAAGATTATTATCATCAACATCATCATAACCATCGTCATCAACAGCCTAGTCAGGCACACTGCAGTGCGAAGGCCTCTCCCATTGTCTTCCAACAGCTCCTGTCTTGCTCCGCTCGAGTTCACTGCGGGCCACGGAATTTCCGTATTTCATCCCTCCATCGTATGAATGACCTTCCCTTTCTACTACACCCATTTCTTGATATTCACTCTATTACCCTGATTGCCAACCGGTTGTCGGTTCATCTCACTACGTAGATAGCCCAACTCCATTTCTTTTTCTTTACTTGAACTGTACCATGAGATGCTTCGCATCTAAAACGTTTGCCGTAGCGACTGCGCTGTGTTGCAAGCGTACCGAGGCAGCCAGAGCCAATGCGCCGTAAAAAAATGGCCCGTGGCATTTTGCCATATTTAGCCGCCGCAGCAGTAAAAAACTAGGCAACGCTGTCTATGGGCCCAACGAAAATGACGTCACTCCCTCCACTTTTTTAGCAATGCATTGAGATGCTAGGGGCCTCTACTGAGCATTCTTTCCTCCATGTTGCTTTGTGTAACCAATGCTGGAATCTCATCGGCCACGTTTTCCCAGTGTGTCGACAGCCTGGTTTCATTGTTCAGCTTACAAAACACGGTAAGTTATTCACACATATATTTGCTAATGGGACTCAGTCTTTTGCTAATATATTTGCTAATGGGACGAAGTTGAAATTACTGCTGCAACGTTCGAACAAGGGCCTTTGTATACGTGAACGCAACGGTTACTGTGGTAGATATTGGTTCTAAAAACAGGCTTCGACATAAGGGGATATTTACTTTGAACGAGGTTGTTACTTACTTCCCAGGTTGTTACTTACTTCCTTACTAAAGGTTGTTTCTTTTCGGGGAGGTGGCCATTTATTGAGAACGAAATTCACTTCGCCACCCCAGTCAACCGATGCTACGATATTAGGAATTTACTTTTTAAGTGCGAATGCACTTCTTAAGCGAGCCTGAATCGTCCGCCGCCGCCGTCCGCATAGCAACAGCTGCGGGTGCGCGCGCTCCTCGTCTTCCCTAGCAACGGGGGGAGATGGGCGCGCGCTACCCGCCTCCTCCACAAATCTATTGCGTACAACTGGCTTCGGCACTTGGTATCTAAATATCCGAGAACACCGACAATTATCGGCGGGGATTTTAATGCCAAAAGTACGACCTGGGGTTACGCTCAAACAGATGGCCGTGGTGCCCGCCTCGAGGAAACCTCGGAAGACTGTAACCTCATTATCATCAATGATCCTATGCAACACACGCGGATTGGCCTACATCCGAAGCAACAGAACTCCTCCCCGGACCTTACTTTAGCTTCGCCTGGCATTGTCAGGGACTGGAGCCCCTTTACAACAACGTGGGGCAGCGATCATTTTCCTATTCTCGTCACTCTTACCGGAAAACGCTTCCGAACACGCCAGCGCCTATCCCGAATCAATTGGACAACCTATTGGCACATGTCTTCTTTGTCCACGCCTCAATCACTCGAACAGATCATTACTACTTTCCAGGAAGCCAAAGATCTGTCTGGTGAATACATTGACTGTGACGACAAAACCCCGGCTATGGACGCCCACATGGCGAACCTGTGGAAGAGAGCTCAAACTCTTACCACCCGGTACCTTGCTAGCGGGAAACGTCACCGTGATCTCCTCAAGATAAGAAAACAATACAAGCTAATTAGGGAATACCAACGCTCGCTCGCCAACGAACAATGGCACAGCCTCTGCGCAAGACTCGGCAAGGAACGCGGCCTCTCCAAGTTATGGCAGGTGTACCGTGGGATGTCCGGCAAGCGCAAGCATAAGTCTACGCTGTTCTCCACACTCACTCTAAAGGACCCCCCTGAAGCTGCAGAACAGCAGCTCATAACTACGTTTTTTCCCCACGCTTCCGTCACTCCTGATCCCCCTCTACCCAACATATCAGTATCGGAGCCTTTTGAGGAGCTAGATCTCCCCTTCACTTTTGCGGAGCTCCAAGCTGCCCTCCACCAAGGCAAACCACGTTCGGCGCCGGGCCATGATGGGCTAACTTGGCAGCACCTTTGCAACCTGGATGAAGCTACCCACCTAGTGCTTCTGGACGTTATCAATGACCTTTGGGCTACAGGGACCATTCCGGACAACCTCAAGCTCACGCTCGTCCATCCCATTCCAAAGCCTAACAAAGACCCCTCCAACATGACTAACCTTCGGCCCATTTCCTTGACACCAACAATCTGCAAACTCATAGAGCGCCTCATAAATAATCGCATGAAACACTACATAGAATACGTCCGGCCATGGCTCCACCCATCACAAACTGGCTTTCGACCACACCTGGGTACCCACGACTGTTTATGGTTGCTGCGACGAGTGATCAATCGCACTTCCACAGCAGGCAACCCCGACTATGTCCTTGCCATTGACATGCGTAAAGCGTTTGATCGCGTGAGCCAAACTGCAATCCTTACAGAATTGGCACAAGCATTCCCCAGCCAGCGAGCCCAAAACTGGATCCTGTCCTTTCTAGACAACCGCCCCATACGTCTGAGCGCCACGCACCCAGGATGGAGCCCCAAGACCTATTACCTGGACAGGGGCGTGCCTCAAGGCTCTATCTTTGGACCTGCGCTTTTCAATTTGGCAATGGCCCGTGTAGCACGGCAACTAGAAAAGGATTCTGCTGCACGCTTCGCGATCTATGCTGATGATCTTACTGTATGGACCGAAGCTGCAGACTACACATCAACTGAAGACATGATCACTGAGTTGCAGGCCGCAGCTCACAGCCTCACGTCGAACCTTCCAACGTTAGGGCTAGACTTGGCTCATGAAAAAACATAGTTTTTGGTGGTTCAGGGACGGCATAAGATACCTCCTGATATGCACCGCACCATCTATCTGTCTGACACACCAATTAGGTCTATGTGCGGCAAAATTAGACTGTTGGGTATCCCATTGGCCAGTCACAACAGCGCACAGTGCTGGATAAAGCAACTTCGATGTACCTGGAAGCCAATGCTTCATATAATCTCTAGAATGTCAAATAAGTACGGAGGGGCCCAACAAGCGGCTTGCATTACCCTAGCACGAGCAGTGGCTCTAGGCCGCCTTCTCTACGGCGCCCCTGTATATACCCTCTTAAACAGTCACAAGAAGCAATTAGCAGTACTACACAGGGCCACGCTCCGAACAATAACTGGTTTGCCGCGACATACCCGTATAGATGCCCTCGAAAAGGCCGCTCCTCTGCCTCCTGTGGAAGCCCTGCTTTCTGAAGCTGCCCTCCAACACGAACAACGTCGATCTCTTACGGGTCAGGGAGCGGCGCTCGCAGCGTGGGATGCTCGAACCATGTTGCCACCACCACTGAGTCCGGCACCGCCTGCCCCCTGGGAAAGGCCACTTCTGACATCGCCACATCAGCGACCTGGCATTCCCAAAGCAAGGAGGTGTCATCGCCAAAAAGCCCTTTGTCGCATCCTGGGGGCGAAGCTCCCAGATGAAACTGACATCTTTACTGATGCCAGCCTGGACCACCACCGAATGGTCCTCGCGTGGCATTGTCCAGCACGACCCGAATTTGATGGTTCCATTACGAAACATACACTTTAGCCGTCTCCCACTGAAGCAGAACTGTGTGGCATTCTCCATTCACTGGACCATCTTGCCTACAACGTCTCTGCTCCACTACCTGCCCGCATTCGTATTCTCACTGACTCCAAAAATGCTATTGGCGAGTTCAACAAGGCTTTCTTTGACCATCCTACTGTCCACCAGATTCAAGCTATGGTCAACATACTCGCTCAGAATGGCACTAAAACTCGCCTGGCATGGATACCGGGACACATGATGCAGGGACATGGCAACCAGACCGCGCACTCTGCGGCTAGGGAGAGCCTTCTCGTAACCCCTCCGCGGGATGACCAATCCCCTGCTGCTGTCTCGCCCACCTCCTTTCGCCTGCAGCTGGACCACGCTCGCCACGCCCGCCGATGCCGCCTAGCATCAAGCACTCCGCTTGGCTACCTACACGGCGTCCCTTCCCTACCACGCCCAGCCGAAATTTTCATTAATAAGACTCTTGCGAACGCTGCTGTCACTCCTCACATAATATACAAATGGATTCACCCTGGGACGTCACTACCCCCACGTTGTCCGCACTGTTCAGCGACTTCTATCGCGGACCTAAACCATTTAATCTGGCACTGCACTGCATTCTCAGACCATCGATATATTATCGAAAATGCACTCCCAAATGGTTCTTCACCAGCTAATCCCCCATACCATGACCCCCAATTCCTTGCCGCGCTAGGCACTTTTTCCCTTGAGAGCGGTCTGGCTCGAGTAGTGTGAGCCGGGGCCTACAACCCATTTGGTCCCTCAAACTGGACAATGAGATCCTCAATGGACAATTAGATCCTCTACGGCCCTTGAAGATTCAAGTAGTGTTAATCCTCCCTCCCTGCTATTCCCATTTCCCCCCTCTGGCCAACCGGCCGTCCCATCCCAATAAAGGACTTTACTACTACTACTCCGCTCAGTGACTGAGGGTGTTGGGCGCCTCCTCTCCACTTCGGGCGGGAGAGCTCTCGCTCGCGTAGCGGGCGCTCCGCATTCCGACGCGTGAGGGCGCTCGTGTAGCCCTCGCCGTAACGGCGGGCGCTACTCTCCTCCTCCTCTCTCCGCTCAGTGACTGCGGGTGTTGGGCGCCTCCTCTCCACTTCGGGCGGGAGAGCTCTCGCTCGCATAGCGGGCGCTCCGCATTCCGACGCGTGAGGGCGCTCGTGTAGCGGCCGCGTGGCGCGGGAGGGTATTAGTCGAGCGCGCGCCGTCGTCGTGAGCGGTCGCTGGTCCTGCATCTCAATAACGATGATGGCGGACCGGGCAACGGTACCAGCAATAACGAGTGAAATATCTTTCTTTGTAGTTGTGTGCGTGTGTGTAATCTCTCGACTACTCATTAAGATCACGATATCCACCGTAATCGCGCAATCAACAACCGTGCATTCGCACTTACACACTCTCCCCCTCGGGGAAGTGCGAGGGAATTTTTTTAAAGAAACGTGGTGCCACATTGGGCCGTAGAGGTGGACAAGTTTTAATAAATGAAAATGCATTATTAGCACGTGTTGAAGACTCTGCAGTCATGCAGTCATGTCAGCTTTGTGTACTCTGTTAGTTCCAGCATCATGGTGGTGATCCGCTCTTGCGACTTCGACGCTTTAGTGAAGCCTACTCCTTAGAATTGTGCAAAGGAGACCGGTCTCGGTCCCCTTGCCGCATTTTGTTGTCCATAGACACTGTCAGTTGCACACGGTCAAGTACACCAGTGCATATACTCGAGTGCATATACAGTAAAGCCCGCTTATATCGAACAGCGCGATGATTGTAAAATACTTCGATATAGCAAAAATTCAATATAGAAAGTCAAGCAAAAAAAACTTACATCAGACCAATCTTGCCGACGGACTCCCGAGCTAACGCTGTGCTCTTACCGCCCTGCAGTTCACTATTGATACGACAGTTTCTCGGAAAGAAAACAATAATTCACTGGGGTGGAAGAACTGCGTGTGTGTAGCCTTCTTCTTGGAGCGCAACGCGTTGCTGGTGCCTGCTTGCTCCATGGTATCTAAACAGTCGACAAGCACAAGACCGATGCCCTCAATGGCACTGCAGTATCGCCGTAGCAGGGCCACGGCAGCGACGGCTTCGCTCGTGTTTGGAAGCGGTACGGAGTCTTCGGCGTCGTCGACAGAGCGGACACAAGCGTGGATACAAGCGAATAATGGCGAAACCAGCGAATTGAGCAAGAGCACGCAGCAAGGGGCGCGGACTTTCAGTTTGGTGACACCACAGCCCGAAGTGCCCAATGTGGCGCTTCCGGCTCCAACGGCATGCATGCGTGAAGTTGGTCCACTCTGCCACGGCCGGTTTGGACGCGCCCAAGCTCGCGCGGGAGTCGCAAGTGACACCCGCGCCACCACTGTGCGCCGATGTATTGCGGGAAAGACTGCTACAAGGCTAAGGAGAGCAAAAATCCCGCGCAGGAGAGTTGGATATATCCATTGTGAGCAAAATCGCGTTCGATATAAAAAGATTTAAATGCGTGTAATTTTTAGCAAAATTATGCAAGGGTTCGATATAGGCAATACTTCGATATATCCGTGTTCGTGCGGGCTTTACTGTACGCTAGTAAATGGTCAAGTAATCCAGTGCTTTGAATGTGTCCGCTTCGATCGCGATTTTAGCTGGAGTAGCACTCATTTTTCATTAATGGCGCAGCGATCTCCCCCAGGTTCCTACACATGATCATCCAATCACTTCTTCCAAATGAACGCCGTGCCCTAATGTGAATCTTGTTTCACTCTATGCATGCGTTTTCAGTTTACATCAGCAGCAAATGCGCTTCCCATTGGAACAAAACGGATTCACCAATCACTGTTATTCAGAGAAACACGTTCATTTTTTGAGATGCCTTACCACTTTTTCCATCGGTAAGTACGGTAAGTTATTTAAACATACAATTTCTAATGGGACTCCGACTTCACGGCATCAGCGCCCCATGTTTAGAGAAACCGCATCTAGATGTCCAACGCAGTAATTGCGTTCATGACCTGCAGCTGCACTTGCAGCGAACGGATACGACGCGACTCCACTGATTTAAATGGAAAGGTATGTAGGCCACTTGTTCGCTGTTAGAAGAGAAAGGAATAGAAAAAGGAGCCTCTGTCATAGCACATCCTGCGCAGAAAAGCATATCGGATAAACGGCTCTCTTCTTCTGGAGCCGGTATGTATTCATAGGATGTGGGGGCCAAGCCCCTCATATCGGGGCGAGGAGGCGCTAGCGACGTCCTCCTCCTTGGTGGGGGCGAGGGCGATCCTCGCGCGCTTCCCTCCTCTCCCTACGAGGCGACGGGGGATGCGCGCAGGAGACTCCCCGGGGGGAGACCGCCCTTGGGACGCGCAGCGATCGCACGGTACGTAAATGCCCTTCGGCCACTTTTGGCCGTTTCTTGCATTGACCGTTGTTTCCCACTTCCGTGGGTCACGGCGCCCACCGTGTCGATTAGCGCATGCCTCGATTTGCGTCAGTGCGTTTATCTAGGATGCCCGGCGAGTCTCCGCGGGCCTATTCCACTCATTGGTGGGTTGCCCCCGCGTCCGCGATGTGACGGCTTGCGCCGTCTGAGGTCGGCGGACGAGCGCCGATGCCGCCCGGTCGAGTCCAGTGGCTTGGAAATGTGTAGCGGCCACAGAGAGCCCCCTTCCCCTACGTCAGCGAGCGTTGCGGCCGGCCAACGCCGGCGGACGCTAACTGCTGCCCGACTACGGGCTGGGCACACGCTGCCGGCTGTATGCCCCAGGGGCTAGGTGCGTAGTGCAGTGTAGTGTTTGTATCGTGGTTGTCCGCGTAATAAACCCCTGTACTATGAAATGTATCGCTTCCATGGGAAGTGACTGACAACGTACACTCGCGGTGAGAGTCGTGGCTCGCTCTCGAACCCGTTGTGGGCAGAGTCTCTCGGCAGGGCAGTTCGGTGCTGCGCGATAGCAGTGAGGATAACGACGGCGCGTTATTCTATCATTCTATTCTGTTCCTTAATGTTAATGTCAAGGGTTAAGGATAGGAATAGAGGATGATGCCCACAAGGACAATTGCCTCCTAGAATCAAAACGAGCCGTGTGAAATATATAGATTCACGCAAGCTTTAAATGTTACGAGTTTATTACTGTAATCAGCGAACAAGTCCAGGAGTTACTAGGAAAGGGCGTCATTCATGAACCATGTGTTCCTAAGGCGGCGCCTGCCATTGCCGTGAAAAAGTGTGGTTTATGGCTATTTTGGCATGGTGACAAAGAACTAAGAAGGATATAAACCCGCTGCACCGCATTGCCAATGGCATACAGGCCTTCATTTGGATTCCTACGGTTACTCCGCGGACTTGAAATCAACCTATTTTCAAATTTTCTTGAAATGCAACGCTGTTGCAACGCAACGCAAAAGCTGTTTTGCTAACGCCCAGTAAACCATTCGAACTCATCCATTGGACACGAGGTATGCATATTTCCTCACAAAACACCGTCGCCATGGCATTCACTTGCAAAATAATGGATAGATATCCTTTAATCTTCGGCGGCCGGCCTCTGCATTACGGACGGACACAAATATATCTTGGTATTCTCTTAGGCAGAAACCTCTTGTCGGTCCCTGAAGTGCAGAGGCTATGGAAGCGAATCTCAACAGCATCGCAAATTATTGGGTATCTTGCTGGCAGGCAGTGGGGCAGCGATTGCTGCTCCATGGTTTTGCTGTTCAAGGCGTATGTGAATGGCCTGTTGCGCTATAGCCTTCCTGTCCTGCAGCAACTGACACCTTCAAGCAAAAGATAACTGGACGCGGCGAGGCATAAATTCCTCAGAAAATGCCTCGGACTTCTTAAAGGCTCGTCGTGTTCTGCGACAACTGCTGAAGCAGGTTGCCATCCCTTGGACGTGCTACGGCTCCAAGAAACACTCCGCGTTCATTTCAGGCATACGCTACATGCACGAACGCATTTCCTGCCCCGTATTGCTGTTCAAAATCAGAATTCTAGCTTTGGACAAACAATAAAAAGTATTAATGCCTCAATTCCAACGCAAGCACCCCTGACAATGCCACGGAACTTCCTGCCGTGGAATCTGACGCCTCTTCGGATAAAATCATTCATACCTGGAATTAATTCGTAAAAGCATGTACTTAAATTGGCCTGTTGCAGATGACGCTTGCACATATTAACACATTTTAATCTTCAACTACTCACATTTGTGCCGATGGATCGGCAACACCTGAATGCAGCTCCTAGGAATATTTATTTTATTAGCTGACAAAGCATTGTCATGTCGGCTTGAGCGGCCGACTTCGCCTGCGTCGGCGGAGCTATACGGGATCAGCGAAGCCCTTAGACACATACTACGCCGGCCTCCCACAGGTTAAATTGTCTTCGCTCATTCAGGGGCAGTACTTAAGAGTTTACAATGTGCTAGCCGTTTCATTCATTGATTGATTCTAGGGTTATACGCGCCAAGCAACGCAGGCTATGAGGCCCGCCGTAGTGGAGGTCTCCGGCTTAATTGTGACCACCTGGGGTTTTTAACGTGCGCCGAAATCTCGTACACACGGGCGTTTTTGCTCTTCGCCTCCATCAGAAAAGCGGCCGCCGCGGCTGGGAATCGAACCCGTGTCCTTGTGCTCGCAGCACAACAACTTGCCACTGAGGCTAGTGAGGCTAGCTGTTTCAGCGTTCACAAACGTGTCCAGCGCGGCATAAAGTATTTGCACCATCTCGCATACGTCGCTGGACATCGCGTTACCTTGCAGTGGCTTCCAGGCCACAGCGGCATCATGGAAAACGAGAAAGCGGACGAGGCTGCCCACAGGGGCATACAAATTAGAAAAAGAAAGAAGATTTTCTTTACGAAGCATGATGCCAAAGACACTAGCTCTGATGGAAAGGAACCGTTTATGGTTCTTGCCGTAGTATCATCACGGCTTCTTTACATTGCATAGAGCCATATATAAAAATGAGGCTGCCAGAACGTCTACCCCGCCCTTTGGAGACGTTGTTCTATAAGCATCGTCTTAACGCAGCACTAACAAGTTTCTATCTACATCGGGTCGGCCAGACATCACGCCCATATTGTGATGAATGCGGTTCACTTGAAACTGTTGAACATATATTACTGGAGTGCTCTTCTGATGCCGACTCAAGGTACCGTTTACAACCAAAAATTGTTTGCCTCCACCCTGGACCATTGACACTGAGATTGGTACTTGGAGCATGGCCCTCTCCCTCCGCTCAGCGCAAAATCTTGTTCACAGTACACGAATTCCTCCAGGACACTGGTGTGTCAACAATATTGTAGTCGCCCCTTCATTTCAAAAAACTTTGAACTCAATGCCCCGTAGAAGGACCGCATTTTATTTTTTCTCGACTACTACTCTCCTCTTGTTCACTACACCTACTACTTTTTTCCCTCTCCTCCTTTTCCCGCAGAGTAGCATGCCGGCGAACTGATGTCGGCAAACCTCTCTGCATTTTCCTCTTTAATAAATAGTTTATCTCTCTCTCTCTCTTACTCATAATACCCGTTAGACTCTTCAGTGCTCTCGCCAGCTTCAGTTGCTTTATGAACACTATTCTTCAGGGACCCAAGTGGGAAATATTGATGCGCTAGTCCGACGATGTCGCAATTTCTGACCGAAGTTTTAGGGAGCACAACAGACGCTTATCCACCGACTTGACAGCTTGAAAAAAAAACTAGTGTAGCCCTATAGTTTAAGCAATGCTGGCTTGGGTATTGTATAACGCTTGTTCTGGTATGTTTGGTCGCAAAGGGTGCCGTCATACCGAACACACGGAATCCCTAAGCTCTAAGTGATATGAAGCAGCCGAATTATCTAAGACAGCTGCGAAGTTTATTCGGCCTTTGCTCCTATTTTCGAGTTCATTAGCTGAATTTGCTGACACATTACCGACTGACATCTCTACTGCATAAAAGTGCTTCTTTTTCATGTTGTTCTGATTATCACGCCTCTGTTAGCCAGGTGAAGGTTCATTTGACGTTAGTTCCCATACATCAATACTTTGACCCCCTAGAATTTAGAGAAATTCATACCGACGACATCGGTGTTAGTACAGGCCGTGCTAGTTCAACGTCGTAGAAAAAGTTACCACCTGATGGCCTATGTCACGAAAGCAATAAAAAGGGCAGAAAGGAATTGCAGGTAGACAGAACAGGAGTGCCTCTCTTACGTTTTCGCCATGCAGAGATTTTGATCCCATCTTGGTGGATTACCCCCTCAATTAATGGTTGCTGGTCGCCTATTCACCATGGTGCCAGATCACCACTCGACATTCTGGTTTATCAACCTTCATAATCCTTGCGTGCGCCTCATACGCAGGGCTCAGCGTCTCAAAGACTATATCTTGACCGTGTCGTACACGACCGGCCTTAAGCATGCCGACGCAGAATGCCTATCTCGCCTGCCGCTGGGAACAACCCGTCGTGACGTCGACTATGTGTCAACACCATCCACCGATGCCGCGACCTTCGAGATAGAACAGCCTGGACGCAAGAGTCTATTAGCAGGCCGACGAAGAATGCCTATCTCGCCTGCCGCTGGGAACAACCCGTCGTGACGTCGACTATGTGTCAACACCATCCTCTGACACCGCAACCTTCGAGATAGAACAGCCTGGAGGAAAGAGTCTACAGCCCGTTTTCAGTTACGTCGTGGATGATAGTCGTGCTAAATGCTTCGCCTACTGTACCAAGCCACTCTGGAACATAATGATCCCAGGATTTAAGAATATGATTTGATACGTCATACCAAAGAAAGGATGTGCTTTTGCGCATTATTTTCATTGTCGCAGGTTAGATGCAGTACCAAATGTTTTGCGCGCTCTATTACCGCCAGAATTAGAAACAGAGACCAGTGTTCATCTGCTCACATCCGTAGATGGACGCACAAAAAGGCATCACCTCCAGCTCATTTCACGAGCAGTAACATCCAAGATTAAGGTATTTCAGTAACCATGAAAAGCGGGCTGCCGTGAAATTTTACGCCTTAATCCCTGTTTTTCTGGAGTTTAATCCTCACATCGTGTAGAGGATCTGGGCCAGGGAGCAACAACTTTGAAAGTTGCCTTTACTGTCTCGTGTAGGTTAGTGCTTAAAATTGTGTCGCTTGTCCGATCAATATTTCTCTCCCATCTCATTTTGGCAGTGTGGCGATTCCCAGCAACTGCATTGCTGCAGTATCTCAACAAGATATAAGCCACTGCATTGCGCAAAGTTGTATTTCGTTTTGTATTATATTGTATTGTATTCCCTTTGTGCAAGCGCCTGTATGATAACACGTTTGCTTTTACTCAAGCACGTTTTCGCTGTGTGTTTAGTGTGACCTCTGCCATGAAGCTACCACGGGACGGAATTTGGCCGTTGTACTAACTCTGGTGGTACCAGGACAATGGCAAATATGAAGACCGGCTGGTTACCAATTGTCGGTTGTTCATCCCGAACTTACTACTCGCAGTTGTGAAAAGTTGCACATCTGCCAATAATAAGGAATTTTGTGCAAGTCTTTCTGCCGGTGACCTTTGAGATAGGAAAGTCTAGAAAAAGCGACATGTCATTCAACTAATGAGGACGTGCGCAAAGATCTGAGTTCAGGCGTTGCACTTAGCAACGTCCCGAAAATACCGGCCTAGTACAGAAGCAAGGAGATTGACAGCCCGTTGACCTTGACGAAGGCGCCGACCGCATGGTTTGAGGTTTCGCCATTCAACTTACACTATCTCGTGACAGTCACGTCCGCAAGAGATTAAGCCCTCCCGGCATCACCGCTTATCCTCACAAAGTAAACACAAAGGGCCGTTTGCGGGAGAAGAGGGCAAGCACAACACAGCATCTGCCCTTGCCCTTAATGGGTGTACCGGAAATACAGTGATATAAAAAAAATATAAGCCCTTCCGCCACGTGTTCACCTTGAGTCGAGAGTACACATTGTGAAAACACCACCTGATTCGTGCCTCAACATTCGTGGTACAGCATTTCGACTTTTGCCTTGGTACAATTCTGAAACAAGTAAGTTTTTGTGTGGCAATTTTATCATTCAAGCCTATTGTTTGGAATAAGAATGAAACATCACATTACGTTAGCTGCTAATCAGTTGATTGTATTATAATATCTTTTTTAAAATTTGTGTAAGAATATTTTCATTGTGAGCAATCAAATCCTCGTATTTGTAGTATATGTCCTGTTGAGTTTCTGAGTCGAGTTGTTCGAATTACGATAACTTGATGTCATGAAGCCCAATTGTTATATTCTACGTTCTCGCTTTCATTTTGCTAGTAACTGTCGGTACACTTGCACAGAGGCTTAGGTCTTCACGAACTGAACTGTTGAAAACGCTCATAAAAATAAAACGAGGAACTCTTAAAGAATATTTTTAGAATAAATGCGAATACATTTAATAATTCCCCTTTTTTCTTAAAAGAACTTTGCTGGTGTTTTAATGTCATGCGATTTCCAACCAAAATATTCTTTTTTGAATAGCTTAACGCATTCGTTTAGGGAGTCTTTATTACTCCCAAAATTCTCGTGTGGTAGTTCCGGAAAAATTTGGATCGCTGACACTGTGCTCGATATGAGAAAAAAATGTTGTTACCGAAACAAATATGTTTGGCTTTAAAGAAAGAGAAAGTTTATTACATAAAAGGAATACTAACATATTAGTATGCAGACAAGGGTCCCAGAGTCAATCGACTGAAGGGGGACCCTCGATTATGAATACATCAAATGATTTGAGTAGAAGCAGCAAATGGGCGCCGCAGCAATGAATACGCAGTATAAAACATTTTACGTACATACACTCAGAAAGGTAGCGCTTATAGTAGATATCTCATATAAAAAATATATTATAAAATATTTAAAACTAAAAGAAATTTTATATAAATATATTCTTATACAGATCTTAATTCTTATGTATATTTTTAAAATTTTATAAACATTTTTATCAATAAAAATGTGTATATAAACATTTAAATATAACAAATGTAATTTAAAATAAATTATAATATAACAAGTTCATTTCTTAGCACTAGTAGAAGAGAAACTACGTAAAACAAGGTCGTTGTATATAGATGCGTGTACTGTTGGAGTGAAAAATACGGTGCAAAGCTCAAGTAAAAGTTTTCGTTAGCGATTGGATAATGTACGTAAAAGTAGCCGCTAAAGAATTTCGTCTCGAGCTTAAGGGACCCCCAAGAATTAGTCAACACTGTCTTGTTTAACCATTGTCTAAACATTGTCTAACCATCTGTGGTGTCTGTATAAAATGTACAGGTTTCGTTGCCGGCAATGAAGTCCCTAAACGGCAAGGTGTGCTTGGTGACTGGAGCGGCATCTGGCTTGGGCAAAGAAGTTGCAAGACAACTTCTTGAGAAAGGATGCATGGTACGTAGAATAGCTATCGTCACTTAAAGTGAAGCACTCATAGCGAATTTTGCTCAACCAGTGACGCCCGATACGACCTACATAAATGGGTAATCTCTGGGAAAGCATGAATTTAGGAACTTGAATCTGCTTTTGGTGACGACTTCATTATCCGTGCCATAAAAGACTACCTAGTAACCGTTTCGAATACCTAGAAGTCAATTACAAATCGTCGATATTTACACATGTCAAATTCGGAGTTCCGCAAAGCTGCGTCCTCACCCCAATCTCAGTTCTTTTTTTACATAAATGACCTACCTTCCAGTACTACATGTAAAAAATCGCTCCGATTACGTAATTTACTGGAAGTTAACACCGTAGGAGATTATTTCATATTACAATCTGCCCTAAAATCTGTTCACAACTGATCTCCGCAGATGTTCCTAATGTATACAAACGCGCGAATTTAACGATAACAAGTAGGAAAAACGAGAATGAACATTGTTATAATATATATAATAGTCTTATAAATAGGGCGCACCAGTACATATACGTTTGTTCTCTCATGAGGAAGGCTGTTTTGTCTAAGAAGACGCATCCCATCAGGACCACCATAAAAAGCAACTAGCCTACAATGTTATTATGAGATCTATATATTGTGTAGCAATATATGGTTCCCGCCCACTAAAGTGCACACAAACTAGGGCGAATACAAACGCATTAGAACCCCGCTTTTACGTTCCTCAGGGCTCCGTTTTTCCTGCTGCTACGTTGTTTTTGTCCAGTCCCGGCGTAGCTCACATGGAGTCCCATGTATTAAAATCCTTACTGTTACGGCCTGGCTCAGAGCACGTTCCCGGATCATTCGTGGCAATCTGACACTTCGTACCAGCCCCGGCAATATGCGCGGACCGCCATTCTGATGTTCGACTAGCCTTCGTCAGGCTTGGCTACGGAACTGACTGCATGGAGCCCCATGAGGGTGCGAATCGTCACCAATAAATGGCCCTAACTTACTCAATGCTATCACCATCATCACTGCGCTTACAACGGAAGTTTCACTTCGGAATGCCGGAAGTGCGTGTTGATTGATTGTAGGGTTTAACGCGCCGACGCAACGCAGGCGATGAGGCGCGCCGTAGTGGAGGGCTCCGGATTAATTTTGACCACCTGGGGATCTTTATCGTGCTCCGAAATCTCGTACACACGGGCGTTTTTGCTTTTCGCCTCCATTAGAAAAGCGGCCGCCGCGGCCGGGAATCGAACCCGCGACCTCGTGCTCAGCAGCGCAACGCCTTAGCCACTGAGCGACCGCAGCGGGTAAGTGCGTGTTTGCCATAAAAGCATCACCGCAAGAATGGCACGCGTTATCTTCGCCATCGTGCGCTTCAAGCTTTAAGAACACCGTTGAACTTGCAACCGCGAACTTTGTCGTGCTTTGATGGCGTCGCGAAAACGGCAGGTGATTTCCCTTGAGGAAAAACTTGACGCACTAAACGCAGTAGACAAACAGCCAGCGCGGAAGAGCGCCGCGGCGTAGGATAGGGACATAGGAGAGGGTGCCAACACGAGCATGTTTAACACGTCGCATGGCTGGTTGTACTGTTTGATACATAGTGTAGAGTTGATTGTGAGGCAAGTGCAGAGCCTTATACGCGGTAAAAGAATCCGCAATGAGAACAAGGGCGACGGAACGCCGAGGCTGCTGAACAACGAAAGCAGCGACGGGAAAGCAGCAAAGGTCACCACCGTAACAGAGCAAGCATGTTAAGCAGAGTTGGCACTATAATAGCGCATGTGTTTTGTAGACAGCGTGCGCAAAGCCCCAACTTGCAGGCATCTCAGCCATGAGCAAAACAGGCGTACCGGGACGATCTCCATTTGGCAGGCAGAGAAACAGAGAAGTGCGAGGCGAATGCAACCCTGCAATTATACGGCTCCAGGAGGGAGCCTCTCATCATTTGGTAGCTTTTCATAACAAATAACTTGATGTAGGAATAGGAACATCTAGGTGCAGTGTCGTATGTGTAAAAAGAACAGGTAGGTGTTTGTACAGAACACTTGACAAAGTGATCTTTTAAATTCGCTGCTAGACATGTTCATGCTCTACAGACTGCCGAATAACTAGTTATGTCACCAACGAGCTACAGTTTAAGTTGCCTCTTAGTAGACTTTAACTTCAGTCATGCAGAACTTGACAACGATGAACCGTATATATATCCTCCCAATGCACAAATGACGAAATAGGAATACATAATTCAACATTAAGATTACACTATATATTTATTACGCACGTTGATTCAGTGTTCTAAAAATAAAGTCATGAACTGAGTGATTTCTTGCTTCCATCCAAGGGAATATTATATTTCATTTTTTAGGTCTCCCTGCTGGACGTGAACGCCAAAGCAGGCGAAAAAGTAGCTGCTGAGTTTGAAAAACTCTATTGCCCGGGCCGTTGCCGTTTCTTCAAGTGCGACGTGACCAAGGAAATTGAACTGGAAGGTTTGCATTTTAGTCTTCTTTTATTCAAATCTCTCCGTCCTTAATACGTGTCGTGCCGTCTTGAAAGGCCTGTCCAAAAGGCCACTGACTATACTTTCGCTATAAGTACGAAGTTCAATTCGTAAATGCGAAGCTGTCCCTTTAACTTGTACAGTTCTACTTTTTCTGTTCGGTACCTCCCCTCAGTTAAGTTGCCACAAATTCATGATGACACACCTGAAATTAGACCGAAATCAGCAGAGTCACTGATAGGCGAACCACCAATGTCAGTGGGGCATGAAAGAGGGGGCGTTGTAGCTCCGACCACATACAGTCGATGAAATAAACCTTTCAAATATTTTAGGTATCAGTGAAATTTCAATAACTGAATCGGCAGACATTCCTTTTTTTGATGTCTGATGTAGTGCGTAAGCATTCGTAGTTGAGTAGTCTTAGTTGGACGTTCTTGTTAGGCGAATGGGTAGTGTCGATAAAATCCCCGTGTTTTATTCAGCTGAGAACATTGTGAAGCCAGTTAGTTTACTTTAGCCTTTCTTGTAACGGCTGGTCCTCACGGTAGTGTGAAGAGAAATCTTTTATTCATCTGGTTGTTTTTTATTTCTGTCTCCCATCTTTGATGCCATTTTTAACAGGGTACACGTCTTTCTCTTCGGGTTTTTTGTTATAGTGTCTAGAGGGCTTCAAAACTAACGTAAGTGGGGCTCATTGCCATTAACCAGGCTTCTGTAACCCAAACTTCACTGCACCAAAGGAACGCAATGAAGAAAAACCTAGTTTATTAACTTCTAGAATACTGTAGCGGTGGGTTGTACTGCAATGCTTGTTTGTAATCTAAAAGAAGTCATTTTTACAAAGGTCAAATCCCTGTGTGGTTGGAAGGAGTGCTCCACACCAATACTATTTAACACTGCTTTCACTTATTTACGGTGTTGCATTGCTAGAAATACCTTCGCCAAGGGCCATTCTAAGTTGTCTTAGGCTCTATCAACTCTTGGTTTCTAATATTGATTCTGACGCGCTGAGCCAACATTACAGACAGTACGGAACAAGTGGAAAAATGTGTACGTAATAGCTAAACAGTGCTACACACTAAAATATTTACCCCCGTCTTTATCTGGCACCGAGATGGTGATGCTATATGCGCCGTGCAAAATCATATGACCTTTGATTAATGAGATTCCGTATTGAGCTTGCTTTCTGGTTTCGTGTCCAGTGACTTCATGCGTAATTTATTGCGCTCCGTTATTCATGTTTATGTTGTGGTTCTTTACCATCTCTTAGTACATATGAGGAGCGTCCGATTGTCATAAAGACTGATTGTAAAGCAATAATTTGTTTTCATTTTTGTTTGCGTCCATGACGTCGTCATTGCTGCATCTGTTTACCGCGCCAAGTACCACACAAGGCATTATGTGTGTACAATTATTTTTAGCTTCAAATCAGTAGTCTGTGTTTCGAGGACAGGCCAAACTGACAACGCAACCGTACAGAATGAAATATTACAGCTTTCCTACGTTGAGGGAAAATTTGCCTTTCCATTACCTCAAAGATATGTTTATAAAAACAGTTTTTAGAAGTCTCACTGTAGTACCGTATGTATTCGCGTAATGATCGCACTTTTTTTCAAAAAACTTTTATGCAAACTTAGGGGTGCGTTCATTGCGCGAGGTAAATTTTTTGCGAAAAACTTTTGAGTACAGAAAAGGCAAGCAAGTTTCGGTTCAAAATTTTTACTGTAGGTCTCATGGACATATTAAAAATAAATAAAAACATAATAAACTACCGCACACTGCCGCCAGCCGCTTTGCAAAGTGACGCAAAATGCAGCGTTTTCATGCACATTTTGGAACTCGGCGGAACGAGTTTGCTGCGAGGTGACAACAGGGCGGTCTATAAGTGGCTGCCGCTGTAACAGTGCGGGACATCAGACCAGACATGGGGGCCGACGCAGCAAGCTGAGCGCATTTTTTTCTTTGTCCTGTGAGTACATTATGTGCATTTAGTGATAGTTTCTTCCTCATCCATATTAAACGCATGCTTGCTGACATCGCTAATATCGGCAATAACGTAGCCATGTCCGCTGTGAAAGAGGAGTAAACAGAGGTATACAAGCACGATCATGATAAGCTAGACTTGGCACACATACCAGTCAGTCAGTCAGTAAACTTTATTGATGGGAAAGGGGAGGAGGAAAGGGTAAGGTGGGGCTAGAGAAGTGAGTGGAGCCCTCTTTCCAGGGCCCCAGTTTCAGCTGCCCCGATCTTCGCTCTCCGGATCAGCTCTCGCTGCGTACCGAGGGCGGAGTTGGCCAGGGCTGCCTCCAATGTCTCTAGTGTGTTGGGCACACATGCCACATACTGCTGCGGCAAGTTCAGGGTGCGTTAATTGCGGGGGAAATTAAAAAAAATCGAGTTTTGACGACTAACTTCAGGGGTGCGATCATTACGCGAGTGCTATCATTATGCGAGTAAATACAGTAATTGCACACATACCCAAAAATTAGCAGGTCGAACACTTGAAAACCGTATGCTCATTGTACGTTTTTTCCGTACAAACTATTGTCTCCCATGACACTTCTGTAAGCAATACAGTCAATCCCATTAAATTCTTTCAATTTGCGCTCAACAGGAGCAGCAGAGACTAAAAGCCTAACGACAGCTATACCAAGGTCCCGCAATTTTTTAACTATGGCAGGGTAGCCCGCAAAAATACAGCATCACTTTTTATATTGATTTTAATTACTATTACAAGCGTTGTAGAGAGATAGAGAGAAAGAGTTTTTTATTGGATGGAAGGATAACACAGAGAGGTCGGCCTGATCGTATAGTCTCTGACCTGATACTCCGTGTGAGGGTGGGGGAATAGAAAAAAAAAACAGAATAGATACAGAGGGTGACAGGTATGATGGCTGACATGGAAGTTATAGTATAACTATACACAAAATGCCTATCTCATGTACAGCACACGTTCAATAGTTTACCACAACTAGAATGGGCCACAACCTAGCTGCCAAACGGCTGCTTTTGAAAAATGTCAGCACTGCCTTGAAGGCGTTGTTTGAACACTGCTTCTGTAGAATACGGTCATTGCCACTGATTGACATTGCCAACTGGCCGGAATATTTAATCGGTTGGTTATTTTTTGTTACGTTGGTTTTCTCCGCAGAATGCTTTGGTGCAACCCGATCTCTTTTCGGAGGCTTGGATATCGTGGTCAACAGTGCGGGCGTTGCAGTCTGGCCCGACTCCTGGAAAGTCTTCGCAGTAAACGCGGCAAGTTTTCACTATTCCGAAATTATTTACTAGATTCATTTTTATGGCTTACTCATCTTTTGAAATGAACTTCCCAAATGCGAAACGAGGCTAAAAATGCCAGAAATACAGCTTGTTCATCTTTTCATAGGTGCGGGGAATTCCCGCACCTCGTGTCTTCTCAATGTGTGTACCGGCAATGTTTTTAAAATGGCTGCGAGGCACATAAGTGCCTCGCAGCCATAAGCAAGGGGAAACGACTTTAAATGTACCAAATGTATTTTCACACCATAAATATCCTTCAGCGAGACATACAATGGGCTTATGATGCTCAATATATATTATACTAATGTACCAATTGGAGTCATTTATGCCTTTCCACAGTGGTGCCATAAATTCGCTTGCGATGCAATTACAATGCAAGTGCTCCTAAGGCACTAAACAAATCGGCTAGATTAAACGAATAAAGTGCAGAAGTACACCCATTAAAAAGAAGAAGGAATGTCCAGAAATTTTGGGACATTTGAAAACAAACACGCGCCTTGAAAACTTGGCGTCTTCATGGTAAAAGCTGGTCTCATCCGTATTGATGCTAAGATTTCCCGCGAAAAATTTCCGCTTTGGAATATGCTATGCTCAGTCCTAACAGCACATCGTGTGCGTCCAGCCCACGAGTTCACGGCCTTTTGGAAGCAACGGAGGCAGCAAAAATGCAGGGTTTTTCTTCCCCGAAAAATAGAGTTAGTCACCTAATGTCAATGTCTACTACTGACTCGCCGATATTTCTGATCACAGAGGCGGAAAAATGTTTCAAGACTTAGGTGTTTCTCCCAACACGTCATTACAAATTTCAATTCAACACACTCTGGTTCACTCCGAAATTTGCTACTCTCCTGTACACATAAGAGCTACGGGCAAGAAATGATTCAATTTTTTGCCATCTAACTTTGAATTTACCAGTCTTGATATTATTTCATAATGCACTGGGCGTTTTTAATTCTGAACTTAAAACGTCAATGCTGGATTCTGCATGTTTGAATGAAATGTAACTTAAGAATATTGTCTGTTCATTTTGCGAATATGACATTTATATCCCGGCTTTAAGCCTACAGGTAGCTTTTGTGCCCGTTAATTGTTGCTTATAAGTGCACGTGTTTATTAATGTAATATCTTCCTTTGATTACTGTGGTATTTATATATTTTTCTTTGTTCTCTATCAGGCTGAGTCTTTGTCTTGTTTTTTCGTCAAAACGAGTAGCAACCTGACGCTTGCATTATATTTATTCTTTCACTACCATCATGTGAGTTCTCAATTGCGGTTTTACCTTGGTACCTCCCAATGTTTTTGGACCCATCCCGTCTCATTTGCACGCTTTGAAAATAAAATTCAATCAGTCAATTAAGTATCACAGTGCTCATCGAAGAATGTCGCTCGAAACACAGGTATGAACGCACTTTTTAACGAGATGTTAGTTTTTGTCATAGAATCTATGCAATGCGCATGCATTTGCTCAGTCACAAGAGTAGTACAACGGTATTGAAGCAATTATCGTCGTCGCGACAGTTTTCTATTACAGAGCACTCCCGTTGACCGCTAAACACCGTGAAATCCCAACAGAATAAATGTTTAGTTCTTTATGGATTAAAACAGTGCCACAAATACAAATATACCAGTGGCGGCATCGAATAGGTTTTATCAGTGCAGAGTACATAATGGTCGTAGGAAGAGGGTGTAATGCCCCCGACGATTTCGACCAATTCAATTTTTACCCGCTTGATTTTTACCAAATATAATTTGTCACGCGACAAATCTTAAATGGCGAAACAGAAGCGATGGAGCTTCTGGAAGCAGTTTTCTGAAAACCTTTAGGATGCGTAAGGACGAATTTAAATCAATGCATCAAACCAAGTTCGTTAAACCCATTTTCGCTTTGAGTTTTAAACTTGGGGCACACTTTACCGGTTATATGCTTTACCAAACAGGCAGGGTCAGCATCACAGACGGTCAGTCATGTAGGAAGCGAAACACAGTCGAGACCTCTGCAATCTGAAATACTTTAAAAAATTGTGGTCGAAGGGCGTCATGTTAGAAGTCAATGAACAGAGTTATTTGATTTTTGCAGCTAATGGCGAAGCAGCTAAATATGGCGAAATACCGCGGGAAATATATTACGCTTCTTTGACAAAGCTGTGGGTGTGAACAAAATTAGCGATGCAAAAGACAAGTACATCCGATTTGTGGGAAATTTCGTGGTGTCCGTAGGTTTCCTAGACATTCGCCTGTACTGGCATACCATTCGGGTGCTCTTTTCTGAGTGAGAGAGTAAGTGCTTTATTGATAGAGAAAGTGGGAAAGAAGTGGACTGGGGATACTTTGAACTCATTTGGGAGTTCACCAGCATCGGAGGCGTGGCGCAGCAGAGGCGTAGTCTTGGTAGAGCAAAATGAGAAAGCGCAAATAGGTCTGGGCTCCTAGGATGGCCTCACTGGGCTAGAGCGGTTTTAGAAAAAATGATGTCCAGTATCCACCTAATATGTTTGTTTATTCGTGAAGCTTGGTTTTATTTTAATTTCACTGAAATGTTTTTTCAAGTGAGGTCAGAATTTTTATATAATGAAGGAGAGAACTGTTTGTGCGTGACAGGGTGTTTTCCTTGCTCGGAGCGAAAGGGAGCTGAGACGGGAGCGCAAAATACTATCTTTAATAATTTATTTATAACGAACAAAGAAAGACAAAAGAGAAGAAAGAATTCATAATGCTGCGAAATATGTTATATTCGATGTAAAATAAAACGCTCTCAGCAAGTTAGATTCCCTTTCATCCGTATTATTATTTTTGCCGATACCACTCGCATTCTGTTTAGTGCGTCATTTGCCCCAGGGCATCAAATGAATCGACGGATAAAAAAGGGAAAGTGGAAGGGGTGGGGTGCAAGTGGCTTTATGCACAGAAAAATACTTCCCGAGCATGAAAGTCCGACAGCTGCTTGTCGAGAGGACCATGCGTCAACCGATGAATATCGGAACGGCGGCCTGGGGACGTCCCGTGTCTATCACGTGCCGCGTTCGGGTTGAATGGAGTCTTAGACATGTCTCGAGAAGGTGGTCGAATGTCGCTACCGCAGCAGAAGCAGGCACACATGTTTAGTTCACTATTACAACAAAACCCGCATGACAATGGAGAACATGCCGCGTAAAGCAAACTTGCGCAGCGCGCAACTACCAGTGCCGTCGCCCTTTGCAGTCGCGGACTCCACATAATTTGTTGCACCACACGCGGTAAAAGCTAGAATGCTTGACTACCCCACAGTGGGGTGCATTGGCTGCTCCAGAGCGGTGCAACTGGCTTTATGTGATGTCATGCACCTACATCGGCTTACATCTCGCGAGAAGTAAACAAAGTAAATTAAAGTAAAGAAAGTAAAGAAAGAAAGAGAAGTAAAGAACGTAAACAATGGCGGCTGATTTATTCCTCCTGACAGAGTTTCGACATCCTGTGCCGGTCGTTGGACCGCCTGGTGGTTCAATGCGCTTTAATGGGCGCACTTTTAGCGGCCTCAATTGTAGTACGCTGCCATCGCTGACGTGCGTACTAAAACAAAAAAGCTAACATGGGCCGCAGGGACTAGGAGTGACAGCAATATTGCGTTCGCATCCCTCTATGGAGGAATCACTGAAAACCCGTTTTCTTAGTGGTGTGCTGCTGTAGTGCCGACATGAAGAAGTGCATCGTAGACGCTTTCATAAATCTCGCCAGTCGCAGTACTAGCAATAAGTAATGAAGAGTAAAACAGCACAGAGAGAATGTATGAATAAAAGTTCTGGGTACTCAAAATAAGCGGTGTGGCTATAGTTTAAACGGGAAAATTTAATCTAACGAGTCGTTCTCTACGACTGAAATTAGGGTGGAAAGTATGAATGAGTCAACTTTACTCATTATAAAAAGGTTTTTTCGTGAGTCTATAGCATTCGATGCCATCGTATGTCGTCACTACAAGCGCAGTGGTTTATTCAGAATTTCCTCGTAGGAAATACCTAACAAGTCGAAGGAGTGAAGCGTGATTTGTACAGGAAGTGTTCCAATGTTACACAACATGCAGTGTCCCCACACGGCGGTGACAGTTTTTCGCGTTGTGCGGGCCTGGCACAGCCGAAGGTGTCTACAGTCAGGAAAAATAAAAATAAAGTTAGTTGGTTCTGGGGCGCGGACGGACACGGACATTATGGCTTGTTCTGCCCTTGTTCGCAGGCCTAATGGCCTTCTTCGGTTCAGAAGAGTGGAAGCTTAAGCATGTTGGCAGTTCATTTTGGAAAAAGGGTTAACAGCGCGGGACACGAGGACGACGAAGAACACAGGAAAAGCGCCGACTTCAACAAGCTTTATTGACGATACCGGCCAGAATTTATGCAGAAGGGAAACACAAAAAAAAAGATAAAAAAGCGATGGGCATGAGGTCCAACCAACGCCGCCTTATTCACGTGTTGAACCTTATCGCGACACAGCCAGATAACACGCGAAATCGTAGAAGCTGAACAGATACAGCGACTGGGTGAACTATGCATAGTAGCACTTTCCAAAAACGAACTCCGTTATCTGGCTGTGTCGTGATAGGGTTCAACATGCGTATAAGTGAGACCTCATGCCCATCGCTTTCGTTATTTTTTGGGGTGTTTCCCCTTCTTTATATATTCTGGGTGGTATCGTCAATAAAGCTTGTTGAAGTCCGCTTGTCCTGTGTTCTTCGTCGTGCTCGTCTCCCGCGCGTGAACCTTTTCCCAAACCTTCTTCGGTTCGCGCTAACCAATCCTATAGCCATCCTGATTTTGCCTCCTGGTCATCCCTATGTATGACAGTCGATATAAAGCATTTCATGTAATTACGGAAGAAATTCTCCCAAGCCAAAGAATGCGGCAGTCTAAAAGGAAATAATGGCAGGCGAATTGTGGCGGAAATTTTTACCCCGGTTGAGCATCTGTACCTGCAACGGATTAACATGACGTGGTGACGTACGGGGGTAAGGACGTTGCGGAACATATATGATACTTGTGGGAGTAAATGATGTGAAAGTGGACGCGACGCCATGGGAAAAATTGGGCATGATATCTAATGTGTACCTTCTGTTCTCTCGTGGACGAATAATAAATTTCACCTGGCTTGGCGCCTGCACATATCAGTCGTCATTGATTAGATTTATCATTTAAAAAAACAATAACCACTTGATCACAAGTCGAGCACTGCTCCTTAACAAAACGTTTGACAAGACCAACTTATTTTGCAGTCGCTGGGAATCTTTAGCGGGTGGCCGCTCTATTCACCATTGTTACTATCTCAGTATTGAACAAAAATGTTATTTTGCAGGAAGCTGTGTATTCAAGCACCCTCCTTGCGTTCAAGTACATGGGCAAGGACCGCGGCTATAATGGCGGACACGTCATCAAAGTGGCGTCTCTAGCAGGTATAAATGTTCTAAAAGGGGATTGCCTCTGTCTTTGAATAAGTGAAATATTTCTCGCATTGGTTAATATTTTTACACTTGGGTGAGGGGCTCGACGGATTAACCCTCGTATTTCTGAATCCCTCCTCCACTCGAATATCCAGTTGAGGAGATGCTCTAAACAGATTTGCGTTTGTAAAAACATGCGGCATCCACTGCTCAGCCGGTTCGAGGGAACATGAAGTGGAGTGGAGAACAGACTCAGAATGCCGCCATAAGGCTACTAAATAACCAATGCAAGATAGCGATGTTTACTTAAATGTGAGTTTCATAAAACATTATGCCCCATAAAGCTTTTGGCAATGGTCCATGAGGGAGAAAGGTCAATCAGCATCAGCAACAGCCGGCTTGTGTCCCCTGCAGAACACAGTCCTCTCCTTTAGATATCCGTCCACGTCAGTCGACTGATAGCTGAGTTCATCCTTTCCTCCAAATTTTGTAGCTCATCCCTCCATCGAGCCCTTCGTCTACATCTATTGCGTTTACGGTCTATTTTCCGCCACTCCTTCAAACGGATGGCCCACTTGTTCCTCATGCTCATGGCGTGACCCGCCCATGCTCATTTTCTTCGCTTAATTTGAGGTATGTTGTCTTTCACCCTGGTTTGTTCCCTAATCAACGCAGCTGTTTTCTTATCCGTTAGCGTGACTCCTAGCATTCTTCTTTCCATTGCCTGTTGGGCCGATTTAACATTCCTTTCAAGTCGTTTAGTGAGATCCCAAGTTTCTGCTCCGTACTTCGTTGCTGGACGAACGCATTGGTTTAATACCAGCATATTTGGTGACAGAGGAAGCCTGCTGTTCACGTATCGCAGCTTCTACCAAAACAGCCCACCCCATGCGTATATTGATGGTGATTTCCTTTTCATGGTTGGGATTAGCAGCAATGACTTGCCCAAGATAGATGAAATCACGTACTGTTTCCAAGATTTCGCTACCTACCCTAAAGTAACGTTCCTTGGCATGCTGACGGAACATTACCTTTGATTTTTTGTTTGTTTTTAGTCCTGCAGCAATACTTTTCGAGCGCAATCGGCAAAGCTTGCGCTGCAATTTCCGAATGATTTGATTGAACAGAACAATGTCCTCTGCAAACCTCATGGGGCTGAGATATTCCCAGTTGAGTCGCACCCCCGTTTTTCTCCACTGATGCTTTCTGAACACACCCTTCAGTCCGGCTGTAAATAATTGCGGAGATATTGAGTCCACTTGCCAGGCGCCCTTTTGTATAGGAAACTTACACGTTCTTTCATGGAGCCGTATGGTTCCCGTGCGCCCGTCTTACATATCTTTGAAGGCCGCAATGTATGGCTTGTCGCCTCAGTGACCACGTAACGCCTTAATTACAGCAGAAGGGGGCACGGAATCAAATACTTTTTGATAATATATAAAGGCCATGTAAAACCGTTTATTATATTTAGCGCATTTTTCAATTACCTGGTTGTTGCGGAAATATGGTCTCAATTTGAGAAACCCTTCCTGAAACCCACCTATTCTCTTGGCTGTTGAAGGTCTAAAGCCGCACTTATACGATTGAGAATTAGCTTTATAAATAACTTGCAGGTAACTGAGAGTACGCTGATTGGTCTGCAATTTTTCAGCTCTTTGGCATCACCATTCTTCTTTAAAAGAAATAAATTTGCATTTCTTCATACCTTCAGGAGCGTTGAAGTCTGCAAGAACTGTGAAAAAAGGGCTGCAAGTTTTGTTCGTACAAAGTCCCCTGCGAGACGCAGTATATCGACCGTAATATCATCTCCTGCAGATCTGCCTTTCTGAGCATTGCTTTGAGCCCCGTTGTTACCTCATCTCTCGTATAACTGGCGGAACCTGAGGGCACCAGTGAGTGCAATACGTGTATCTGAGTGAGGGTCAGAAACGTACAGTTTTGTGTAAAATTCCTTGGCTATTTTGAGTATGTCATCAATATTCCTTGTTGTGGGCCATTCACGTCGCTGAGTGCATACCTTCTATTTTTGCCACTACTGAGCTTCTAGTCGCTTGTAACCTTTCTCGGTGTTTCAATCTTGCTTCAACCTTTGCAAATGTGAATGCACGGATCTCGGCAGTCTTCCCTTTGTTGTTAAATCTGTACAACTCTTCCAATTTTATTCCATCCCGTGCTCTCAGACCAGCATTTTGGGGCACTTTCCAGTAAGGTCCTTAGTTTTCTGGGATACCTTTTTTCACATTTGGGCTGTCTTTCTCCTATGACCAGTGCGGAGTAAACGACGGCCTTCGTGGAATGAAAGTTGTCAGTGTCCCCATCGCTGTCTTCATTCGACAGCAGGAGTCCGAACTCTTCCATGTTTTTTTTTTTCTAACGGAGGCGTCGTGCACTTTAGCATATTTATGCTTTCTCTACTTTAATCAAAGTGGGTGCGACTTTTACTATGCCGTGGTCACTTGTTCTAACCCTGCCAATCACCTGTACATCGTGTGCCATGCGTGGAGGGCCAGTTAAAATGAAGCCGATTTGATTTTTCGTTTCACCATTTGGCCTTTCCAAGTACATTCCCTATTCTTTCTTTTGTGGAAGACTGTATTCATGATTTGAAGGTTATTTCTTTGAGCGAAGGCAACCACCGTTTTACCGCCGCTGTTTCGTAAGCCTATGCTCTCTGAGCTTTTATGCTCCTATTTTTGCGTTGAATTCGCCCAAAATGATGGAATGCAGAGCTTTTACTTTATTCATAGCCAAGTCAACTTCTCCGTAAAAAACACGACACAACCTCATCATCATCAGTAGATGTGGGCGCATAGACCTGTACCACATGTAATGTGTGCTTTTTGTTGAGCCTAGTAACAAGAGACTCAACACAGGCAATATTCGAGGTCAAATGCTTTATGTTTTCGGTACACCCTGTTTGCCTTGTAACAGCTCTTTAAGGTTTTAGTTTCGCCGTACAGCGTTACCAGAAAAAATACAAAGGAAAATACCGAGGCGACTTGAGCGTGCGCATCTTGAGGAGCGCCCGGCGTCGGCCAGCTCGACCTTCGGGAACACTATGCCCAGCATTCCTGGCGTGATCTCGCGTGCTGTTCTCCTCACCCATTCACATGCGTTCGCACCTGAAGCGGGTGTATAGACGCCAAGTTCGAACTAAAGACGCCGAGTTTGCGAAACCAGTTGCAACGGCTTCTAGCGCATCCTAATGCGATCCAATTTGAGAGAGATGTGAAAGCGTGCGGACAAAACGATCCGGGCAGGTGGTGAGTCCTGGAGAACGTTCAGCGGCAATTCCGGAAATCTATGTCAGTTGCAACAGTGTTGCCTCGGACGAAAAGAGAGGGGCCGCCAGCTCTGCTATTTCTCCAGCCTTGCACCATTAGTGCAAGCTTCGCCGTGCTTTTCGTACGAGAAGGCAAGGAAGGAAGGTGCTCTTGAAGGGATGTCTCCTTCGTAGTTGACAACCTGAGCCTGTTTTTAGAGTAGAAGGGGTGATCCCACAGTATTTGTGAGATGTCCTTCTGGAACTGAAAGAAAAATACGTTCCAAGAATCAGTATCACGTCATCGACGCAAAGCGCGTGGTTTACGACCGGCGTTAAACGCTGCATCAATAAGAAAAAGCGACTTTATTCCAAGGCCAGACGATCTGATTCAGCGGATGACTGGAAGCGCTACAAAGAACACTCTAAACTGTGCAAAGCAGAAATCGAGGCAGCCAAGGAAAAATTTTTCAACAACGATATAACAAACCTACTGCAGACCAACACGAGAAAATTTTGGAAAGTGATAAATCCAAAGTACTCATCATCATCGTCCATATCATTGTCTAAAAATGGTACAGACCTTTCCTCATCAGAGGCTGCAGAGGAATTCAATTCTGTTTTTTGTTCTGTGTTTACAAATGAAAGCCCATTACCAGCCACTCTTACTTTACAGTCATTAGATTCAGCAATTGATGACTTGCTTATCACTCAGGAGGGTATTGCTGCAGCCATTGATAGACTCCCGACCAACTCTGCACCAGGCCCCGATGAAATATGCACCAAACTACCAAAAATGACTAAAGTGGTCATATCCCCGATCTTAGCTGCTTTATTTCAGCAATCGATAGACACAGGATGCGTACCGTTTGCTTGGAGAATTGCCCGTGTTATCCCCATCTTTAAGTCAGGCGACCCATCTGTGCCTCTTAACTACAGACCGATTTCCTTAACCAGCATAGTTTGCAAACTTCTAGAACACATAATATCATCTGCCGTAATGAGCTACCTAACAAAACAGAGCTTCTTTTTTTCTAATCAACATAGTTTTTTGAGAGGCCGTTCTTGTGAAACTCAGTTATTCGAATTAATGACTGATCTCCATAATGCAGTACATTTGTCCTCACAAATAGATGCTATATTCATAGATTTCGCCAAGGCCTTCGACAAAGTCCCTCACATCCGTCTAATGGAAAAACTTTCTGCTCTTAATATCAACCCTAAGATTAACAGGTGGATTGAGAACTTCCTAACCCATCGGTTTCAGTCAGTAACCATTAATGATAATTCCTCCTCTTTAGCTCAAGTAACTTCCGGTGTTCCACAGGGCTCAGTCTTGGGTCCTATCTTATTTTTAATATATATCAATGACATTAACACTAATATCTCTTCTACTATCCGATTATTTGCGGATGACTGCGTCATTTATAAGCAAATTAAAAACCCCCAAGATTTCTTATCCTTGCAAGCAGACCTTAATCAACTGACGAAATGACGAAATGGTGTAGGGATTGGCAGATGGAAGTAAATGTGCACAAAACTAACGCCATAACATTTACCAAAACTAGCGCGTCTGAGCCCCGTCACTATTTTCTCAATAGTATGCCTGTACAAACCGTAACCATGGTAAAATACTTGGGGGTCCACATAATGTCTGATCTAACCTGGAATCACCATATCGATACAATAACCAGCAAAGCTTCTAAATCACTCGGATTCATTAGGCGCAATCTGCATTCAGCTAACACATCCACAAAGCTTCTGGCCTACCAAACACTTGTTCGATCAAAGATTGAATATGCAGCGCTAATCTGGAACCCCCATCAGTCGTATCTCGTAAATAAACTTGAGGCACTCCAAAATAAAGCTGCCCGATTCATTCTCAGGAACTACTCACGAACATCAAGTATAACAGAAATGAAACAATCCCTGAACTTACCACCTCTACAACAACGCCGGCTTTATAGTCTTTTATCGGTTTTCCATAGGCTATACCACAGCCAGTCTTCTTTCGCTGCCTCGCACATAAGACCCACTGGTCGCGTTTTTTCCCGTTTAGATCATGCATTCAAAGTTCAACCAATATTCGCGCGTACCAACCTATTTTTCTTTTCGCCACTCTTACTTGCTATTCGTCACTGGAATCAGCTCCCAGGTAACATCGTCACCCTCAGTAATCACGACTCATTTATCAAAGAGTTGCAGTTATTCCTCAATGTATAAATCATTTTCCAGTGTTTGTGTCATTTTTGAACCTCTTAGATTGGTTCAACGTTCGATGTTTGTGTTATTTTGAACCTGGGTCATTTTTTAACCCTCGCATTTTAGGAATTGGATAATTGTTGTGCGCCTTTTGTGTACCCTTTTTTTGAAACTATGCACTTCGACATGAATGTATTTGTATTCGCATTTTTTTGGGTGTTGCTGTTTTTAATGTTGCAATGTGTTCTTTTTTTCATTGCGACCCCTATGTAACGCCCGTAAGGGCCTTTAGGGTAAATGAATAAATAAATATGGTAAATGTCCCACCTATGGTAAAAGTCAGAGTGAGCCTCTGTTCCTCTCACTTATGCTTAAGCATTCCTTCCTCCCTTTGCAGGATAAATGTTACTCCACCCTTAGCGTAAATTTTTGCCGTCAATGCAACAATTATACTTTTGCACTCTCAATTCCGATGTTTTATGACGTTCATTTTACCCTAAATTGCTTACAGTAGTTACTCGAGTTACCGTAACATCAAACACTGACTACTGGGTAAAAAGGTGAAAGTTTTCTGGATTTCTTGTTCTGCAGAGTGGTTTGGCGATTGCAGCTTTCAATGCTACATCTCGCTAATAAATAATATCTAGAAATGGATAAAAAGACAGAAACACACTGCGCCACACTGAGAAACTGTGTCAGTTCTTCCTCGCATTCTAGTTTTTCGACTTCCTTTCCAGCCGTTTATCCGAGAAGCAACGTGCCAGCCTACGTCGCCTCCAAACATGCTGTCCTTGGTTTGACCAGAAGTTTTGGGGTAAACTGACAATATTTCACTATTCACATTTAAATGCTATTATGAGACGTAGTATTGAAATTTTTGTTTCCGTAAGCAAAATACCTTAGCGTTTCATGCAATATTTCGTTTCTGCTTCTTTCTAGAGGTGTCTCCTGCGTTAAAAGCTCTGTATGTTTTCTCTCGATAGGCCCCGTCATTTGAATAAAGATTCTGTTTAGGTGTGGTTATTGTACTAGTCACTTGTGAATATAGCGTGAGAAGGCTCCGCGCAAAGACACTTTTGACACTCTTGGGACTTGCATTGTTTTACTCGCAACCTATTCACCTCCGCCTATGAGGCATCGCGTTTTCTTTGCAACCTCACCTATAGTTCGGACCTAAGTGGGTAACTGCTTCTAAACACCAGTGGGAAGTTGCTTCGGGCAAGAAAGTCTCAGAGCATCTTTTATTTTCCGTTGACCTCACTCAATGTACCCCTAAATTGGGGCACCACGCGAAATGCATGTCCTGTTCCAACACCATATAAAATTTGGAAATTACTCTAAATACTTGTTAGTGAATGCATAAAGAGCTGCTTCGTAAATATAGCAGCTGCCGTAAAGGCGTCGACCTCGTCATTTTCTGCTTTACACCATGGGGATGCTCAGAAGCAAGCAGCTTAAGTATGTCTGGCTATACGTTGAGTTCTTATTGTATTCCTTTCCTTTTGTAGTCCGACATGTACTTCAATCGGCATGGCGTTCGTGTCAACTGTTACTGCCCGGGCGCAATACAGACTCCGCTGCTGCACAATTTCCTCGATCGTGTAAGGGAATCTGAAGGTCCGGAAATACAGGAATTCGCGCCACTTCATCGACCGATGGAGTGAGTTTCGTTTTGCTTTCCATCTTTCTTTATTAAACGCTTATTGGGTACGCGGTTATCTCTGCTCTTTCTCACTCATACGACTCGGTAAACAGTAACCAATAATATTGACTGCGTAGCTCAAAAATGGCAATGAAATAATACTGGCGACACAAATGGCGGTCACTGCAGTGCTTTTTACAATACACTTGGCCTTGTGTCCATAGTATGTTTATGCCAGTGTCTGAAGGTTCAACACTCGCTACGAGCCTTCTGAAGCAACGTTGGCCTACTTCATTTTCGTAATTCCGGCTTTCACATGAAACACTAATTGTTATTTCCCCAGTTGTTAGGCCGGTGATCTAGCGCGATCAGGCGACAGTTGCAGCTACCTGAATCTACCCAACCCATGATATTCAACCAGGTTGTAGCCTCACATAAAAAAAATTACAGGTTCGTTTGGTTAAGTGAATTCTTATGTCGCATAAATATACTTTTAATTCCATGGAGCCAAGCCTGTTGAATAAAAAATGGGACGTTTGGCTTACGGCATATGTAACAGCGAAACGGCTATTAAACGCGGTCCGTAGCACGTGCTTCGCAATATTACCCCACGAAGAATAGTGTGCCGCTTGCGAATGCCAAGGCATGCGCGGAGTATCCTGTAGAGTTGAGGGTGGCGCGGTTGCGGCGGCTACCGTTTGGAGTCCGGCGCCGGACACACATCCAAAAGCTTGCGTTTGGGGGCCACAGCCAGCGGCGCAGCAATCTCCAGCGAGACAGGCTCCAGGTACTCTAACCGTATGGAAATTGAAGCATTTAGATGATCGGTAACTGCAAGCTCGGCTGTAGTGAAGGGGGATCCTCCAGGCCGGTAAAGCGGAGGTGCCCCGAAATAAATGTCGAAAACACTACATGTAATGCCAAACTCAAAGAAGCGCTTATCGGAACGTTGAATTTTGGTAATTAGCATGTCACTGAAAGCGCTGGAATACCCTCATATAATTTGTGGGTATTCCTGCCATCGTTGTATTTAACGATTCCGTTTAATTTCTCTAATTGTTTAGGTTAATGTATGCCCAATCATTATTCTTGTTTTTTATTACCAGTTCCAGAGAGAAGTTTCGTACATGCCAGTTTCGTATAGTAGTCAATGAATATATTGCATGTCACATCAATCAGTAGTATTCGCGTGTTTAAATGCGAAGAGGAGCACACTGCGCCTGAGTTAGGAGCTTAACTGGGGCTCGGAATACTTGTACTGCTTTTCTTCTTGACAGTGCTTAACTATTGCAACGCGGCCCTTGTATCTTACTGTTCAAATACAAGAGAAAAATAAAAATCCTCTCTCTTCTATTTTATTTTCAAGACGACAAAGAGCCAACATATGTGGCTAGAATAGTACTAGCACTGTGCTCATGCACTGTGAAAGGATTCTGCAAGCTGATCGCGTACGCGCTCGCATTTAAAATTTGAAGGAAAGCTTTGTATTACGCCAATACAAATTCTAACACGTCAATATCTTGGAAATAAGTAGGTTCCACACCATATTGCCTGTGTTAACACCAGGCTAATAGTTATTCGTGAGGCTGTCTAGGTGTGCTCAATCAGGCTGTCGTAGCTTGGTGCGTCATTGTGTAGTTTTAGACGGCCCTATTGGTCGAGCGGTGGGAATCCTCCGGACTTTTGCAGGAAGAAAACCCTACCGTGTTTTTTTTGGCAGGCCATCACGCAATGGATTGTCATTATGGAGTGCAAATATTGCTGTTTAAAGAGCGAACTTTGTTGGTTGTGTCGAGGCAGGCAAGAAGACACGTTTCATAATAAAAAAAACCCTAAACATTACAAATTTTATGACAGCACTTGAATTATATTGCTGAAACTTTCTTTTATGAGAAACGCGCCTTAATAGCTTTTTGCCATTAGAAAATGAGAGGCAAGTGCCGTTCACGCGGAAGAAAAGATGAATTTCCCGCACGGTAGAGTGGCTAGAATTGTGTAATAATTGGTACAGCATTCATTATTAGCTATAGCTCTGAAGCGGGTGATCACCTAGGATTTTCTTCATTTAGATGTTTAACCATTAAAAATGGCAGCGCCTAATCCAAACGACGATATCAAGCAAGGGTATCCCATCGTTCAGAATTTATTTCTACTATACACCCACTACACAATTCATGGAAACGCATTATATTATCACGGGAAGAACAATAGGAAAAAAAGCTGTGGTCCCAACCTCTGGAAAAGAAGAAGAGAAAAAGATACAGCTGCGTGGGCTCTCACATTTCCCTATAATCCTCCATGATTTCTTGTGTGTGTCCTGCCGCCGCGTCACAATACTAAATCCCTAAAAGTACAACTAACTTGCTGATTTTATGGTTTTCATAATGTGTATGTGGTATCAACTATTTAGTACTGTTTTGTCCGGTCAGTTATGCGCATATCTGTGTGCTACATTCCTTTATAGAAAGCCAAATTCAGTAACAAAACACATGTTTAATAGCTTTTCTTTGCTATGCGTTTATATTCCAGCCCTAGCGACGTGGCGCAAGGTGTGATGAAGCTTCTGGAAGATGAACCGAATGGAGCTGCGTTGGTTTGCCTGCCCAAGATAGGACTTTATTACTTTGAGTACGCTATTCGTCCGACTGCATAAGATGGGATCTACGCTGTACATACCGAAACTCACAGCAGCAAGTGGCACATATGTCTTGCCCCCAGACAGTACATCGTTCGTTCGTCACCTTTAATAAAAGTGATCATTCACTAACCGAAATTGGGCTTTCACCCTGGCTCAGTGAGTTTGGAGTAAGTAACAGACGCACGCTAAACTTCCAAAAACATTCGTGCCAGTTACAAGCATTAGCTGTTGTACGACATGTACTATATTTTACACAATTCTAACTTGCGGTAACAAAAACCTTCTTTTTCGGAGAACACTTTGGTGTGACGTGTGGGTGATGACTCGAAGACGCATAATTAACTTTCAGCATTAGCGCGCGGCTGTAGCCGAGCGTCCATACACAGGTTTCAGTGTTAATGCGTCGCACCAAAACAAATAATGCTTGTCCAAGTTTCGTTGGCGCACGGTAATTTAATTACAGGATTTTTTGCGTGCCCTGTATCCCTGAGCAACACTAAGAGTGGACGACGAGCTTACCACATGTCGTCTCATGAAATCTTGTACCAGGATAAGTGGGGAATGTTTTCTAGCGCACAAAGACAGGGACATGCAGAAGAATATGGATGGGGCAAACTTATTCTTCTTTAAGTCCCCGTCTTTTTTGCGCTAGGAAACATGCCCCAGTTATCCCAGTACCAACTTGCTGAAATTTCTGCCCTCCTCTGTCAAGCACGGCCTCGCTGTGACAAGATGGCGAAGCGGGGTGCTTATAACTGCGCTGGGTTTTTATCGCCGGTGACCGACGATAAGCATGGTTCCCTGGGTTTGCCTACTAGCAAAATGCAACCCCAAGTCCGGTAGGTCGGAGTATTCGTATGATTCAGCGCAAAACATCTGACGCTGGCGGCATGAATGGGGAGCGAGATGGTTTATGTTACCTTCAATAATTTATTTCTCATTTTTGTGTTGGGTGAGATTGCGAACATGCAGGGTGCGCACCTATGCAGTTCCTATACTTTGCGACCTTACGTTTACAATTCTCATTATTCATCTTTCGCCATTGGTATATTTGCCTTCGCACACTTGAGGGCCTTGGTCATGCCTGTTGCAGTTGAAGTGTCGTTTTTACTGGCGATTATAGGCACGAACAGGACAACTAATGAAAACTCCCATCGCTGTCACTTGTAGACCAGTGTCCACGAATGAACCACAAGCCAGGTCGGGATGCCTTTTCTACCTCTTTATATTGCATTTAGGCCAGTACCTGAAACATCCTGGTTGCTCCCACCTAACAAACCGTAAAGATGTCCCTTGTCTCAAAGTTGTGTGGCCGGAATTATATATTAAAAGGTGTTCACCGCGCGATTCTGGATACGCACACCGTACGGTCTCCGGTGTAGGTTTATTTCATTTCATTTCATTTATTTTACCCCCCTCAAGGCCAGGGGCTTTACAGAGGGGAGTGGATAAAAACAACAAAAGATTCAACAAAAGCAGCTTGAGTGATGGAAATGTCGCGTGGATTGTGTGCTAAGCAGGGCAATCCCCTGTTTAAGGTATGTAAGGGTT
The DNA here is from genome assembly GCF_048455015.1 of Haemaphysalis longicornis. Lineage (NCBI taxonomy): Eukaryota > Metazoa > Arthropoda > Arachnida > Ixodida > Ixodidae > Haemaphysalis > Haemaphysalis longicornis. The sequence continues at coordinate 63,401,996 of NW_027526407.1, read as the reverse complement.
ATTGCCCTTGGTACAATCTCCAAGGGATGGATACGTGCCGTGTTTCCTGGTAAGCCGGCTAGCACGAAGACGACGACACAAAAACGCGTGCCCCGGGCCCCGTGCGCTTGATTCGGTCAGCCCTTTTCGCTGAGATTGGACGTGCTCTCTCGCCTTTCCATTTTAGGCGCAACCCGTAATAAATCGGTGCAACACCATGCAGCCGATTTTGCCTGAGTCTATCGGGACGCAACACTGGTGGAGGAGCCGGGTACACCCATGCCTGGATCGCAGTCGGACACCAGCCCAGAAAGGCCTCGCCTCGTCGACACCCCCGTGCATCGCACCAGTCGCCGCAAGCTCGGTCTGTCCCCAGAACTCTCGGGCCTGGCTAACAACGTGCCCCGGAGTCAACCTGCGGTGTTAGCACACTCAGAACTCTCGGGCCTGGCTAACAACGTGCCCCGGAGTCAACCTCCGGTGTTAACACCTCAGCCTCAATCTCGACCGCCTACGGTGATGGCCACCTCACCTCCGGTGTTAACACCTCAGCCTCAATCTCGACTGCCTCCGGTGATGGCCACCTCCCAGGTGATATTTCATCAGCCCCGCACCCCGAACGCGTTCCATGGTGAGGTGTTCGAAGATGTTGAAGACTGGCTCGCACATTTTGAGCGTGTTGCCGATTTCAACCGATGGGACGATCGCGAGAAGATGCGGCAAGTCTACTACTCGGTGGAGGACGGTGCTCGCACATGGTACGAAAATCACGAGAGGAGATTGACGACTTGGAACGACTTCCGTCAGGAGCTCCAGGAAACCTTTCCGAACACCGATCGACGAGACCAAGCGCTGCGTTTGCTGGAGTCGCGTTTTCAAAAGCCCAACGAGAGTGTCGCCATGTTTTCAGAGGACATGGCTCGCCTTTTCCGCCGCGCTGATCCAGCCATGTCTGAGCACAAAAAACTCTGATACCTTATGCATGGAGTCAAGGAGCAGGTGTTTGCTGGGCTTGTTAGAAGCCCACCACGCACGGTGCAGGAGTTTATCAAGGAGGCCACGGATATCTAGCGGGCTGTGCAGGAGCGTAGCCGGCAATATGCCCGAATTAAAACCAGAAGTCGCGCCGATGTCGCTAGTATGACCTGTGACGAGAGCTCCTTGCGGCACCTTACGGTCAGTTCTTCGCGAAGGGCTAAATAATCTTGGACGTGGATTTGCACGTGGACGTGGAATAATCGACGTGGATTTGCACCCTCAGCACGACTGCGCAGTGTACAAGGACTGTTTGCGGCGGCAGTGGTATGGGTGTTAAAGCCTGTCCTGCTGCTGTCATCTACACGTGCCTATACGGCTGCATCTCATCGCATCTCGGGTACCTCATGTGACTGAGGAGGGCGTAAACCACCACCAGAGGTGCTCGTCATACGGCGAAAGGGTTCTTAAAGGGTCCGTGAAGACAAATACAACTTTGGTTAACTTGAAAGGGTTAAGCTTCAGTACCTCACTCAGCTCCATTCCGGCCACGAAAGACGTTTTTTACCAGATAAAAACGCAAAAAATACTTAAGAACTTTCAAATTTCGCGCCACAGTGACGTGTTATAGGCACGAGTGACGTCATATAGGCCATCACTAAAAACATAATTTTCAGTGTCTTAACTGCAGGTTAGCATTCAAGCGCTTCGATCAAACGGAACTAGTGGCTCACTACAGTCGTCTAGTCATGTATCCTGGCGATTGATCAGTTCGGCCACCAGTACTGGGCCATTTTGACGAAAACGCCGCCACCACGCTCCATACGGACGCCAGTAACGTTGGACTTGGAGCTGTCCTTCTGTAACATCAAGACGGTGCCGAGAGAGTTATAGCGTATGCCAGCAGAACACTCTCACGGACAGAAGCCAACTCCTCGGCCAACCGAAAAGGAGTGTCTGGCCGTCGTATGGGCGGTGCTGAAATTTCGACCATACCTATATGGTCGTCCGTTCACGGTGGTCAGCGATCACCACTTACTCTGCTGGTTAATGACCCGTCCGGACGCCTAGCACGCTGGAGCCTTATCCTTCAAGAGTTTGATGTGACTGTCGTATACAAGTCCGGTCAACAAAACGCCGTCGCTGACTGCCTCTCGCGAGCACCAGCTATTCCAGCGTCGTCAGATGACTACGGTGATGACGACGCATTTCTTGGCGTTCTCGACGCATCCTCTCTGTCGGAGCATCAACACACAGATGCGGAGCTGCGGCCACTCATCGAATTCTTGTAAGGACGAACCTCCACCGTACCGAAGCTGTTTTCGAGAGGGGTATCATCCTTCGGATTCCGGAATGGAGTTCTATACAGGACAAACTTTTCCCCACGTGTCAGAAGCTACCTTCTTGTGGTTCCCGCAGCTCTCAGGGACGACGTTCTGCGGGCTTGCCACGACGAGCCGACAGCGGGTCACCTAGGCTACACCCGCACCCTAGCCAGGATCCAGCAATCCTATTACCAGCCCAAGCTGGCAGCCACGGTGCGACACTACGTACGCACGTGTCACGAGTGCCAACGTCGTAAAGAACCGCCACTCCGACCAGCGGGTGTACTGCACCCGGTTCAGATTCCAGCAAAACCTTTTGAGCAGGTCGGAATGGACCTTTTGGGACCATTTCCGGCGTCATTCGCTGGTAACAAGTGGATCATAGTTGCCACGGACTACCTCACTGGGTACGCGGAAACGGAAGCCCTGAAGCGGGGAACCGCTCTCGAGGTCACCCAGTGTTTTGTTACGAAGATTCTTCTCCGCCACGGTGCTCATGCTATCGTTATTACTGACCGAGGAAAAGCATTCACTGCTGCCCTCGTCGAGGAAATCATGCTGCTCAGCGGTACCTCCCATCGTAAGTCGACCGGGTATCACCCGCAGACAAACGGCCTTACTGAGCGCCTAAATAAGACAATAGCGGACATGCTCAGCATGAACACCGACGTGGAACACAAGACGTGGGATGCTGTGTTGCCATACGTCACGTTCGCCTATAACACGGCTCAACAAGACACGACAAGAATGACGCCTTTCTCTCTTCTTTATGGCCGACCTGTCACCACGATGCTGGATGCAATGTTGCCCCATGACACCACCGGCGACAACACGGAACTGCACGAATTCACGGAACGAGCAGAGGAAGCACGGCAGCTGGCGCACGTTCGAATAAGACGGCAACAGCTGTACGACTCCCACCGCTACAACCTCCGCCACAGGACTGCTGTGTACAAACCTGGCGACAGAGTCTGGGTATGGACTCCCGTCCGACGTCGAGGACTCTGTGAAAAACTTCTTAAACGGTACTTTGGACCATATCGGGTGCTGCACCAGGTTACAGACGTAACGTACGAAGTTGTCGATGATGGCCTCGTGTCTCGACGCCGCCGTAACCGCTGCCCTGACGTCGTTCATGTAGTGCGCATGAAGCCATACTTCGATCGTTGACGGACTCATTTTGGACAACACCATAAGTGCATCTGTCATTTTAAATAACTCTACGTGCATCGGGGCGATGCTATTCCGACGGGGGGTAAAATGTCGCGTGGATTGTGTGTTAAGCAGGGCAATCCCCTGCTTAAGGTATGTAAGGGTTATTGCCCTTGGTACAATCTCCAAGTGATGGATACGTGCCGTGTTTCCTGGTAAGCCGGCTAGCACGAAGACGACGACACAAAAACGCGTGCCCCGGGCCCCGCGCGCTTGATTCGGTAAGCCATTTTCGCTGAGAGTTGACATGCTCTCTCGCCTTTCCATTTTTGGCGCCGCCCCTAATAAATCGGTGCAACACCGTGCAGCCGATTTTGCCTGCGTCTATCGGGACGCAACACTATACATTATCAGATAGTGCCGGCAAAAACGGTGTCAACTAAGTTCCTTCGGAATTGTAGAGGCTCTGTGATGGCAGCTGTTGGCCCGGGAAGGTGGTTCCTGTCCTGCGATGTCCTGGGTATAAATGACTGCGAACATATCTTAGTGTGAAAATGCATTACTGCTACTTTATGTTGATGATCAATGCGGGAAGAGACATAGGATGGTGAACGAAGGTAGGATGTGCGGAGAACCGGAGTATGGTAAAAAAATCTTGTGGAAGAAACAAAGACGGAAATACCGGCGACGAGTTGCTAGTTGTGGTAAACAAAGTGAGTTTTTCAAGGAAGTGACACTCGATGTACGACTATAATGACGGTAGCTGAAACGGGCGGTATTATTTTGAACGCGTTCAAGACAGTTAGTCAGAGTTTCACAGCCGGGGTCCCAAATTGGGGAAGCATATTCACGTTTTGGGCGGACTAATGTTTGATACAGCAGTGTTTTTAGGGCAACAGGGGCAGTAGAAAAGTTGCGGCGGAGATAGCCTAGCGTTCGATTCTCATTGTTAATTTTGTTATCAACGCAAACAGACCAGGTAAGATCTGAGGAAATGTGTACTCCTAAATAACGGTAAGATGTTACGAAGTCGAGAATATAACTGTTAAGGTGATAGGAAGGTAGAGCAGAATGTTTAGGTCTTGAAACCCGTAAAATTTTGCACTTGTTAGGGTTGAGTTTCATCTTCCACGTGTTGCACCAGGACGTGATTGCGTTAATATCTGTTTTAAAAGTTTAATATCGTTCTGCCGGTTCTGCCAGCTTCATTGCAAAAGCGATATTGACCTCCTCAAGTTTCACCGCGTGTCGGAATTTTACAACAAAGTAATACCACGGGATTAGCCACAGCCACGGCGCCTGCAAGTAGCGGCCCATGTGGCAAGTTGGAGAGGTAGGAGGAGCGAGTGGCTCGCGAGGCGCAGACAGACACGTGACGTGGTGACGAATGTTTGAGGTGTGAAGATACGCTCGCCGAAGGGCTGATCATGCAATCTGCCACCATCGCTTATAAATCCAGTTGTCCGTCGTCTCACCGACAACCGCCTGCTCCGTCAGACCATTCTGCGGATATCCCTCGGCTTGCCAACGAGTTAAAGCGGAAACGTAAGTACAAACGCGCAAAGAGGCAGGCTGAAAGCAGTGACGAACGGGAACTTTGGTGAGGTCAAAGTACGGATAAGGATGCAGAAAAACGACAGAAGTGAGCTATAGAAGCTTGAATGGACGCCTCGCCTTCGACTTCGACGACGGTTTCAGAAACTGGCGAAACGGCGGTAGTGATTGCACGCAGTACGGAATGCTCGAATAGACCCATCGCTCAGTTGGAAATATGTGCTTTGGTTTCTTTCGCTTACATAACCGGTCCTACGTAGGCTAAGTGGAAACCATTTTAACGGCCTCGCTGTTTAAGCTACTAGTTAAACCGTAGAACGCTATTCGAAAAAAAAAATACTAAGGAAAAATTCCGAGCCCACGTTATCGTGCAAGTCGTGAGAAGCACCGGCGGCTGCCAGCTCGTCCTTCGAGGTCACTCTGCCCAGCATTGGTGGCGTGATCTGTTGCGTGCTCTTCTCCTCGCCCGTTCACGTATGCCAGCGCCTGAAGTGGAAAGCACCGACACCGAGTTTGCGAAGCCGGTTGCCGCTGGGTCTAGTGTATGCTAATGCGGTCCACTTTGTTAGAAATGTGAAAGCCTGCGGTCAAAAGAACCGGGCCAGCCAGTCACGGAGACCTTTCAGCTGCAAGTTCAGAAATCCATGGGAGGAGCAACAGCCGGGTCTCCGACGAAGGAAAAGGCAAGCTCTGCTGTTTCTCCAGCCTTGCACCACTAACACTCGCCAATTTTTTTTCTACTGTGAGGTGAGCAGAAGACAGCTTTTGGGGTTAAATCCTTTTGAGATGATGTTTTGGATACACTTGACTGTGGCAATAGCAAGTGGTCGACAGACGTTTGCTATGAGTACTCTTCTCCAAATATTTGAAATGTGGCACATATTGCATCTTAAGCAATTTGCTTCGGCCAATTTGGGTGGTCGACCATTCCGTGTTCAAACTATAGAAAGATGAAAACGTTGTACAAATAAAAATCATGCATCCCTCCATCTAACGACGACGATGGTTGAACACGAAGCTTATTTGGGAAGGATTCTTTGGTTGGCCAATTTCACACTGCGAGTAAGTGGTACTGAGAAGGTACGCACCACTTTCCTAAAATACCCACAGCAATTCTCGGATGGCAGTCGGTAGGCGTAACGTTTGGGTTTGAGGTGTACGGCACGAATTGGTACCTGCTGCTTGTCGTTCGTTTCGATCATGTCCAAATGAAGCAATCGGGTAGACGCCAGCTGCAACACGCGAGGAATCCAGGTTAGATTCCGGCCAAGGGGTGTGTTTTAAGTGCAGAACACTCTAGGCGCTCGCCTTGTCCTCCTGGCTCGCTCGCTAGACCCGAGTATAAAAATTAAAGCTGGCCTACTCAATGTGAAAGCTGTCAGAAGTGCAGAGCAGTGATTCGCCATAATGGGCTGTACCGCTGTTGTCCTCTTACTGCTACAACACCATGCAATTCAAATTTCCCGCCTTCGCAGTGCTCGCGCACCCCCTGCCTGAAACTTCACCAGCGGGACTTCTGTTCTCTTAGTGTTTTTCTCCCCACACGTACCGGCGTTGCACCGCCACATTTTACGTGTACTGTCGTAAAAACCAACCCAACCGGCGTCCTTAACTAAAGGAATGCGGGAACTTCTGGTTACTTACGTATATTTTTCCTCAAATGTACCTATAGGTTTCTTTGCGCTAAAAAACGGGAAGATGTATGACAAGCGCCAGCGTTTCACGAGACTCGAACGCTTATGACTATATAAACCGCTTGGCTTTTGAAGCTTCTGGGGTACGCCGAGAAAAAACAGCGGACGCTGCCTCGGTGCTCTATAGACTTGGGTCAAGCGAGCGAGCTAGGACGACAAGGCGAGCGCCAAAAGTGCTTTGCATTGAATAGCGCACCAAGGTGGCGCCCCGGGGCAACGCTTTTGTTCGCGGAGTACCGTCATTTTTTTGAGGGGCGAAGCCCTTAGGGACAGAGGCTGTTGGCATCTCCTGTTGTCGTCGTGATCATCGTTAGTCTTATGTAGGCAAGGTAATAAAACACTGGGGAAGTCGTTTACGCCTCAGGCGTGAACGTAACGCGTGCTAAATAAACACCGAGACACTCATTTACGGCTCGCGTTGGAGCGCTTCGTAACGCGTACTAAAAAAAAAAAACACCGGACACTCGTTTACGCCTCGCGCTAGAGGGCTTCGGGATCCCAAGACAAGAGACTTTTAGATGCGAAGGCATCTCATTCACTCGCCTTGTCCCTGCATCCGGCGTCGTCATCGGCGTCCGCCCCTCCGCCATTCTCCTCGCCGCGCCAGCTGCACTCTCCGGCGCTCACCCCCCTCTCCTCTCCGATAGGGATCACTCTCTCGCGAGGGGCATTGAATTGGATTCGATTGGCTTGGATTGGCTTGGCTTGGCTTGGATTGGATTGGATTGGATTGGATTAAAGTGGATTGTGTTGGATTGTGTTGCGTCATAGCCGCGGCAGACGCACTTGCGCCGGCGCGTCCCCTCACCGTTATGCGCGCTATAAAACGCGGTGCCGCCTGCGCCGCTCCGCTCCATCGTTCCAGCGCCGTTCCTCCGGTGTCCAACGCTGCAACGTGAACCCCCTATGCGTCGCATCTACACAGGGGTTCCCGCGAGGGGCGGTGGTAGTTTTTACTTCAAAGCTGCAACCTCTACCACCCGACCGTTTAATCTTTGTTGCCGAAAATGCCAAGGCGCAAAGAATACACTTATACACTCTATGCTTCGTACCTCACAGGGTTTTACGTTAGTGGAGATCGCCCGGGATTTCGGTGGGAAATAAGAACTGGTTACCCGATTTTACCAATCACAAGCACTGGTCGATGATGGGCTTCCAAACGGCCTCTTGAAATGACCTCATCGTTCTTTTTCGTTGTCCCGGTATAAAGCGGTGATTTATGACCATTGCGCGTCGGCGTCGCTTCGCCGGGCGGGCATACGTCTGCATACCCTTCACACAGGAAGGAGGTTGCTTCAACCGATAATATTGGCCAGCACCGAGGATGAATTTACTCTCCAATCTTGAGCCGCTTCTTAGCCACGCAAGCTTCAACGTACAAAAGTAAACCATACGGCTGCCACATCTGCCTTCTCGACTAGCACTCTTTGTTTTCGAGCCTTCAGGGAAATGTACATATTCGGAATCTTCATCGCCTTTCGCTTTAAGTCGAGATGGTTCTTTTTGCGTGAAGCTCGTTCATGAACGTCCACAAGTTCACGAACCTTGAAATAGTATAATGCAGCTGCAACAGGGCCATTGCGTGTGTGTCGATTGGTTGTCATTCTTGCGCGAAAACACGACGTTTTTCCAGAGAAGGGGGGCGCACTAATCAAGGGCAACCTTTCCAACTGCTGCAGTGTTTTCACCATAACTGGAGCCACGCGTACGCTTGCAGGAGCTGCGTCGGGGTGTCATACCCAAATATGGCAAAGTTGCACAGTTGGGCATGACACCAATCCCCGTTGAATGCATGCGATGAGAGCCGCAGTTATCTTGTGGAAATCTTTTTGAGCCACTGTCTCCGAAGCAGAAGCGATAGGAACCGGATGACAAGAAATTACCGGTACCGTGCGGCTGCTGGCTGCCGGTCTATTTCAGCTCTATGCAACAAAGACCATCACATACGATGCAAAAAAAGTTCCACAGGATATTTCAGCATATTTTTTAGCGAAAGCGTTTTGTTTTTTGAGAGGTTTGTAGCCGAGCCTTCCGACGATGTAGACTAGAGACCACACCTGGGCCCCAGGCGCACTCCAGCTGCTTTTCCCCCAAGCACTATTCATGTTGCTGCGATACTGCTTCCATCGAAGCTAAAGGCCAACGAAGACTGCGTAGCGAAATTTCTGGTTCGCGCTCGTTTTTCGCCTTTTTTGTTTTACGTATGGTATAAAGCGCGCCGTAATCCCGTGGGAATTGACTGCGCACCAAGTGTTTCCTCCTTTTTGTTCTGATGCATCATATCAAACAAATATCCATGCTATTCAGAAAGGGGCTGGATATTGTGACGTGTCGGCAGAACAGAGATGAGACGAACGATGAGATGGGGTGAAATGGTCTATTCACATTATTTACATAGCGGTCATTCCAGAGCGCGTGCCGGCCGCGTCCTCCACATCTTCCTCCTCGTCGTCAGCTTCATTGATGGTGGACCATGGCGCCATCGGGATTGACCGCAGCGTCCCGTGACAATATTCCTTTTGCATTTTGTTCTTTCTGATGCAGGCGTGCTTTCAACCGCGTGGAACGCTATGTAACGTGTTAGCTAATGGTGAGCAGCTGACGACCCTTTTTGAGGACAGTATCCGGGTGCGTGTGCGTCCGGTGGATGCCAGCCGAATGCGCGCTTTGGCCAACCGATAGGTAGGTAACAGTTTCGCGTAAAAAAAACTCCTATTTAAGCACACCATCGAACCAACAGTAGTTGTGCACTTCCCGTTGGGTTGAATCGGCAAAGACTGACAGAGAAACGGACAGAGAAAAAGACAAAATAAAAGACAAAGACGGACATAACGGACAGAGAAAAAATTCCCCGCATTTCCCCGAGGGGAAGAATGTGAAAGTGCGAATGCACGAGTTGAATTTGCGCGGTTCGGTAATGTTCGCGAAAGAGAGATCACACACACACACACAACTACAAAGCAAGAAAGATGCATTTATTCACAGACACCTATTTGTGTTGTCGTTGTACTTGATTGCTAGAGCGGATCTCAGCTTTGAAATTTCGTGTCAGTACTCCTTTAAGCAGGTGCATTAGCCCTTCTCACGCCCGATTCTTGGCCAATCCCCCACGTGGGTATGTGCCATGTCAGCGGCCAGGCAGCGCGCGCCCATCTCCCCCCGTTGCCAAGGAAGACGAGGAGATTCCTGGCCAATCCCCCACGTGGGTATGTGCTATGTCAGCGGCCAGGCTGCGCGCGCCCATCTCCACGTGCGCGGACATCGCCGGTGGACGCAGGTTCAGGGTCGCTTAAGAAGTGCATTGCACTTAAAAAGACAAGATAACAACTACAGCAGGTCAAGCACATGGCCAAAGAGCGGAGAAATGGGACCGAATGCAGCGCCAGCCGGTCCAGTGGCGTCGGAAAGAACTAAATAAAGTCGAAGTAACAAAACCTTGATGTGGGCCAGTTGCTACATTCTGCTTGAAAATACTACGGCGCAAAAACAAGAGGGACGAAGAAGAAACATTTACAAACGAGTATGCACAGAAAGACAAGTAAATGGTGCAAACTGCAACGTGTTTCAATCAGAGGGCGAGGGGGCACAACTGGAGAGTAGCAAACAATGCAAGTGGCAACCTTTCTGAGCACTGCAAAAATGCAAGTGCGGCCCCATGCTAGATCGCACAAAGTTTTTAACACGAAAGTGTTTTATGCCGAGGTACACCAAGCTTTCACTGACGTCATATCCATCCCGTAAATGACGCCAGGACTACGAACACAGGAGAAGCGCCAGAAATAGTTTTAGTGACGCCGAGGGGGCTGCCGTCTAGGAGAGGTGAAGTGGAGTTGTTCATCATGACGCTAACTACCGCCGACAGTTGACGTAGGCTGCGTCGTAGCGACGCCGACGGGCGAATGGCGCGAACGTAGCTGATTTGGTGCGAAGAGAAACGCCAGCGGGAAGCGGAACGCGTTCGCGCGTTCACGGTTCAAAGAGCGAACTCTACTTCTCGCGTTCCACAAGCTGAGCTCATAACAACGCAATCGTCTTCCGTACACACCACCGAGCAGGACCGAAGTGGACGCACGTTCACTGAAGAAATCCGCTAGCAGGACGTCGCTCGCAAAGCACACCCACAAGACAAACGCCGACCCGCAAATCGCGCTCCTTTCGCTGCAGATTTCCCTGCACATTTCACATTATTTACTATTTCCTATGACAGCGGAATCAACCACAATTTTTGAGGAAGACCCGCCGCGGTGGCTCAGTGGCTAAGGCGTTGCGCTACTGAGCGCGAGGTCGTGGGTTCGATTCCCGGCCGCAGCGGCCGCTTTTCTGATGGAGGCGAAAAGCAAAAACGCCCGTGTGTACGATATTTCGGCGCACGTTAAAGATCCCCAGGTGGTCAAAATTAATCCGGAGCCCTCCACTACGGCGCGCCTCATCGTCTGCGTTGCGTTGGCGCGTTAAACCCCACAATCAATCAATTTTTGAGGAAGACAAGCGGTATGCTTAACCGCGAAATTAAATGTGACGTACTTTTACGTCACGATGCTCTCAGTTTTCGTATATATAAGCAGTGTCATTTTTCAATACAATCTAGTTGGAAGTTCGGCATTGTGTTGTTTCGACGTGTTACTTTTTCGTCCGTGTGTTTGGCGCCGTAGTATTTTTAAGTAAAAAAGACCAAACAAGCGATAACAAATACAGCAAGCGGAATCGCTGACCATGGGCAGGTCACCCTCTATAAAGTCGATCGTGAATCTAAGCGCGGCGCAGGCTAATAATACTGGTCGCTGCCGCCAAACACCGCGATCAGACCAGCAGCTGCACTTTTACACGTGGCTCTGAGCATGCGCAGGCATTCCATAGCAGTGCGTACCTTTACCTCTCATTTTGCCGATGCAAAGGCGATCGATGGTGTGGCGCCGCATGGGGGATGCTTGGCAGCTCCCAACACCGACGTATACGCCAACTGCTCCCGTTTTCGTTCAATGAATCACTTTTAAAAGCGAAAGCTTTCATAGCGGGACGGATGGGGTCCTGTCAAAAAAGCTAATGCATTTACCCATACACCGGTTTGGCGACCGAAAAACTTTGATAAGCGCTCTGGACCCACGGCGTGTGAGTGAAAACAACAGCCCTGAATGTGTCGTCGTCAAGATCATCCTAATCATCATCATTATATTATTAATTTTATTATTATTATTATTATTATTATTATTATTAGTTGGACGTTATTTATTTTGACCTCAGTAAGGTGTTTGATGTGGTGAACCATCAGTTATTAATTAACAAGCTTGCTAAGTCCGGTGTAGACGCAAGCCTTGTTGCCTTGTTGTCCAACTATCTCCTTGACCGGTCCTTTTATGTAGATGTTAACTACAAAAAGTCTAGTGTTTACCCTGCAACAAGTGGTGTACCCCAGGGGTCCGTGCTGGGTCCATTATTGTTTTCTGTCTTTATCAATGATGTGTCAACAGTGTTAACAAACTCTTCTTTTTTTCTCTATGCTGATGATGTCAAACTATTTAGGCACATTAGCGGTGTTCATGACTGCTGTGCCTTGCAGAGGGATGTGTCGGAATTATCGGTCTGGTGCAGGAAAAACTGCCTAATTTTAAACCCCACTAAAACAAAGGTTGTCACCTACAGCCGGAAAACCCACCGTCTGCTGTTTTCCTACAGTATTGAGGGAGCTCGTCTGCAAAGGGTTGAGGAGATTAGGGACCTAGGGGTGCGTTTCGACAGTACCCTCTCTTTTTCTCCTCATATTAGGCTCATCTCTCGGCGAGCACTCCGAAGCCTTGGAAATGTGTGTCGGATTACAAAGGAATTCTCTTCTCCAGATCCATTTCTAATGTTATACAATGCTATATGTATACCACAGTTAGAATATGCTTCTGTTGCCTGGAACGGCATCTCAAAATCTAGTAGTTAATTAATAGAACGTGTGCAGAAGAAGTTTTTATCCATATTTAAGCACCGTCATCACAATCACAGTTTTCATCCTGATTCTGACTTACCCATAGTCCCTTCCATTCCTTCCTTGAACTGCAGACGTATGCGTGCAGACCTTACATTTCTTCACAAAATTGTTCATGGTGACCTTTCTTGCGCAGACCTGCTTAACTGTTTAGAGTTTAGTGTACCACAAAGGCCCACCAGGTCGCATCGCCCGTTCTTGACCGCTGCACGCAACTCCAATCATTCTCCTGTGCGCAGAATACAGAATTGTTACAACCGCTTCTTTGAACGCCTTGACATCTTTCAGAAATCCTTTAGAATATACCGTACAGCGGTGTTGAATACAGTATGTTAAACACCTATAATATGTCTGTCTTTTTTTTTTTTGAAATTTGGTTTCTTTGCGGTTGTGTCTATCCAACTGATAGTTGCCTATTATTGAAACTGTTTACTGTCATTTGTTCGTCTTATCATTTATCTCTACACTATTGCCGTTGTTTTTGTTGTATTACTGTCAAACTTTGTTGTCCTGCCTGTCGTGTGGCCTTTACGACAGGCAGAGGAACATAGGCATCTTCTTTTTTTATTTTTTACCTGTACCCAGGCTCCGCCTGTGCTTTATTTCTGTCCTCTTCACTACTTCAATTTGTGTGTGTCTTGTCGCTTGTTTGTTTCTTGTTATATGTTTCTTGTATTTTGTTTTCGTGTAACTACCCGTGCGCCAGCACTCAGGCCTCTGGCTGTTCCTGGGCACGTAAATAAACATGATTGATTGATTGATTATTATTATTATTATTATTAATATTACTATCATCCTCATCATCTTATCACCACGCACTGCAGGGCAAAAGCCTCTCTCGTGAATCTCAAATTATCCCGGTCATGTGCTAACTGCCACCAATTTATCCCCGCAAACTTCTTGATCTCATGCGCCCATTTAACTTTCTGCCGCCCCCTGCAACGCTTGCCTTCTCTAGGGATCCACTCTGTTACCCTTAATGACCAACCGTTATCTTGCCTCCGCATTACATGCCCTGCCCACTTCCATTTATTTTTCTTAATTTCAACCAATATGTCCTTAACACGCGTTTGTTCCCTGACCCACTCCGCTGTCTTCTTGTCCCTTAATGTTACACCTATCATCTTCCGTTCCATTGCTCGCTGAGTCGTCCTCAATTTAAGTTGAACCCTCTTAGTGAGCTTCGAAGTTTCTGCCCCGTTGGTGGTTAGTTTAGGGCTTTTAGTATGATATGGTATAGATCGTATAGTGGTTAGTACCTTGCGTTGTGTGTCAAAATATTGACTTGAAAATCGCGATAAACTGCCGCTTTTATGAAAGACAGTACACGCATCGATGACGAAGAAGGAGTACATTAGTATACCCGGTATCTTATGAACCTAGTATCGGTATACTTTTATAGGTCGTTCGTAGATGCGTTTACTTAGCGCGCAAACAGTTGTAGCATGTTTGCAGTCGTAAGAGTCGTAGCACTTTTGCAATTTGACTCTTGGAGGTTTGGCAATAGAATGGGCGCACTTTCAGAGACGGTTGGGCGAACTTGAGCGTTCGTGCTTCTCTCAACTTTCTTTTGGAAGGAATGGTAAGTTCTTTTTCCTTTTAGAGGCGGCATCTTCAAACGCCAACTCAGTTTAAGGTTCGCAGAACACTGCGCCGGAACATTAACCTGCCCTATCTACAGCCAAGGATCCCGCCATCCTCCGCTTAATTATACCACCGACAGCCACCGCTTGCGGATTGTCTATTCGCTTTCCTGTCTACGGTTAAATCTCTTTACGTATTCGCTTTGCGGTGTCAGCGTCCGTGTAGTCCAAGGATAACGTCAAAGAGTTTATGGAAAATACAATGTGCGTCGATGAGGTTCACTCACATAACTGCGTCTGTACTGAACGGCTGCACCGGAAATACAGGGATGTACAGAAAGAAGCCCATTTCTTCCATGTATTCGTGTTTAATAAAGGGTAACGCCGTCGGAGGGCCACCTGTTTCAGATCACATCCTGCATAACGCAAACCTTTTGGGCTATTGACTGGCTTGTGCTGAACGAGTAAGTTTTTTTTTCAGCAATGTTCCTCCAGAATTAATACATTAACGCTGTAATAATGGTCGAATCTTTATAATTTGATCATTGTTGCTAAACATCGAAACGCAATATTTTCAGTGGACGTCTCACTGCGTTTCCTGGCATGAAACGCTGAAGGTACACAGAACCGATTTATGACGAGTATATGTTCTCTATTCCAAATGAAAGGGCATCCATTAAAACACCTGAACGCGAAACGGGTTAGCTGATACCGCCATAGAACTTTTGAACTCAGAATTTTTAGATGTACGAGCCGTACGTGTCCTCCCAAAAATGATGCTGGCAATTATGACATACAGTAGCACGGCAACATACTTTTGTCTGTATGCGAGATGAAATGCAGTATTTAAAAACGTGTCCCCAGATAAATAAAATCTGAATTGCACGCTTTCTTATTCCTTGATGGGTTCTTTTTTTGGAATATTTTGTACGAAGGCGCCATCGGTTGGGATGGACAAGAGGTAGAATGCCGGCTTCATGTTGGGAAGGGGCAAAGTTAGATTCTCTCCGGGCGCGTCCTTTTTTTATTTAAGTTGCCGTTGGCGTTTTTCGGAACTGAAACCGAATATTTCGGCAGAAGAAATGCCTTTGACTCAGGCAGAATTGTCAAACAACGTACAACACAAGCAAAATGCTCCGTCACTGGGTGTGTTTACTGAACGCTCCCATTTATTCTGCGCATGGAGGTTCAGTTAGCCACCCTGAGAGCAACTCAGCGGTGGTGGCCAGCGTGTCTTTACACTCTTCGAAAGAATGTTTAGAAATACATATGCAATTTAAGCTTATACAAATACTTGCGCTGAAACGTCCTTATTAAGTGAATACACGTTTCAGAAGTTTCAGTGGCGGCAAGGTTTGCGAGTCACGTGATCAGGACTCGTAATGTAGTGTCACGTTTGTACACAACGAACCCCCACCTCTCAGATTTCGGAAAGTTTAGTGCCAAATTAAAATTATTTTCGACAATTTGTTTACAACTTGCTTGTGATTACTCCACCATAAAAAATGTTTTTTTTTTTTTGAGCTAGAGAGCATATACTCGAGCTGTATCGGTTGTCTGCCCCATTAAACACTGTAGTACTCTGCGCCCGTGAGAAAGCTTAGTTTCTGTATTCTACGTTCTGGTGTTTAGTGGGTTAGACCTTACCAAAACGCATGCACAAGCGCTTGTGCACAATATTGAAAAAAACGTAGTGTACAAAACCGATACTTCTGGGGCGGTATTCTCGTAACTGTCCCTTTTGAAAACGTCCCTTTTGCGTCCCTTTCATCATGACGTACTTCCGGTTAAGCAGTGGGCCTTTGATTCAAATACCGTAACTGTTCTTGCAAACGCATTTTAAAGAACTGAAACCGTATCAGAGTATCTTTTATGTGTTTATTGTTCCGCGAGCGAACCAACAATAAGGCGACGAAAAATCGTATGCTCCAAATCGTCTGCTCCGAGTAGCCACGGCTCATAGCTCCGCCGTGCTTGCATGGCGTCACATCCGGGTGTTCGCTTTTAGCCAATCAGGGCTCACTCAAAAGGGACACTTTTGAAAGGGACAAAACACGGGAATACCGCCCCTGATCTGTCTAGATAAACGCAAGTGAATCTTGAAAAACAATTTGTATTTTTAATAAAATACGCTTGATAGTTTCGCTTGGCCGTTATTTTAGACCGTATTTTTTATTATACATGCGAATACAAACTACGTTTCCGACAGAACATTTTTCAAAAACTTCCGCCGAGGAAAAGCAAGGCTTACATTGACTAACTGAAGGTGTGTCGGAACCGCGTTGAAGTGTTATGACCTAGAGATATACGGTAGTGTTATTATACCAGAGAGGCGCATCTGCAGCTGAAAACTATAAAATTACGGCGTAGGGCTCAATAAATAATTTTTGGTCAACGCTTAATCAAGTTTGGAGAAATGCCATTAAAGAGTTTCATATTGCCAGTAAAGGAATACCAAACTGAGTTTCAAGATTTCCTCATTTTGTTTAACATATGAAAGCCCATAGTGAGTATTCCGCTCACTGAGTTTTTTCTTCTATTTGCCCACATTTCTAACCAGATAAATGGGATTTAATGTGCAAATTTTTTGGCACATTTGGGCAAGTAAATTTGATGACGGCTATAAAGAAAGACTGGAAAGTGCGCAAGGCTAAATTTAACGGATGTGGAATGTGTCTATCTCAGAGTCTTCACATATACAACAAAAACTACAGATTTGCGTTGACTTGGATAAGAATTGATACTGCTAAGGAAGCAATAGCATACAAGTATATTGTAAACTGGTATGAATTCATAACTGTACTTGGGGCTGTACCGGGAATGGTCCATGGGGGATTCTGTCCTGTCGTCACGGGGTAAGCTCGGCTATGCAGCCACAATAAAAACAGAACGTTGTATTCAAGTGTCCCTTTAAGTCAATGCGCTTAATTGGCTCTGTATAACGGATGATAATGATGATGGTTGTTGCATGGGATGCGAAACCTCAGAAATGCAGTTATTCGTAAATATCAAGACCGAAACATTCGCCATGAGAACACAAATTGATAAGAACGCATTTCTTCTAAACTCGCCCGTACCGAACCCGGGGGCAGTAATGTCCAATAATATCATACGGGCTCACTTCCTTGCAAACGAGAGACATTGATGGTTCCTTGCACCAAATACATTTTACGCAACCACACCAATATATTCCCTGTAGTTGTTGAGTTGCAGGGTGGTGATTTCTTCTACATTAATTTCTTGGCCCTTAGAAAAAATGTTGAATGAGCGTGCCCATTAGATTAGAGAGGCCCGTCGTATTGGCATAATGCAACCTCCGTTTTGATGGGCACCTGTCTAGGTCAATTGAAGGTCGATGGAAGGTCAATGTCATTTACTTGACGATTATCTCAGGAAAAGATTTGCTTGACTTTTTTTGACATACCTCTTTCTAAAAACCAACAAGATTTTAGGCCAGCGATGGAGTCTCTAACTGGTAAAGTGTGCCTGGTGACCGGAGCGGCGTCTGGCTTGGGAAAAGAGGTAGCAAGGCTGCTTCTTGACAACGGATGCATGGTGCGTGAAAAAATTGTATCATTGAGAAAGAGACAAAGAAGCCGGAAAAGAGTTGCGCGCATAGTGTATCTGTGCCTACCAGTTCAGCCAAATGCGACATATATCAATTTTAAAAATATATCTCACACTGAGCCCTCTAAAAAAGCGTGGTAGAATTTTTCATCATGCGCTGGTAGCAGAGAACCACACATTACTGGAAACAAATTTTAATTGGAAGTGTTTAAGATGCTTGTTGCCCGAATGAACGAAAAAATCTGCGCAAATTCGGACAATGGTCTACTAAATGCGTCGCATTCCTATGCCGCTTGTTTACACTGTGAAGTCTTTGCAGCCAGATTTGGCTATGAGTAACAAAACATGTTACCACCAGCTTTGGCTATCTCTCAGCAGACTGATGATGACGACAATACTACTACTACTATTACTACTACTACTAATAATAATATCAATCAATCAATCAATCAATCAATCAATCAATCAATCAATCAATCAATCAACCTTTATTTTCGGTGCCCAGGAACAACCCTAGGGTCTTGGTACTGGTACACCATACAAAAAAAAACACTACAATTAAGACAAGACAACACACAAAAACTATATGTATGACATAAACAATAAAGTAAAAATAGTTACAGAAATCTTAGAAAGCAAAAAAGGAAAAAAAAAGAACAGAAAGTCAAAAAAGAAAAGGCAGGCTTAGTGTTGCAAGCCATGCCACTCGGCCAGCGAAACGTTCAGTAGATGTGAAAAATAGGAACTATACAAGCAAACATTGAATCAACATGACCTAGAGTATACGTATGTAACCAAGGTTTTCTAACAACATATTAGGAAGTTCCAAAAAAAAAAAAGGGGGAAAAGCTTCAGCATTACCAACACTGACACTAAAACGTACAAATATTCAAGCAACACAAAACAAGAAAAAGTGAAAAGCAAGCAAGAACAGTTTGCACATAATACATAGGGTATATAAATTTGGAATGACATAAAGGACTTAAGCTACAACAGTTTTCAACTCATTAGAGAACAAAGTAAAGGAGCTCTGGAATATATCAAGCCGAACGGAATATTCATTATATGCACATTGTATTCGGCAGATGGACGAGCGTCGGCTATTTAAAGCAACTAATAATAATAATGAAAAATGATGATGATGATGATTATGAACAAAATACGTTGGGTGACCTTATTTTTAGACTTTTTTTCGCTTAGAGAAGGCGCAGTGCAGGATTCGCCAGTTTTCCCTACATTTTTCTTTGCATTTCCAACGTTCTTTTTGGCACTTCTTTAGTCTATTCTTCGTTTTTTGGAGGAGATGTCCAAGACGCATATTTTTGCTTTCGTGAGTTCATTGCTATATTTTTCATTTTTCTCTTTTTTTCGTTTGTCAAAATTGTGTCTGGCGGTTTTTCTCCACTGACTGCATAAAAATAAAAATTTCTCATCCCTCCCTAAAGAAAGTAGAGAGAAGAGGGAAAGCTAAAAGTTCGTCCAACCTTCGCTTAAAATGCGTCCAATTAATTGATCGTCAAACCTTCAAAGTCCCAAATCGCTAACAAAATTAGCAGTGGCGCAGCTCGTCTATGCGAGGATATACGTAGCGTGAGCTAAGGTTCAGCACCCGTACTCCAATTGGATTGGATTTAAATCCAACACAACCCAATTTCTTTCAATCCAATCCAATCCAAATCAAATCCAAGCCAAGCCAAGCCAATCCAATCCAATCCAATCCAATCCAATCCAATCCGATCCGATCCGATCCGATCTGATCCGATCCGATCCAATCCGACCTGATCTGATCCAAACCAATCCAATGCTTCTCGCGCTTGCGCAGAACGGCCCTTGACGGCACACGCGAAACCGCTCAACCTCGGCCAGTGTAGCTTACGCTACAAAAAACAAACCCGTGCGGCGATTTTTCGCGCCTAAGTAAACGCGTCTACGAACGACGGAATGGTGCGGCCTTACGCGGTTCATGAGATAAATATATACTGTTGTACTTTCCCGGCAGCGGCGGCCGCTTTTCTGATGGAGGCGAAAAGCGAAAATGCCTGCGTGTTCGAGATTTCTGCGCACGTTAAAGATCTCCAAGTGGTCAAAATTAATCCGGAGCACTCCACTACGGCGCGCCTCATCGCCTGTGCAGCGTCGGCGCATTAAACCTCATATTAAGTCAATACACTATTGTACTCCCTCTTCATGGTTTATGAATCGTCTTTTCTAAAACCGTTCTTCCTTCTCGGTTTTCAAGTAACCAGTTTGACACAATGGAATCCCTGTTTCAAGCACGCCCCGTGTGCCCATCAGAGCTTTTCAGAGCTTACCAGAGCTTTTCGGTCGAACGACTGGTCTATAAAGAAATGCATTAGTTTTTTTTTTGACAGAACGCAACCGGTCTCGCTAAGAAAGTTTTCGCTTCAATAAATGCGTTACTTCCGCCAAATTGGCATTTTTGTGCAAATGCAGGGTGATACACGTTTCTGGCCGTGGGAGTACCCGGCAATGAGTGCGACACATGTGAAGCACTGGTTGCGAATGCTAATAAATTTGCAGAAGACAAATCCGCAACGTGTCAACGTGTCAAGCCGCAACACAGCCTCGGAGATGGCTGAGAAAACACTGTTCACGAAGTAGTACAGACAAGAAAACCCTGAAGCACCTTAAAGCGGAAAACTGCACTTTAGACTTCTATGGCTATTGGCTGGACACCTAGCATGAGTTCGGCAAGAATTTCCAGTATTTTGGTGTCACTACAGCCGTGGGCTACATTGGGCTGTCTTTTCAAGTCACGGTCACGTTTGAGGAGCATTCCGTCTGACTGCAGCCTGCCGGTCATACACGAGGTGGCATGTTGTTACGGGAGACGATACAGACCACGTGGTTTAAGTCGCCTCACCACAAACACCAGGTGCAATATGTAGACATAATCGAAGCAGGTCACCACCCGGTTCGTCTTATTCCAATTTCCTTCTCACATGATGGCCGCTGCTGAGGCGACATTGGTGAGAATGTTTGGTGCTAGTAACTGGACCACCGCGCCAACCGCGTTGAGGCGTTGTTTAACGTATTTATTCTGTGAGGTTGGCAACAAACCAACCACGGGACTCACGCTTCCCAAACACATTCACCCAGAAAATTACCCCGCAGTACTATTCATCTCTTTCACCGCAGCTAAGCAGGCAATTTCAGGTGATTCATTCGGAGTATAGTGAGGTATTTCAGCACGTCTTCAATGTATTAATTCTATTTCAGCACTGGTCGTGTAGCTTGTTTTTTTTTATTTTGAAAAACACACTGTAGGTAAAACGGGAGGCTTGCACAACGGAGCGCTGGTTACTGCCTCCGCAATCGCCGTTCGCCTCACCCGCACTGTGCTTTGTGTATTTGTTAGGATGGCCGTAAGGCGTTCTGACAAAATGTGTGGAGGAACATTGAGTTATAAATTGAACACCGAATGTTTGTAATAAAGGTGGTATTACGTCAGTCGCTCCGGCTTTAGCAATTGAAGTGTGAAGTAGGGCAGAAAGTTGATACCTTCGTTGGACTAACCACCAAAGAGAGGGTACGGGAGGGAAATGTGGAAAGCAGCTCGACTAATGCAACTGCGAGTGACGAATTACAGCCAGAGCCAGTCAATTTCTCGGGTAGAGGGATGACGTAAAGCTGGGAAAAGCGCTGGTGGTACTACCTATCCAATTTCTCGGCTTGACGAGAAGGCTCAGCGGCAGTGGAGGCGGCGTTGCGTTTAATCTCATGTTGCCTTGGCATACTCATAAGCGTCGCGTCGAAACTGGTACGCATAGGCGCGCAGTGTAAAACGCAGTTTGAAGAGGGGGGTGAGGGGGGAAAATTGAGTAGGACACAAAAAGCATGGAATCAAAACAACGGCGAACCAACGTCTACAGCAATCAACTACTGAAACTACAAGTAGTCAACGACAGGGCTACGCGGAAAAGAAACGATCGAAAAACACAATAACAACGATAAGCCAGCGTTCATTGTGCGCGGTCCCGGCTAGTAAATTCCGAGCGATGAAGGCTCAGTTCCGGCATTCGGATTGTGGAGCAAAGGTTCGCGTTTGGTCAAATCTGAATTTCGCCACAAGGTAACGCCATACTAACGCATTCCCAAGGATCCACCAATGAATATTTGAATATTTTTCTATTCATTTTCACTGGTAAGCACTTGTAGTCAAATATCTAACCTCAGTGTACTTTTGGTGAGGATCGCATGCATGCAGTGTTAAGAGAACCCAATTGTGTCTTCTCTACCACCCGTATGCTTTTGCTACTCGCTTTTACATATTTTCTAAGAAGCTCGAGTTTAAGCCAGAGTGAAGCTCCACGTGAGTTATGCGTTATTTTCTAAACGGTATACATGCAAAGAACTTGTCCTAAATCACAAGTAAAAAGGGAAAGACAGAAAAAGAAGTTGCAGCATGAAAAGAAATCCTATCATTAGCTCATTCAATTTGACTGGGTTTTTCAAAATGACAATATAAAATAAACTCTTTCTTCCTTCAAGCGCAATGAATCTAATATTATCCTTTTCCCAGGTGTCCCTGCTCGACTTGAACGCCAACTTAGGCGAACAAACTACTGCTGAGCTAGAAAAGGTTTTTGGTTCCGGCCGTTCCCGTTTCTTCAAGTGTGATGTGACCAAGAAAAGAGAGCTCGAAGGTTCGCCCTTTTCTGTTTTAGTCGAATATTTTTGATCGCAATACATTCCTGAGATTTATGCTGACTTATTCAATGCAAAGACGCTGGCAATGCTTTCGCATTAAGCACGACGTCTCAGCTACGGACCTAAGGCGAAGATGGTGTAATTTTTTGTTTGCTTTGTTTTTTATTGTTAAGCAGAATGCTTCAGTGCAACCCGATCTGTCTTCGGAGGCTTGGATATTGTGGTCAACAGCGCCGGCATTCTGGCCTTCCCCGACACATGGAACGTTGTCGCAGTGAACGCGGCAAGTGTTGCTTGCTTTTTTTTTAAGTTAATTAGTGTTTCTAGAACTACATGTAATTTTCCGAGCCGGTATCTGAATGGTACAAGTGGCCATCAAACACGAGAAATATTGCAGGTTCTTTTTGACATCGGTACAAGCACGTGGAAATGATGTAAACCCTCAATTTATTATGTAAATCTCCACTGGCGTTCCAAATAGTTATGAAAATTATGTAATTAAGAGCAGCACAAGCCCAATGATGTTTGTAAAATTAATATTTGTCAAAGTTGGTGTGCACACGCCAACTTGTTTCCGGCGAAAGGTCAAATAATTACGCTACCTTTCCCCCGGAGCGTATGATGATGGTGTTGCAGGGTTGCTATTAAGAATTTAGAACCTAATGCTCTGCGACGCCTCAGGGCCGGGATGGTATGGAATGGTGGCTGCACAAACTGTAGTAAAACCTGGAATGGAATCGGCGTGTCGCTGACGAAAAAGAAGGGGGATATGATGGGTGGGATTCTTAGAAGTGCTATATCGACCCTCGGTTGGGGCTTCCGCAACAGCAGGACGTGAACGAACTATCTCTCGAAACAGCAATCTGATCCAGAAGCCTTCAATAACTGCGTTTGTGTACAGTCGAAGTTAATACGACTGATTTATTCCTACCGAAGCAACAAACAACATGAAAAGTTGTTTGTAGGTAAGGTGTTCTCGGTACCTCAAGGCGTGCAAAGCAGCTATGGCAATGCAGAGACCGCACCATAAACTACTGCGCTCACTCAATCGATTTGTCCGGGAAAAAAGTGAAAAAACCACAGTGCCTTCAAATTTTGTACTCGGGAAGAAAAAGGGGTTAGCCCCACCATTTACAGATCCAATGAATACAAAAACTTAGACCATTTAACTCTTGGATGGCCTAGCAGTTAATCACATTATCGGAATTCTTCAACGTATATTGTGTCTTTTGGCCGCGGCGAGGACGCAACGTACCGCTGACTTTATCAGATGCACAAAAAAAAAAACTGCCAAATTATGCAAATACGGCATCACAGCCGAGTGATGGGAGCTGCTTCGTGACACCAATCGTAAAGCGCTAGTGCCATTTGTATCTTTGGGAGGAATTGAAAAGACACTGCTGATTCTACGGACAGTTTTATACTCGCTGAAGCGAAGAACACTCTCGCCGTAAAACAATGTCTCACTCAGCGCAAATGCCTTCGAAAAATCCTGAGTTCGTCCCACGTTACGACTTGTCGTGCCTGGTGCCAAAGTCGTTTGGAGGCAGGTGGCAAAACACTACGAATAAACTTTCCTCAACGCTGGCGGCAATAGAGACCGCATGCGTTGACTTAGCCCTCTCGATACTCTATATCTACATGCGATACTGGCTTTCTGACCATTTGCTTGCCCTTGGGCGCTTTTACCCTGTAAGGTATGTGAGTCACTTCCGAAGGAACAGGGCTTTTGACCGAGTCGACCTTGTAAGCCAAGGTGCTGCGTGACTGAGGGGCACACGCGCACGTTCGCTTTCATTGCCAAGCTGGGGAACAATCTGTCAGAATTCGTTTTGAATTGGGATATTACTGTTGAATAGCAGTCAGCCATTGCACTTTGAAGAGTTCGCAAATTTCTTTAGCCGCTATATTAGAAATCAATCATAGCTTGACACTACGATAGCAGACGCATCACGTACGAGCAAAATGTTTTCTCATAATTTGCGTCAGAGTTGTAATTTACAAGAAGAAAGATTGAAGCCGTTCCACTCAGTGTGAAAGCTCACGAAAAGGCTGAGAAAGTGATTTGTTGTAATGGGTTGTAGCGCCGTTATCCGTTCGCTGCTACTACCCAAAAGAATTGAAATTTCGCGCCTGCATAGTGCTCGCACGCAACCCTGCCTGAAACAGCGCCAGCGGGAGGTCTGTTCTTTTTGTGCTTGCTTTTCCTCCCGCACGTGAGGGCGCTGCACTGCCACTTTTTTTCGATTACTATCGCAAAAGCCAACCCAACGAGCATTCCTAACTAAATGAACGCGGGGGCTGCGGGTAATTGCTTATATTTTGTCTCAAATGCACCAGCGGTTTTTTTGCGCTAAACCGGCAGATGTATGACAAGCGCCAGCCTTTCGCGAGTTTCAAACGGTTATGACTATTTAAACCGCTTGGTTTTGGAAGCCGCTGCGGGATGTCCTACGACGGAACGCCGGGCTTTAATTGGGTTCATTATATCGCGGCACCACCTGATTCCGGTAGTCGTTTGACATTGACCGTTACAGCAAGCTACGACGACAAGACGAGCCCCCAAATTTCTCTGAATTTAAAAATAAAGTTCTGATAGCGATTATTACCAGCGACTGCAGAATAAGGTCAATTGAATATGTGAGCAAAGCTTCCTCAGTACAAGAGGAAGTTGCGTTTGGAGCCCCACACACGATGATCTACACAGACGCGATAATTTTAATCACTTGCAATTTTTAATATTTCTGAGGAAGAAATGTTGTAGAAGACCCCTGGCATAGTCCACAAAATATTACACATACAAGTAGTTAAAAGTAATTCCATGAAGATAAAAAAATCCACTCATTAAAGGCATCGATCAGGAATGAAATGTGGCATTAATTTTTCAACTTATTACCTGCACCTTAAACTGCTCATAGGATGTCGTAATTCATGCAGACGCAAACGTGGTGGAAATCTGAGATATTACACGCAGTAAAAGTCTCATCACTGTTCAAGGCCTTAACTACTCGGAAAATACCTTTAACGATTGACAGGTTTTCTTTTTTGGTTGAAAGTGCACAATGAACATCACATAAACAAGCGGCAGGATTCATTTATGAGACATATTTGTTTAAAAATACACCACAAATTTCTATGAATAAAGCACTTCTCTCAACCCGAACGGTTTTTTATGTCTATATTTTTACACCCGTTTCAAGCTCACATTGACGGGAGCGTACTGTATTTACATGGAATTGCTATATCAGCATTAAAATTATCTTATTATTTACAGGAAGCTGTGTATTCAAGCATCCTCATGGCTTTCAAGTATATGGGCAGAGACTGTGGCTATAACGGCGGGCACGTGATCAACGTGGCTTCGGTTGAAGGTACTATAACATTTCGAAAGGAGACGAGTGTTGTGTTTGTGTTTATAAAGGGGCAAACTATTTCTGGCATTGGTTGCCTTTGCTGTCCGCTGGAAGAATAGTTTGAAGAATTTAAGGCCCATAAACAGCCATAGATAATAGCGACACTTGTTGAATCCTCAGGGTCCTTCGGTAAAGAAATACGTAGAACACGGCGTTATAGTTTCAAAAACCCTGACACATTGCGGCAGGAATGGCTCAGTGAGGGATTTAAGAAATGGGTCGTCCTACAAGTGAGACATATTCTTTGTGTCCTTCTTGAAGATCGTGATGTGTGGCCACAATTTAAAATAATTACTGACGATGAATATTCTTTTTCTGAAACACCGTTTTGAAATTTGTTGCGAGTCATTTTCCTGGTATGCTAAGTCCCTCCTAGACTTGAGAGCCCAGTTCAGGAGATCATTGAAACGAATTTTCGCATGTAAAAGCATTGCGTTATTCTCCACTCAGCCAAGGTGACGAAACACATGGAGTGGACGATATATTTAGAAAACGGACAACTAATTCCTAAGTGTGACTCAAGCCCCAGTGGCTAAAGTTCACTGCTGAGTCGGCCGGGGTGAGCGGTTTTCTGACGGAGGTGAAAAACAAAAACGCATGTATGTCGAAATTTCAGCGCACATTCAAGACCATTGGTGGCGACGCTAATCCTCACACATGAACTACGACACGCCTCATACCAGCGTGTAGCTTCGGCGTACAAAACTCTCAAAACTTCATTTTATTTCTAGAGCGGCCATTAAAGCCACCACACGAGTATCTGAGCTAGAACAAAGCGGAGAAAGTTTTAAAAGACTTTACTTCAGTGAGCACGAAGATGCATTTTGCTTTATCTTTTTAAGAAAGATATCAGCACCATCTCCTAGAATTCAATTAAATGATTTCTCTCCCTTTTTCTTCCTGGAGCGCCGCT